>NC_132878.1:77820690-78183190 GCF_030463535.1 Salminus brasiliensis | reverse complement strand
AGGATATTGTGCTTGTCAAATATGGTTCCGCATTGCATTCACCCATCTTCGCACATAGCTTCTGCATATTCTCCACACGACTGCAGTTCAGAACTAATACAACTACCATTGCATTTGGTGTGAAATGGTTCGGAGTGAAGAAACTTACCAACTCAGATTACTAAACAGTGCTGGTGATATGAACTAGGGTTTTTGATGTCAGCAACACAAATTTATGTACTATCTAAAACCAGCAGTAAACCCTCAATGTCTTCTGTGCTTTTGTATGTAATGCTGATGGTAAAATGGTGTTAGATCTGAAGAATTGGGTTGGATTTTGTGAACTACTACTTGACATAGTCAATAGCTGTGGCTCATTATTGATATTAGGTGGTAACTTTGCTTTTCCTCTGTGTCCTCAATTACCACAACTAGTTATATTACTTGAGATTTTTAATAGATGTGTTTGCAACACACCAGTGCTCAAATCTGACAAATTTAGAAAACACTTAACATATAAATACTTTATTAATGTAAGAATATTTATTTACCAGTCTGGGAAATGTAGGCCGCTGATGTTCAATATTTTGATTGTTCTTATTAATTATTTTTACATGAAAAAGGTGGGATATAGAGGTGAAACATCATAATAATGGTTAGCTTAATTTTCTTATTCCATTGATATGTAGTGGACCATTACATTTTGATGGACAGTTACATGACCTAACAATACAAAGAACATTTTGGAGCCCAATTTTAAGCTCATTTTATACAAAAGTTATATTTTATACAAAACACACAATCTGATTGGTTGAAAAGCTAGGTTGTGTTATTTCTGATACTGGCTTGTATGTGTTTCCCCACTACTGATGTATCAATACACTGGCTACTGCCACATATGATCACACTATGTGTTACAAAAATTCTAAAGCAGAAAAATGAATGCAGATGCATCCATTAGATTTTGTTAGAAGTGGAGGGAAACATTATCAAGTCAATTCTGAATTCTGAAATTCTCTTTTAGTCACCTTTAGGCTAAAAAGATTTTTTTTAAACATTTGTATGAAAGAAACAGAGGTTGGATGTTATCACAAATTATATTGGGGTTATGATTTTGGCACCTTTGACTTTGAGTTGCCCATTCTGATGCATAACCATCTTGCTGTATGATTTATATAACAAGAGGTAATCAGATGTTTTTCTGAAATACGATCTGTCATTTTCTCAAGCAGTAAAGCCTTGATTGTGTGTGTTTGTTGACTCCACAGACTGGGTTGTTGGTGGCCTGTTATCAGGGGTACGTGGACGTGGTCATGGCACTCGCAGTGTGTCCTCATTTGGATGTAAATTGGCAGGACAACGAGGGCAACACAGCCCTTATTACAGCTGCCCAGGCAGGTAAGCCCTCCTGTCTTATAGGGCCATAGTGCCCATATAGTGCATGTATGTGTACTAATATTATAACTCCTTCTTGAACTTAAAACATATAAATTAAAATAATATAGAAAACAAAAACACATAGCATAATGATAAAACATTATAATAATAATAATAATAATCAAAATGTAATAAAATATTTTTTTTATATTGTATAATCATTATGAGTTAACTGAGTAAAAAAGTTTGAAAATATTAAGTATTAAAACGTAGCATGAATATCATTGTTAAATGCATTCAGCCCCCTGATTGTAGGTGAGCATAACTATTAGAACAAAGTAAAGTTAAATAGAGATCCAAAAAAAATAAAACCAGCCCTTGGACCCCTATTAAAAGTGTTCAGTTGCAACTGTATCTTATCCCTGTATAGATAATGTTGGTATTGGTACATCATTGGTAACAAAAAAGATCTGCATCAGACATTTAGATTTGAACAATGTTTTAAACCAATATTTGAGAATGTATTTATTGCAGTCTGCAATTAAATGTTATGTTTCTTTGTAATGCTAATACATGTAGATATGATCTCACTTTTGACGTATTAGTTATTTTGATGTTATTAGTGTCTTTGTATTGCAATTTTATTAGTACTGACACACAACAGAAAAATATGGGATACTGGCATTGGTCCATAATTTCCTTAAAGGGGCATTCTTAGTATAAATCTGCCCCACTGTCCACTTACATATGTGCTTTAAATATGTCCTGTATTAGTGTGATCTACAGCAAGTTGTGTGCTTCATTGGATGCAAACACAAATTGACAGGGGCAGTCCAGAACTTTGAGGGTCATTATCATGCTGTAAAATGATATCAACCCCGAAGGTCTGGAAACACTTTTCTACAAATTTTCTACAAGATTTTATTGATTCAATATCATCCAACTGAATCTGTCATATTGAATTTCTTTGGTCAGTAGAGACACTTGAAGCAGGTCCAGATAATGATCATGCATACCAAGGCCATGACATAACCTCCAGAATACATCAGATATGAAACACTGCACTCTGCATTGTGACTGGTGGATTTAGTTCATCCACATTTTAAACTTACCACCATTGTTTTAGATGTTTGCCACCATCAGGCACACAGGAGGAACCATTAGGAACACAGGTGCCTTGCAAAAGTCCTCTGTTTAAACAGCATCTTCAAACAGAGGACTTTTGCAAAGCACCTGTGTTCCTGATTGTTCCTCCTGTGTGCCTAATAGTGGCAAACATCTATAACAATGGTGGTAAGTTTAAAATGTGGATGAACTAAACCCACTAGACATGCTGTCCCGGGGCAGTCAGTAATTGTCTGTTATCAACTGGCGCTTCTTCTCAGACAACCTACTCTTTTCTGACTGCTGCACCACTGGTTTCTTTGCTTTTTTACAGTCATTTGAACACATTTTCCCAAATCCTGGATCTGCCTGAATTGCTTAATCTAATGGAATTCATCATCCATTCAAACTTCTAAATTTACATTTACATTCACTCATTTAGCAGATGCTCTCATCCAGATCAACTGGCGCTACAGTGGAAGACATGATGATACAAAAGATGAGCCCCATCACAACTTGATTTAGTTAAATGTAATATTTACCAGTGTAAAGTCTTAAGAATAAAGACACCAAAGGTTTTGATTCTCTAAAGAACCTTTTAGTGGATGTTTATTTAGGGAACTCAATTGAAACCACCTGAAAGGTTATTTAGGGAAGCATATGTGTAGTAGATAATCATTTGTGGGTGAAATGGTGGCTTTTCAAAGGTTCTTTAGTACAGGCAATGATTCTATACATAAGCATAAGCATAACTCAAAGAACCATCTGAATGTCTAAACAAAATTGTTTGGTAAACCAGTTCTTTATATACAAGGACAACCTCAGTATGTTCTGCTTAGAATGCATCTGAAAGACCAAGTACCTTAACCTTTGGTTGAAAAGATGTCCAGTCAAATTTATATGAATACATAAAGAAACTAGTACTGAAAGATGTTAGTACTGAACATCAACTTTAAACTTACAGGAATTAAATGTGTTTATTAGTGAAACTGAATGATGACTGAATGCAACTGAATGATGTCCTATTTTTCTCTTCTTTTGAAAGCATCAGCATTCTGTGGAGTTGGCTGGTTTATGCCTGCTGCTTCATGTGCTGAATCAGTAAACATTGAAGCATCTTACCTACTAAGGCATCATTTATTCATATGTGACAATAATTATGCTCAGCTAAAATGAAGGGGGCTAAAACATGCATATAATTCATTTTATCAGTGCATAATATTAAATCAATATAAATTCTCCAAATAATGTGGAATCTTTTTGCTCTGACTATCGTTAAAAGTTACGTTTTTGTCCTGTAAAATCAGGTATGTTTATGTATTGTTGACACATGTACACCTTTAAATGTTTACTGCTTCATTACCATTAATATTAATATAGTACTCATATATACAGAATAATATATAGTTGTTGGCAGGTGAATGCTAATGTTGTTCAGTCGTCTTAATATATAATTTTTTTTAAACTAATAACTAAACATATTAACATATGGTTATTAAAAATATGGTATAGTTGTTATTTATTGAACCGTAAAATAGAATATTACAATAAATTATATTATTGTATTTTTTGCCACTCATATGATGCTAATATAATATCATAATAAAGCAATTAACTTTTAATTCATAAGAAATTATTATTGATTACATTGGGAGATCAAAAGTGTTTTATGTGTTATATTTTTGTTGAATAATTGTAATTTTATTTTTTAAATCTAATTTTAATGTTTTTTTTTTTGCCTCAGAAAGGAAAACAGAATCATTAAAACATAAAAAAATGTGGGTCTGTGCATGCGCAGAGCCACCAAGTAGCACAGGCTAAAGTCGATATCAGCAAAAAATGCTGGATCAGATAGTAGAGTAAAAAAGAAAATAGGCTTAAACTGCACACACTTACACTATGTGATGTGACATTAGCTGTGTGTTTCTTCCTGTGTAGTGTTTAAGTAGTTTAAGCATCACTGATGTTCATATTAAATGCTTAATTTAAAGGGTTGTTTTTTTCATCAAAACAATTGAATATCTGCTGATACTCAAGGTTTCACCATCAGTTTTGGAAAAGAAGTAGTTCTGATATCAGGCCATTCTTAACGTTCAGACAATCAAGAACATTAAGACTGAATTAATGACTCTTTTCTTTTTCAGAGAGTGTAGCAGAAAAATGCAGCAGCTTCTGAAGAATATTAGAAATGAGACTCTTAAAGCCTAGCTTAGACAAGGCATTGCAGCTGTAAAAAAGGTGCTTCTTTACTGTAACTTGTGCATGATTCACCTCGATGATTGCAGGGCACATCACAATCACAAACTACCTACTCAACTACTTCCCTGGCCTTGACATCGAGAAGAGGAACTGCCACGGTTTCACTGCTCTGATGAAAGCTGCTATGCAGGGCAGAGTGGACTGTGTCCGAGCTCTGATGATGGCAGGTACTCTAGCTTTCCTGCACACTATAATTTCTCCTTGCCTAATGCCTGCTTCTCTCTAGATGCATTTCAAGTGGAGATGATGTGTGACATTCTTAGAGCAGTGCCATTCTAAGAAAAGCATAGTCTTTTTTTTCCCCCTCACTCCATTTATTAGCCTCTAGTGCTAGTATCGAATGCCAGTTTAAAGTAGGAAGCTTTAAGAGCATCGAGTGGCACACACCATCCCCATTTGAAAGTCTGAAATGTTTTTAATATGAAAACGAATTGGCTGCAGGTGAATGCTTAAAACTGTGGGTTTAAACAATTAGCAGAAAGACAAGAAAGACTTTGGGTGTGTTCATTACATGATGAATGAAGCTGTAGATCCACGCATGTACAGTTCCTAAAAATGGTAGAAGAAAGAGGTTCCTAGCACAAAATTAGCATCCAAAATGTGTCATCATAAGTGCTAATCGGATCAAGGTTACTGTCAAATAATCACGTTTTAGAGACCTGCATCCTGGCTAATTTTGTTAGCGAGTCAATGAATGGATATTCAGTTAACCAGGTCAAATGAATGACAAAAATAATGAATAAATAAATGAACACAAGACTGTACACTGTAAAACTTGATGAGTTAAAATAACTGACGAGTTAAAAATGGCTGGAGGAAACATCCTGAACTGAGTATGAAGTGTTATATGTAGTAAATTAAGTAAATTGTAGTTAAGCAAAGACTTCAAATCTAGATTTAATCCAGTTAAATCCACAAAGTCTTGGACCTTGTAATCATTTGTATGTGTTACGCTACGTTTACTTAAGTTTCAAAAATCTGAATTCAAAGTGCAAATTTGAAGATCTGTGCAGAGGGGCGGTGCAGCACAGTTTACTGATTTCCCTGCTCAAACAGACCTTCTAATCCTGCTAGTTAACAGGTGAGTTGGATAAGGTGTGCCTGCGCAGAAAAAGCTCAAACCTGTGAAAGTGTAAACTTGCTTATACAACCTTCAATACTGAGGCCGGGCAGCGACACCACAGTATAGATAACGACTGACCACATAGGGTGAAGTAGCCTAGGGGGAAATGACTACACAATAATGGTAAATTTGTGGGGTGGAGAAACATGCCCAATATGCAAAAAGATGGGGAGAGACGTGAGTTTTACTCATCAAGGCTGTACTGCCCAAACATAAGTATGTTATATAACAAATATTATATTGATTTAGTTTGAGTTCAGCTTAGGTGATCCCAAAAGTCTGTAGTATTTATGTTTATTAATTCAGGTAGTAGGGCAGAGAGGTTTTACAGTGTAGATTTGCCCTTTTTAGGTGGTCGCTAGGGGACTAGAAGGCTAAGCTAGGTTGCACAATATTTTAGCAGCATAAAGTAAAACATTTGAAAGTATTTTATTATGCAGAAATAGCAAAGGAAAGTCAAATGTTTTAGGAGGAAGGACTGCCCTATCAGATCAGCTAATGAGCTATCTTTGCCTTTTGGTCAGTAACCCTCACAGCCATGTTCCAGAATTTAGTAGAAGTCCTTCACTTGACAGTGGAGACAGTTACTTCAACAAAAGCAGGATAAACCCTCTTTAAAACAATGAATGAGCAGGTGTCCAAATACTTAACCTGATATAACCTGATGTCACTACAATGTTTTCATACACAGATTTGCATGTAAAAGATTTTGTTTTGTTTGTCTGTCAGGAGCGGACCTTGAGGCCAGAGATCACGGCCGTAATTTCACCTCTCGTGAGTGGGCCATCTTCACCAGCCGCTACGAGGTGGCGTTCGTCATGCTGCGGCTGATTCAGCGTCCGTGTCCAGAGCAGTGCTCCGATGCTTACCGTCTCGAGTGGCCCTTGCTGCCTGCATTGGTCTCCAAAGCCCAGCAGCCCAAAGGCTGCATTCAGAAGATTTCTGAAGCCATTCGGGACATCTTTGACATTAGCAACGTGACAGAAGCCTCGGAGGACGGTGTTCTGGATCACATGGTGCGCATGACCACAGGACTGGGTAGCCCCTTCGTTGCTGTGACATGCCGGACAGTGTGCCCTGGCAGCCCACCTTGTGTTGGCAAGCGGCGGTACTCTGTCCCGGAGATACTGACGAAGCACCGGGTGCAACACCTAAAGGGCCTCGGGCCCGGACACCTAGAAAACTACAGCCGTCACTTCCAGAACTCTCGCGTCACGCTGGTGCCTAAACCCAAGGACCGCCGTTCTAGCTTACAGCCTCAGACCCTCAGGGACTCCTTGGACCCCTCTGCCCTGGATGCACGTAGAGCCAGTCTTCTGCCTCTCCACATGGTCAGGAGGAGCAGCGTGAGGCCTGGCCTGGTGGTGCCCAAACTACGTATATCCAAGGCCCCTCCGCCTACGTATGAGCCCGAGAAAGAGAGGCGCAAGAACAGCAACAACAGCGGGCAGTTCCTGCAGATCCCTAAGTGGAGGTACAAAGAGCTGAAGGAGGAGAGGAAGAAAGCAGAAGAGGCGGAAAAGAAAAAGCAAGAGGGTCTCACCAAGAAAAAGGTCTCGAAACGCAAACGGAAGTAACTGGGTGTTACGAATATCTGACGCTGTTAGAAAGTGAGGTGAGATTTTTGCAGGATGTGTAAAACTGTCTATGTTGAAACTTGACTCTGTACAAAGTTGGTTGCATCTTTCTGTGGTTCACCTCCCAGTGTTTAGCGTAGCTAGATTGAAAGGCTGGGCATAACGTCAAACGTAATAGCAAATTATTTCAGAATTGCATTGAAAACTGCTGTCATGCAGTTTCCATTTGGTGCCTCCAGTGCTTGAGGGGTTCAGTCAACAAGGATTTCAGATTTTTGCACCCTTGTAATTAGAGAACTTCTGACAGCGTCAGTTATTCTCCCTACAGTGGAACTGAGCACACTACACATCTGTGGGCCAAGCCACAGGTGTCATTCGATACTTGAAATATGGAATGCTAATTTATTTTCATATTTATCATTTTAAAAGCATGATCGTGTTTTTAAAATAATATTATAAGCTTTGACCCACAGAGTCAAACCGAACTAAAACACATTTCATTTATTCGTAGAGGTTTGGGTACGAGAATGGTAGAATTTTTGCTAACCGTATGTGTGTGTATACACTATCATGAACAGGACTGAATGTCATTGATATCTTAGAAAACTGTCCAAAAATACAGGGTTCATCTCAGATTGAAAGGCCTTCTCAGATGAATGTACTAAAAGGGTAGATGGTACAGTATCTCATGGGACAGGTTTTTTTTTATCGTTGACTGTTTTTATGCAAATGTTTATTCCTACACATCTCACTAACACATTTTTATTATGAGAAAGCTGCTATATTTTTGGCAATATATACTTAATCATATCCAGGGGTGTCACAGCAGGAGCACATGCAGAACCACGGGACAGTACTGAGCCATCCATAAAATTACATTATGCACGAATATCCTGTATAAAGCCCTTACAGACTGTTAAGCTAGCTGTGTGGAAGTAATGCTCTTATGTTACAGTAAACCCAGGAGTGCAGGAGTACTTTAGAACTGCCTTAAATCTAGATTAAGAAAAGCCAGCAGGTGCAACACTTGGGTTTCTGAACAATCAAAAGGTAAAAGGTGGCTTGACAGATTGTTGTTTAAAGGGGGATTTCTTTCATAATTACATTTTTGAAATATGTGAACAAAATAAGGGTGAAACAAAATGTGAAATCGCAATAAGAGAAATACACATGTGCATTACAGAGAATGGGAATTCTGTTAATTATGATATTCAGTGTAGATGCATTGTTTAAACAACTAATCAATGAACAACCCATTCCAGTAGTCTGATCATGATCTGTACTGCTACTGACTCACATCATCATTTTTCTTTATAATAAAAATTTGTTCAAAACATGGGGTGAATTGGGGCTGTACAATATTGGGAAAAAGTAACATTTTGTTGTTCTGGTTTATTAAACAGCTCTTGATAGAATTAAGAGACCCCCCTACATTATCAGTTTTTTTGGTACTATTTATAAGAAATTGTGTTTAAGGGAATTAACATTTGTGTTGTATTTCATAACAAAATATTGCTATTTAGAGCATTTATTTGCAGAAATGACAACTGCTTCAATAATAACAGCTGCTCAAATAATGCAAAGAAATTATAATAATTCTACACAAATAATTTATTATTTAAATGTAAACAATGCAGTACTTATATTTGAACTTTGAGAGCATTCAGAAATCACTATGGTGAAATAACCTTGACTGCCAATCACAGCTGTCATGTCTTGGCTGGCTCTCCACTAGCCTCTTACATGACCTCCTGCAATTTGACTATTGTGCATGCCTACATTGCGATGACAGCAC
Organism: Salminus brasiliensis; assembly: GCF_030463535.1. Classification (NCBI taxonomy): domain Eukaryota; kingdom Metazoa; phylum Chordata; class Actinopteri; order Characiformes; family Bryconidae; genus Salminus; species Salminus brasiliensis. Next base: position 78,173,976 of record NC_132878.1, on the reverse strand, counting down.
TGAAAAGATGGATATTGTGCAGCCATAGAGTAAATATAAAATCAAAAAATCAGCATCATGAATTTAATTGAATCGAGTGCATCATTACACCCCTAGATCAGAGTCGTTCAGAGTGGCTTGATGTAAAACATTTCTATTCAGAGCTGTTCATAATAATAATAATAATAATAGTGGTGATGAGAATCACATGTTTGAAATGTTTAACGCTTCTAAAAGATGCAGCTGTATGCAAAGATTTGGACACCCCCAAAATAAATGACATCTTATTATTAGATGCACACTACTGGTTATTTGCTGTTTTTAACATATTGATGCAAAACAAGCAAGATAATCGAATCATAAGAGGTACAAAATTAATAGCACGTTTTATACATGGTGCTTTGCTTTTCTTCCCTATATGTTCATAGGTTTACCGAGTTACATAGCTGGTTTAGGTAGCAAATGAAACGGATATATTTGAGTCATTTTAGACATCACAATCCCTGATTCCTGTCACCACTACAGTAAATACATTCTGTAAGCTTCTCCACCATTAACTATTTCACACCAAATCACTCTGATGGGCTTTGTTTACATTTGAATTCCCCTTTAATTGCTATAGAAACTAAAGGATATATAAAGAATAATCTGTGCCACCATCAGTTCATACTAGAGAATGTAAAAAAAATACTGCGACATCACTAAATGTATTTAAACCTTTATGGTCAGCTCAGGTTTTAAAGAGACCATATGATATGCAAGGGTTTTTATTTTTTTAAATTGGAAATAACACATCCACAAACTACTTAAACTATGGAATTGCTATGGACTATGGAAATGTTACCTTATTCCTCATCCTGAACACCATGGTTATCACAACAGAACCACTGTGCCTCCTCTGATAACAGCATCACTCACACCTACATACATACACACACACACACACACATACAAGGCTTAAAGGCTGGGCCAACTTGGCCTGGGTCAAGCAAATCGACCTGTGTTTACATGCTTTGATGACATAAACCAAATGTGATGACCAGCAATAATTGTCAAAACATGAAATAAAGTTGGCAGTTCTGCACTTGAAAATCAGGAGTGAGATCCTTGCTCTCCTTTATTTTCAGAAGAAATGTCAACGCCATAAAAAGAGAAACGCGGCTTTTATTAAGCCCTCAGGTATATTGGGGTCACCGCAGTGAGTCGACAGCTGCTCAGGGACTTAGCTTTGCTGCAGGGTCAGCATTTCTCCTCTGCAAATCTCCCTCAGGTGTAGGTGCACATGTACAGCGCCTTCTAGTGGACGCTCTGAGAACTGACCTGGCAACTCTGCACTACATGTTATCAAAGACAAACACAGAAAGGGGCTTCGGGTCAGGCAGTCCCGAGGCTACGGCAACCCTGGACTTACTTCAAAGTCAGGGCAAGTAAACACCAGATAACGTGCTGTGGAACAGCAAGACCTTGACCTGAATGAAAGCGGCTTTTGTAAGACTTAGCACAGGTAGGAGCTGGACCGGAGGCCTGAGGAAGGGTCTGGAGCAGGAGAGCAGCTGGAAAGAACACCTGAGTCCTGCTCTGCAAGGATAAAGTGTGAGGACAAAGAGAGGAAGTGTTGGAGAAAGAGCGAGAACATCCAGCATGAGAAAACATCTGGCAGTGTGCAGGGAAAGAAGCCAGCGGTGGCTGCCTAGCAAGGGGATGTAAGCTAACAGGCATGATACCAAGCCTTGAGTTTGAGGAAAAGTAGGCCAGAGGCTTACCTGTAAACTTCTGCTGAGCCTGGAGAGCCCTTTGATCAGCAGTGTGTGTGTACAGTGCTTAACCTTTATTCTTCCAGCCTAGTTCTATAGCAGCAGCGGCCTTAGTGGGCTAGAATCATGTTATTGGGGTTGTATTGTTATGTATAGCGATTGCAGTAAACCTGGCCATACATCTGAAATACTACATTCAGAACCCTTAATTGGGCTAAAGTTTAGACTGGATTTAGGGCTTAATTTGAGGAAAAGAGCAAAGAGACTTTCCCAACTCTTTTCTTTTATTTATTATTTTAATCATTTATATCTGATCTCCCCAATTTGGACCCAACCCGTACATAATTGAAAATTGTTTTTCACTATAATTTGGAGAAGGATTTGGCCTAGAACAGTTTTGTTCTTCTTCAGTTTCACACTCAAAAGTTCACTGGTCATTTAAGATTTCTAAAACTCAATTATGTCCCTGAAGTGTCTCTACAATGCACTATTCCATACTATACCTCTGAATGACTTTGTTTACATCTGGGCAGTGGTGGCTCAGCGGTTAGAGCTTGATGGGTTCGATACCTGGGCTTGGCAAGCTGCCACCGTTGGGCCCTTGAGCAAGGCCCTTTACCCTCTCTGCTCTCTGGGCGCTGGAGTTGGCTGCCCACCGCTGTGTGTGTGTGTGTTTGCCCACAGCCCCTACACTTTACTAGTGTGTAAGTGTGTGTGTTTTCACTACCACTGATGGGTAAAATGCAGAGGACACAATTCACTGTACATAGTACAGTGACAAATACGTGCATCTTCATTCACTGAATTATGCATATGCATTCATTGTGTAAGATGTTCAGGCCTAGATGGATAGATTTTTTTTTGGCAATTAATGACAAATTGTACTTTCTTAATTAAGTTCTTAATACTTAGCGACTAGCTTTGGCACTGTGTAGCCATGGGAATAATACAACTTATAACATCGCCTAATGGTTAGGCTGTTGCTTGTAACCCTAATGATGGAGAAATTATGAGTTGTTCCTCCACCATTATGACTAAAGGGCACAGTGTGGTGATGCGTCATAGCATCGGGGTGACTGGGACTATTTTACGTGGCGGATGCTGATCATTTTTTATTTTTTTCCCGTCCTCTTTATCCTAAAATCTGACAATAAATAAATACACTTAAGACATTGGCACTGGTGTACTGATCTTTTAACCACGGTACACCAATGCCAATATTTCACCCAGAGTCTATTACTGCATAAAAATGTACTTTTCTGCTGAAACTGAACCCACACACAAAAAAACAACTACCACACGTGACTGGCTGATACGCATTAGTCAGGGATCATGCCACTTGAAATGCCAAATTCGTATTACCTAGGCTTTGATGAGCTCAACACTGAAAACACCGACAGAAGTCGAACCACACACTCAGAAAAGGGACCAGATTGTATTAACTCTTTATTCAGACAGCCACACCTAGTGCCTAATGCCTAACATCATACATCTTCCACTGATGTCACAAAAGAGATTTACATAATTCAATTTACATAATTCCAGAAACAACTGCTCTAAAACAGGAAAAAATAAAGCTCAATTTAACCTTTCATTAAATACACCCAGAGAATTAACTAGGCAAATCTTGCTTGGTGATGAAGCCCTCAAAATTTAGTGTCGTAAGGATCTATAGAACGAGAACAGAACAGGGTAGAGCAGTTTTTCTCCGATATTGGTCAAGGCAGAACGCTTGCAGGCACAAACAAAGATGGGGTCTTGCGGAATGCTTTAAGCCAGGAGGTCCCTGATAACCTGAGCGCTGGGGTGGGGAAGAGTTGGCGGATGTGGTCCTGGACGCGGCCGGTGCACTGGTTCAGGTGTGAGGGGAGGATGGGCGGAGCCTCACTTGCGGGGCTGGTGGATGTGCTGGTTGATGTGGTGGCTAGGGGGGAGCTTCTGCACCGCTGGCACAGGCTTTGTATGGGCCACCTGAGCTGCAGCGGGGGTGAAGTCCTTATCCCCCTGAGTAAAATCACACAAGGAAACTGGGTTAAGTTTTAAAAACATACAAGAGTACAGACAGCAAGATACTTAGGTCCATTTCTATAATTACAAAAAAAAATCTCATGTATTGACAAACTAATTCAGTTTCTATTCGATTCCAAGTTATTTGCATAGCTTTTTACAAGAGCTGCTGTAGTGTAACTCCCTCAGAGCAAGAGGAAGAAACCAAAGACCTAAAAGGTGAATCCATCTTCTGAGTGACAGCAAAACAATGGCAGCAATTGCAACAAGAGACCATTAGAATAATAATGAAAGAAATGAAGGAAGCATCCTCATTACACAGATCCACAGCTCAATGCTGATTATACCCCTTTAGCCCATACCTGGCATTAGGCATGGTGCCAACCGGTTCCAGCTTGTCTGCTCCAGATAGGCCTAATCTATTGGCAGTACTTCTCTATAGCGACTAGACAGGCTGTGTGTGCACATTTGCACATCTGTGTCAGCAATGGGTGCAACTTAAATAAGCTGATACATTCATTAGATGGGGTGTCCACAAACATTTGGACATACAGTGTATGTCATTTACAGGGTGTTTTAGATTACAGTTTAAAATCTATACAATTTCAATGCATAGTAGATTTCCTTGGCCAAGCAAGTTAAAAACAGGCAATGAAAAGAAATCTTTATTAATTCTAACTTTAACCATGTGATGCTGTGATATTTTTGAAAAATATCAGTGTCAGATGTCAATGTCTTTTTGAATCTCTTTAAAGAGAGTACAAACAACGAAGCTATTTGCTGTCCAAGAAAACTGACCTGGACCAGCTAAGCTGATTTATAGGCATTCCTACAGAATGAGATTCATCCTGAAAGCGACCTATTTTAGAGTAATGTAATTTCATTTTTTAGATGAATGGGAAATCCCCTGTAGATCAGAAGTAACCTAGCGTTAGCAATGAGCTCCAATGTGAATCTGTCCTGATGAGGGGAAAAACAGCAGAAGCATAAAGAAGCCATAGACCCCATTGGCACCTGTTTAACCATGTGCATTTACACTTGGTAGTCAAATGTGTCTCTGGTTAGTCAGACCGAAATTAGACTGCTGTGTGGGGCAGAATTTGCAAATTTTCTTGTTGCACAGCAATTATTACAGGTGTTTGAGTCGGATTGGGGAGGGGTTTTGGTTGTCGATTGTAAGATTCTCCTCGGAATAGTAGAAACTGCTCTGCTGCTGCGTTCACTTCACTGACTTCCTGTAGCTGCTTCCCGCATCGGATTCAATACCCTGATGCTGGCTTACAGAGCCAAAATGGACCAGTTCCTACTTAAATTGCAATGGTCAAAAGCAGATCTGTACCAAGAGCCCTTCAAGCTTCAAGTTTGGCTTGGCTTAACCCGCCATCCTTTAAGATACATAAAAGACAAACATCCAGGCTTTTTTCTGTCCTGGCACCGAAGTGGTGGAACGAACTTCCCCTGGGTGTCTGAACGGCACAGTTGCTCGCCGTCTTCATCTCAGAGCTTAGAGGTATCTTTTGTATCCTAGTCTTTACAAACTAGCTATGGATATTTTCAGAGTAAACAGCCAAGCACTATTGTAAGTCGCTCTGGACAAAAGCGTCTGCTAAATGCTTAATGTAAATGTAATGTGCACTTCGAGAACTTTTCTTATTCAGACTAAGAAAACACATCAAATGAATGATTTAATATGGACAAATCCTCAGAGGACACAACTCCAAGAAACACAACTCAAATAAAGCCAATTTTGCAAACAACCAAAACAGATTGAGAGGAAATAGAAGTATAATAGTTCAGGCAGGGTCACAGGATGAAGACGGCCTCAGATATGAGAATCTGCAGAGGAAATGCTAGGTAATATTTGGGGCCAAAATACATTGGGTGACTCAGGAAGGCGGTCATGCAAGATGTTCTAGGAGACAGAAGCGAGACCAATTCTGCAGCAGTATTCTGATCATGCTGTAATAGGAGATTAAGACGCTTAAGCACAAGTGTAGATCTTGATCACTTCACAGGCAAAAGGTGCATGATGGCTCAGAGCAAGGCCGGGGTTCAGAGCTGTTCCCCAAGCAAGCATCCCCCCCCCGCCACCCCACACACACATTCTGGTGGAGCTCGATTAGCTTCAGCCTAATTAATACCAGCGCTCTGCTGGGCGGGAGTCACAGGTCCTCAGATAAATAAAACATGAAATCCCTCTGAAACACAGCAGGAATTCACAATGCAACCGGAGTGCTCACACAAACACACCCAGCGCAAGAGGGGGTCACAGAACAACTCACACAGCTTTATTTTACCATATGAGTGCAGGGGTGTGTGCGTGTGTGTGTGTGTGTGTGTGTGTGTGTGTGTGTGAGATAGAGAGAGAAACAATAATTTTATGTGCTACTCATAATACCCTGCCAACATTCTTCTGTGCTAAAGAGGATTACTTAAAGGGCCCATACACAAAGCAATGTTCTTGCATTTTATTTGTTCTATTTTAAGTTCACTTATAATGGCTATGCTACCAAAATAGTCAGAAAACATACAGATGGGTTTCTTGTTTACAAACATTATTGGGTGCGTTTACAGACTGGGGGCAAAAAGGCTTGGGGAACATGGCTGGTCAGTAGGTTGTAACATTAGCCAACTGCTGTAACCAATTCTGTAGATTCTGTAGATTATGCACTGTAGTCTGAAGTCCTGTTGACTCAATAATAAAATACAGGTTCAGAGTTGGATCAGTTTGCTCATTTTTCCATCTTCTATGATGTGGGATGTGATTCTCTCTGAATATTAAACATTTTCCATCTTCTCTACGGTTGGTGCAGTTCACTGCACAACATCCCCTCCTCATTGCTGCTATCTAGAATGAAAAGTGCTGCTTTCTGCACATCTCTGATGATGTTGCACAGAAACCCCTTTGTAATATATCTCTCATTATGCCTGAGAATGCATCATGGAACACTATCCTATCTTATCTTAAGCATCACAACCTTCTTATTAAGTGTGCATGTTTTTATGTACCAAACATATTTATTATTTATATTATATAAGCACTTTCTCCAATCTCACTGCTTTCTCAAGTGCGGGGTGTGTTGAGTACTGTGGTCTTCATACTGACTTGTGTATTTATTAGCATCTAAGCTTAGAGGTATATTTTGGATCCTAGTCTTTACAAACAAGCTATGGAAGCACTATTGTAAGTTGTTCTGGACACGAGTGTCTGCTAAATGCTTAATGTAAATGTAATGTGCACTTAGAGAACTTTTCTTATTCAGACTAAAAAAAACACATCAAATGAATGATTTAACATGGACAAATCCTCAGAGGACACAACTCCAAAAACACAACTCAAATAAAACCAATTTTGATTGGAAAGATTGAGAGGACATAGAAGTATAATAGTTCAGGCCTGAGAATGCATCATGGAACACTTTCCTATTCTTAAGCATCACAACCCTCTTATTAAGTGTGTATGTTTTTATGTACCAAATATATTCATTATTCATATTACATAAGCACTTTCTCAAATCTTGCTGCTTTGCCTAGAACACTTTATGAAACCAAATACAGCACAACTATGACAAATTGTAGTCCACTAATAACCTTTGTAGGATCATAATTCATAGTAGACATCGATTTACCAACTTCCCTTTTATCTGTGACATCACAACCATGAAGAATTAATAACATTGTAACCATCTTCCTAACTAAGTTTTATGTACCAAAAATGGTCATCCTTCATATAACGAATGCTTTTAAAAATATCTTTCTGCATTCCTGAGAATACATCATGGAATCACATTCTTTTTTAATGAGCAACTTTATGACAATTTTATGAGTTTTATAAGTTTGACAATTACGATGAATAACAGTCCACTTCTAACCTTCACGAGGTCATAATTCATAGTACACATCCATTTACAAATGTTTCCATTTTCCCATACAATATTATCGTATTCTATAAATCACAACATGATGAATTGTAGTCCATTGTAATTTTAAGTCAGAATTTCTATCACACAACCATTTTCCAACCGCTCTCTCCACCCTATAGTACATCTTTGAACCCTATTTTTTCCTATGACATCAAAACACAATTATAGTCCATTTATAATGTCTGCAAGGCTTAATGTACTAAATGATAATTCAGTCATAATTCAGGTTACGTGACTATGGTCCAACTTTCTTTATTCCCAAATATACAAGTAGAAAGGGAATACCATTCTATTTTGACATCACAGCCATGTTGAATTATAACCACCTGTACGGTTTGTCAACATTACAATTATAATTAACATTACACAACCATGGTCCAACCTCTTAAAGCTCCATGACCCATATTACTCCACTGTTTGTGGGATTTATACTTATTATAAACAGTTGTAATTTATATTGCTTGACCATTTTCCAACTACTCTTCTTACCCTAGAATACATCAACACTGGTAGGGCAATCCGGGAGAATTCAAAAGTTCTAACTGCCCCGTAGCTTCCATGTACAGACTATTTCTATTGGTCCATTCTTCATGAAATGTTCTCAGTGTAAAGGGCAGCAGGTGTTTCCAAATACTATAAAACACAAAAAAAGCTACAAAAATACTACTCTGTTCACTCATATTAATCTGCAACCCCATCGCTAAAACCCCATACAGCCGATGGGCGTTATGTCATAGACCGGCTTAAAAGCTGAGAGAGAGACAGACCAATCCCACACTGTGGGGGATATTAGGGTCAGCGTGGCTCTCTTCTCACACTCTCTGCCTTAACTGGAGTCTAGTTCTCTAAAACATTTGCAGTCATTAAAATAACCAATAGAAGTCACAACTATTTTTTTCTATTTTTAATTTTTTCTTTTTCTCACACTAATGACATGTTGTTGGTCACCCACCCACATATTACAAGGATGAGGCCTTTTAAAACTGCTCTGTAATTATCTACAGCAGTGAGTCTTCCCAGGGGTTCTGCAGTGGAGACAATGGAGGTTAATGGGGCATCCTCTCAGGTTATGATCTGGTTATGAGACACCAACACAAAAAGAGGACAGGGAAGTGTGTTCTAGGCAGAGCGTAAAACATTATGCATCAGACTATTGACAATATTAATAACTGGGGTGAAACAAAGCGCATGCCAAAGCAAACAGCCTCGCTCCTCAGCCTCAGGCTACTGCTGAACTGCTGCTTGTTGTGTTGATCTAGGGATAGACGCGTGTTTGATAAGAATCTGTTGGTGCTTCTCGATGTCAATTACAAGATAGCACAGATAGAAAGGCAATTTTGTAGGCTGCTCAGAAGCAAGAACATTAAAACCATTCCTGTGCTAGAAGTGAAATCAGACACCGAAATTGAGTTATGATTTTGTACAAAGTTGAGCTCACTGGTTAGTGTATAAACTTTGTCCGTTGCCTTGTTACTCAGGCCTTGTTTATAGCTGGTTCTTGTCTTAAATAACCTGCTAAATGCTTACAGTTAGCAGTGTGCTACCAAACCTACCTAACACTACTCTATGCTTCTAGTACTTGTCGACTAAATTAGCCAATGTGGTAATAGTGTAGCGAGTAACACCACTGCTCTCCCACATTAGGGTCCGATTCCTTGGCTGGACACAATGCTACACCTACAAATTGTGGCTCTACATTCACCTCCATGTGTAACATGGTTCACCCTCTGTGTAACAGACTGTGGATTACAGCTTCAGCCAAATGCCTTACATGTAAACGTAGGCCCATAGCTTCGCTGCAACTTAAGACACCAAACATGTGTTGGCTGATGCACTATATTCGTACTTGTGAAGAATACAAAACAAATCAAATCATGGTTTCTTTAAGTGAAATTTAAGTCCGCTAGTCACTCAGGCCCTGTTCATGTCTGGAATTACCATCCATTTCCAATGGTCTGATCATAAGTGGCCAGCAAGAGGTAGAGCTATTTACACCTGCCTTTTCATTGTGTCCTAAATGTGTCTCCAGCGCCTACTTCTGATTGGAATGTTTCGATTTTGTGCACTGCTAACAGAACTTTTAAAGAAATGATGGTACGCTACAGTTACTGACCACATGCATCCCTGACCCCTCCAAAAGTGATTTGTTTGGTCAGACCGCAACGCAGCTCTAAGATGCATTAGACATGTCCTACATGCTGCTCACTTATAACAGGATCACCAAATAAATGCACTTATACAGTACATCAAGTTGTGAATGGAGCCTTGGAGACACCCATATCTTCAGATACAGCAATGTTAGCTACTTTACTGCACCCTTGCAAACCCTTCCCTCCCCATACAACAGACTGAACGTGTTCAATCCATCAGAAATCTCCAAGAGCTGTGTGATGTGGCTCTGACACTGCGCATGTGCTTCCAGAGCCTTCTGTGGACTTTGTTTGATCCTTCAAGTGAAGCACAGCCTTCCTTCTCTGTTCTTTCATGTAAGCATCTGGGCTCTCCAGAGAGAAGGGGTGAAGCACAGTACCCTACCTGCACACAGATTACCTACCCACATATACACACACCCACACAGAGCCTAGACATTTACAGAGACTGGCAGGTACCCAGAGGACACGTCACAGAGCATCTGAATTATACATCACGTACAGTTTGTGAGCATATGTCTGAGGACATTTCGGAGAAAGTGCAAGGCCTGGTAAACCCCGGCCACCTGCATAAATCAAAACCTTCTAATCACATCAGGCATTAGATTACACAGATCTGGAGTAGAGTAGTTACATCATTGTGAATGGATAAAATGTGGCTTACCTTAGTCACCACTCCAGAGACCACAACTGTTGGCTTTGGTGGGCTGAAAAGAGAATGGAGAATTGCACATGAAAACTCAGAAGGTCATCTGCTAACAAGCATATAATTGCTGTCACGCAAAAACCTTGTATCCTTAAAATGGCAACTTTACAGGAGAAGAAAAGTCAAAAGTCAAGGTAAAGAAAATGTAAAGAACACACTGTAAAGAACAACTGCCAGATTCACATTATTGCAAAATGTGAAAACCAGTAAAGTTGGAGATACAAGGATTTTACATGACAGCAGTGATGACAAATTAAACAGAACCATGCACAATAAACAGCTCTTTTCAATCCTAAATGGCACAGCACACCTTAGGCCTCTCCAAATGGTTGCATTAAACCAAGCTGAATTGGCTACCTCAAGGCTACACGGTCAGTATAAAGTGTCTTGAGATTTCATTATTTCCACCCACACAGAGCAGACAGCAGTGGCCGAGAGGCCGTACCGCAGCTAATCACACAGACACACTCCCTGGTTAGCTGAAGGTCAACAAGTGCTGCTATCCTGGCAGTCACGTTTGTCCTGTGAACGCTCAATTAGGGCTTTCTCCCACTCCCCTGTGGAACAAGCCCCCCCATCCAGCGCCACAATCAACAGCAGGAACCGGCCACTTGCACATTCAAGTGTGAATAATGGGCTGCGTGGACAGGATGCTAACGAAAGGCTAGCCCTAGTGTGTCCATCACTAGATCAAGCTAATCTCAGATTCAGCCCATGAGGAAGGCAGCACACTCATTCCACCACGGCTAATGGCTGGATTATTATCGGTGTAATTACAGACAGGGCTAAAAATAGCCTGAGAAGGTGTACAGTCTCATTCAAAAGCCAAGCAAGGTGGAGAGAGACAGAATTATGTGAGGGCATGCACAAGGATTTGGTGACATGAAAGGCAATTACAGATTTAAGAGCATTTATGTAAAATTGTGCAGCACTGTAGGAGTTGGTGTTGACTTGGGTACTTAAACGGATGGGTGTTTTAGAGCTGCACAAAGTCATAAAGACGTCTTTTGATATCATTAATTTTTCATCAAATCAAATCAGATAAAAATTGAATAATTAATTAATATTTTTATTAATAAAAATAATTTAACATTGTTAATAACATTAGGCCTTATTCACCAACCGTTCTTAAAGCGTTTAAAAAGATTGACATTCAACAATGTTCTTTGGATTTGAAAACATAATAAATCAGATGTAAACTTGTCAGGACGTTTCTCCTCCTAGGAAGATATTGATGAGGCCGATATTGATGTTTCCTACTTTTTTTTTTTTTTTTTTTTTTACACAGCATTTTTTATTGATATCGGTCATTTGCATAACAAAAATGCACACGATAAACAACAATTTAGTAGATCAATGGAGTTTAATTTAAAATGCTACATAATTTACTTTCATATTTTCAGTTTTTCCTGACTTTTAATTGTTATTAGAAATGTGTGAACATATCTGTTTCTCAATACTGATATTGATCCCTTATCCGTTTTACTTGGAAATTCTAACAAACTAAACCAAAACAAAAAAACTCAAAACATTTCCTGCACATTGAACAACACAATTTACTGAGTTTAGGACAAGACAAGTCCAGAGGCATCTGTGGACCATGGTGCAACATGAAAGAAAACCAATGAACATTTCTTATTGTACTTTATGTATCTGTTTCTGTATCAAACATGGAACCCAGAATAATACAATAAATACCATCAACACAACAGACATCAGACACAGTAAACATACAGTGCAGCGATGACACAGCACTCAGCACTGAATGTGTGGTAGGGATAAGGTAAGGTGCAGAGGTATGTAATGTGATATGACAGATATATGCAGTCAGCTTATATGTAAACACAGCAGCTTGTGAGGTGAAAAAGAACAGTTCTTATGTAATACAGTATTTAGCAGCTGGTATCCTGATAGGTGTGCAAGTAGGGTGCATCAATAGAGACATGTGTGTGAGTGCATATGAAGTATGTGTGAGTTTACCCCCCTAGAAATGTTAAACTTTATTGTATTGTATTACTGTGCTGTACTGTGTAATTGCTAGTGGCTGCTACATTTCCTTTGGGATCAATAAAGTATATATTTATCTTTTGGGATCAATAAAGTATGTATGTATGTGTGTGTATGTATCTATCTAATTATCTATTTAACAATCTATCTATCTATCCTTAGTACATTTACAGTCAATAGTAATCGTGCATTACAGTGTGTAGAAGTATGTTCTCTGGAAAGGATTTGTTAACTTATTTGTTACTTTAAAAATCCACAATACAGGTCATGACCAGGGGTTCCCAACCGTTCCCATCTAGCAGAGTGATTAGGTAAGTGTATACCGAGCACACAAAAATACAATGCACTGCAGATCACGTGTTTGAAAGAAATATTGGACAACTCTAATGGCAAATTATTATTCCGATCCTAGTCGACAACTAACATGCATGTGTATCCATGTTGGGTGATGTCAAACCAGGAGAGTCAAGCTACAGCCAAAGCACAAAATGACCTATAAAAAAATTCTGTGGGCTGTGGGAGTAGCCTGACTCCATCGGAGCAATGTGCCGAACCATGCCTCTGGACCCAAGCAGCCGTCAGCTCTGGAAATTACTCTCGTTTGTTTTCCAAGAGAAAACCTTCCCCTCAACGCAGCAGCCATGGGAGAGGGTCAGGAGTGATAATTGACCTTGACGTGAAAAATGATACTTGTCGCAGTTCAAAATGAAATTATGTCCGTCAAAGAGAAGAACATCTGAAAACTCAGTTTCGGGGCGCTGCGGTTGGGGCCACCTGCTCAGTCAGTTGTCCACTAGAACACTAGAGTCTGCAAGTACATGCAAAAACATCTCTATTCCAGGTCCTGTATAGAGTAGGAATTTATCTGAACCAATACCTGGAATCTGTTAGTTTAGGGAATAGTTTGGTGAAAATGGAAGCATATGTACAGTAATTAGGATTGCACAAACTGCATGCTGCTATCTAAAAAAAAGTGGATAATAGCTTGCCTCATAGCTAAAACCAGCTGTTGCAGGCATCACAAGGCCTGAAACATGTTGAAAACAGAACTGAGCCAACATCAACCACATTAGTACGTCGAGGTGAAATGAACAACTTCACAGATTTTTGAGGCAAACGGGTGATGATTTCGGCCTGCCATTTTTACAATAATTGCTGTACATAACCTTCAGCCTTGCAGCTTTAGCTAAAGAAGTAATTGCTGGACATCAAACAAGCTTTGTAATTGGCTGCCAAGTTGTGTGCAAGTCACAGAATTCACACCTTTACTACTTACATTTTTTTTTCCTGCTGGCTGTAATACAGCACAATTCTGAAGCATGTAAACAACAGACAGTGAAGGCTAGCCAGGCTAATGTACACAAAACAATATGTCCCCCCAATATACATTTTAAAAAGTTCAGTTTTGGAAGTTTTTTAATGCCAAATATAGAATATTCTTGTATATGTGATTATCTGACACAGCCTCTTTTCACTATACGTATTTAGTCAATCTCACACAACCCCCTCACGACAAATTGTCTTCACATTCACGATGAATGGACCAATAGAAATGCTTTGAAATAAACTTTTTTTTTATATACCGGCTTCGATTAAAATTAATTTTCTGTTTCCTGTGAATTTGCCATTTTGGAGAGAAGATTTTTGCGCAACAGCGATGATATGCATTTAGGGTTTGAAAACATATTTAACATAGAAGTACACTGAAATACAGCTGTGTTTGCATAATTTTACCCTAGCCCCTTAGTCTGTTATAATTAGCTCCACCTATAGAGCAAGCTTTTGCAGTTCAATTACATAAATTTTGGTTGAATTAAAATTTGTTCTATTGAGTCCTGCTTTTTATTCACTCCTCCAGCAGTCAGTGTAGGACTAATCGTTATGTGAAAGGGAAAAAAGTGGCTACTACTGTGAAGCACATCTTAATATCTCAATGAACTCTAGAAAAGTGCATAAAAGTGAATATATCAATGTGACAAGCACAAACCGTTACTGTGACGCTGTGAAATCCGGCTTGTGTCAGGGGTTTTGGGGCTTACTTTTGTGTGACGGGGTAAGAGGGCACCAGAGACAGCTAAGAGAAAGAGAGAAAGAGAGAAAGAGAGAGAGAGAGAGAGAGAGAGAGAGAGAGAGAAAGTTGCCAAAGGGATAATCCCCTTCCAGAAGCATCAGAGGGCTGCTCGGCTGACAGAACCTGTCTCAGCATCGTGGCTTTTTAATGAGAGGACTGTGTAATCTCAGATTAAGCTGCCACATTTCCCCCCCTACTTGTGTGGGAAATCTTAAAAGGCCCTGACGTCACGTCCTTTACAATCAGATCAACACTTAAAAATGCCATCTTGATCATTGGCTGTGCCACTGAACCACACACAATCACAATAATAAGACACAAACACAGCTTTTTATGTTTTTATGTTGATCGGAGGCTATAATTCTATACAGCCATTATCTGATGGGGAGAGGAGAACAGGCTGAGGTAAGACAGGCAGTGTAACCTCTTATCACATCTTTTACAGTTCAGACCGGAAGCTATGTCTGACATCTTCAGAAACTTAAACCAGGATGTCTGAAAAGTTTACAACGAGTACCAAACACACAAAAAAATCACTTTTTACTGGATCACTGTCTTCAACAGGAGGAATGCCATTTCAGGTCTGAGGGGGGCAGCAGCGTGCTAGCTCTTCGCTGAAATATACAGCCCACCCTCTTCACTAATTTCAGCAAATTCAGTGGAGGAAAGGCAAAAAAAACAAAAACCCCAAAACACCCTGAAATAATGTTAACGTCAAGGTTAATAACAAGGACTGTTACCTCTGGGCTACATATGAATTTTCGGCTTGGAGAAAAGAAAAGAGATAGGATGAGATGCAGACTGAATCAGCTGCTTCTCTCAAACACTGTGAGGCACATGAGGTGGAACTGAATGATTGGGGAGGGCACAGCCTGCCCAGAGAAAGCTAATTAGAAAAATTCCTGCAGAGAAATTATGTATTTACATATTTCTGCTCCTTCACCATGCAGCAAAAGAGCAAAACACATAATCTTCACAGATCTCTCTCGCTATCTCTAACTAGTTCATGATTTTCCATAAGAAGCACATTGCTAAGGTATGCCATGACTGGACACATACACCGGTCGAGAGGAATGTAAATAGGCAAGTGGGAGCATACTGTTATTATCCTTGTCTATAATGTTAAAACAGAACTCAATTGTCTCACATTTAGAGCAAATGACTAACCACTCACTGGTTGCGCGCACGCACGCACGCGCACACGCACACGCACACGCAGGTATAAGAAAACATTGATTATATTAACAATATTGTGATATGTTTATTTTGCAATACTTTACAAACACATTATTATATTTTAATTAGTGGTTTACATGCAAAAACATGTGTCAGACAGCGGTTAATTTAGTGTAGCGTTTAAAACCCGACCACTAGACAATAGTAGCACTCTTCAGCCTTCAGATGCCACTGTTCTGATTTCATAAAAAGTCATTTTCATATTTTATATATGATCATGATACATATTGTAGCCCTAGATCCTTGCCGATACACAGTAGCTCTAGTGGCTACTAAGGTCATTTTAAGACCTCAACCCAATAAAGTATTAAAATCTGTTTTATGAAATTCGGTTTTTCTCATAATGAAACCTGGTACACAGCTTGAATGATCTCCATGATAAATGTCTTCTTAGTGTGTTTGAAAATCAGTTGTACAGTCCCTCAACTTTATTACTGCTCGCTTTTTGATTGGTCAGGACCGCTCTTGGCTGAAGAGTTCAAGTCTGGCTGGTTAGAAATAGTTTATGCACAGTAGAGCTGGGCAATATGATGATATTTTATGGTTTTGTGATAAATGTTATCATGCTATGATTTTCTAAGCGTATTGAGGATATTGTTAGTGCTTAAAACACTGATCAACTGCAGGTTTCATTACCAACAGCATAATAAGACCGGTTTAAATAGATGAAGAGCAGCAGATGTTGAATAAAAATCACTGTAGAATTTTTCTATATAGAATTTTTAACATATCGCCCAGGCCTAATGGACAGTGACTCTTGTCAGCACAACCTTAAAAAATAATAAAAATAATAAATTGAGATTTTATAACATTACATTTCTAAAAGTCATTGAAAAGACTTTAGACTACACTACACAAAAAAACAAAACCTCACTTTTATATTGAACTTTGGAGGTGTGAAAAAAAAACCTCCCTGCAGATTTCTGCAGAAGAACTGAAAGTCTCCAAAAATAAGTGGAAGGGTGGACGCAATAAATGCTGCAGCTACTGTATATAGTTCTTAGGGTTTCTGTATGTCTGTCAGTTAGCTGGTTGGTCAGTTATTCAGAAGAATTAGAAAGAGCGATAAAGGGAGACTAGATTGTCTCTGGGTTCAGTTTGAGGAAATGAAATGATTAGCAATTAATTACTTAGGCCATTAATTAGAACCTTTATATTGCTTTATATTTATTTATGGTCTGCATATCTGCTTAGAGTCTAGTGGAGAAATCACAACAAGACATGTGTGGACTGACCACTCCAGTCCAGACATTAATATTCTTAAAAAGTGGTGGGAATGACTTGGATGGTGAAAAGCAAAAAAAGTCTCCTGAAGAGAATGAAAGATTGGATGCAATAAATACTGCAGCATTTTAGGCAGCTGCCTGACAGTCGAGCAGGAGAGCAGAAGAAGTAAAATCTAGGCTGCCTCTGGCTTACGCTTTAGAAAATGAGATGATTAGCAATTAACAAGGCATCACTAACCTATGCAACTTCGAGACACATCTCATTCCGAATATTCCTATTGTCCACATTGCTGCTTAGAACCTATTGGTTAGGAAATCACAAGCCATCTGTGGGAGCCATGGCAGTAGAGCTAACAAAGCTAAATTGGACTGAACCTGTACACCCACAGCCATCTCCTGATGTGAACAAGTTCTACCTTCTGCTGGATTACGCTGTACCCCCCACAACAAACAGCGCGGCCCACAATGAGGTGTGACAGCACGGAGGGTGGACTTGTTAGGTTGTTTAGGTGTAAAGAACTTCACTCTCAAGTGCTCATTTAGTTCAGCGGCGCATCCCGTTTGATTGACAGGTAAACCCTGTGAACGCTTCTGCTGCAGTAATGAGAAAGTTACTCAGGAAGGGACTCGAGCAACACAGGAGCAATGCAAATGTGAGCAGATTAGCTATACCACCATGCAATTATTCCAACGGCATGCACACACTTCGCCACACAACTCATCGAGGGGGAAACTAGCATGGAAATAATGGTCATCAAACTGTCAGTTAACAATTCTCTCCCTCACCCCTTATCGCACTTATTCCTTCCCCTCGAGAAACCAAGCTCTTTGGAGTTTAATTCAGGAATACAATAAGGCACGGCAGCACAATTCACTGAATGTGAATCAAAATCAGGCCTCTGACCTCTACAATTAGCAAAGAGCTGCATTAAATTCCTTTCATTTAGAATCACGCCCAGTGAATCATAATGAAGGATTGACTAGTAGAGAACAGACAGGCAAGCTTTAAAAGACCCATATAACACATCTCACACACACACAAAGTCACTTCATATAAAAACTGCATGTCTAATACTAATACAGATACAGATTTTAAGACACTAAATAACAAAGACCATCAAGATCCACTGACAATTTTTAATTTGTATTTTAAAATCCTGTATTTTATAGCATGTTATTATATATAGGAGCAGCATTTTTTTGCTCCTGGGCTCCCTCTACAGTTGTGGAGAGTAACTCAATGTTATACCACTGTCACAAATACATGATCAGCTTCACACATGCATTTCTGGACACGCTGAGAGATACCGACAGAACCGTCACAGAAAGTGACAGAAGCATGTGGACTGTGGCAGGAGAGTAATTACAGGATTTGCATGGTTCTCATGGGAGGTCATAATGCAGTAGCAGCAATGACAGAGACTTCATTCCACCCGTTATAAGTCAGTGTACAATCAACATGCTTTTGAAGTAGTAATGTGATGTTAAGGTTGCTACATAACGTAAATTTAAACATCTGTTCTAAGATGTCCTCAATCCTAAAGACTATGTAGCACCAGAGATGAACTTTCTGACCAGACATTTTTCTGATCCATTTTACCTTTAGGCTAAAAGTTGGGTTTGTCACAAACAGCAGCAGCACAGCTCAGGTGGTTCCTACTTCCAGGCAGTTGCTAGGCAGTTGCAACATGATCACTGGGGTGAAACTGTTTTTTGCTAACTGCTAAGATGTGCCAAGTGGTGGCCATGGTATCCCATGAGGTTTCTGGGTTTTTGCTAAACATTTGCTTTGGTTTTTCAAATTGTTGCTATGATATTGCTGTTGCTACATGGTCACTAAGGTGAAACTGTTTTTTTGCTAAGTGGCTGCTGTGGTTATAGTATCCCAGGTGTTGCTGTGCAGTGGCTGTGGTGTTTCAGGTGGTTTCGAAGAGGGTGTTCTAGTATTTCAGGTGGATACTAGGGTACTTCAGGGTGTTGCAGAGGTCTCAAAAAAATCAAATGTGTATACATTTGGCTTTAAAGGGTTAAATCAGTGTAAAGTGACTGCATGTTCTGCAATTACTCTCCACATCTCCACCTCTTAAACTACAAATAAACTTAATGTCATAATGACTACCAGCCTGTTACACTTCGACACACAGCAAAGCGTTTCGAAAAGGCAAGTCTTATTTTTGGTCAGTGCTGAAAAGATGACTGCTCACCAGCCTTTCATAATTTGCAGAGCTTTGCAGCATAGCTTTCCTCTCCACTTACACTAGATGATGCAACATGTTAAGGGCCCAAGCACCTGTGTCCATGCACAACAGGTTACAGCCCCACCCCTCAGTGCTATCTTGCCAGTGAGAGTTTAAGATAAGATGAGGGAGCATGGAACTGGGCACAGTTTTTCCCTCCGGACTTTAGACTTTTTAACAAAGAGAAAAGAGCGCCACTGATCGTGTGAACATTTACAAACCTGCTGATTGTACAACAGCAGCAGGAAGGATAGCAACAGTGATGACTCAATGCAGAGGGGTGGCAAACTTCAAACACTTTGAGCCTTAAGTAAAACAAAAGAAATGGTAGAAATGCAAGTTTTTCATGAGAATTTCTAACTGAGGTGTACAATAATTTGTCATTCACTCACATGAAAGTATAGCATTTACAAGGCAATTCAAATCGAAGACTCCATTTAAAACTATACCCTCTATCTCAGTGGTGGGCAACTGGGCCTTGGAGAGCCAGAGTCCTGCACAGCTTTGTGCTTTTCCTGCTCAAGCTATCGTAAATTCAACTTACCTGTTTAGTAAGTGCCAGGTGTAGTAGAGTATGTTAGAAAAGGGGGGGTCAGCAAACTGTGCCGGACTCCGACCCTCGGTTGCCAACCCCTGCTCTATCTGAATGTGTGCAGAGAGTAGACAGGAACACTTATACATCCTTCGAGCTGTAAAGTGCTCTTATTTTCCCTTGAGTCACTAAACAAAGGTGCAACACATTAACATATCTCTGGTGGTTCAGTCTAGACTATTCATACTACAGTTCTCAGTAATTTTATTTTATTTATAAACTCTATTTAATATTAATTAAAAAAACAACAACTTGTATTTCCATTTTTTGACATCTGGTAGCTGTTGGAATAAATTCTTCCATTAAAAGTTTAAAATTCCATTAAAAACATTTTTTTCTGTCATATAAAGTACATATATAAGTACAAGGTTTTTGTGTGACTGCGAAGAGATGTTATATAAGGCTATGCACGTTGTAAGACTGTGCGAGAACAAGATACCGCAGCTTGTTGTAATATTGCAATAAAACATTTCGACAAACACATTTCAGCTGAAAGTTCTTGAAGCACTCTGGAAAATCACAGAAAAATTCAAGGTCTGCTAAACAATGAGGGTTTAGTCGCACTAAAACAATGTATGAAGCTGTGCTTAGCACCGGTGCCTACAGTGAATAAACTCACCTTGAAACAATCAGAATGATCGTTTCTACTAAACAGCAGCACAGAAATGAGAATGTACTCTATATCTGTGAAACTGGCGCAGTGGGAGCGGTTGCAGATTGCCTTCAGGTGACTAAATTGTGAGAAATGTACAATGCAGGTTGCTCTACAGGGGTAGATGAGGCTTACCGAGCAGAGTCAGTGAAGTGAGGGCAGTGAATGCAGTGTGTGTATAAGAGAGAGAGCACCGAGTCAGGAGGCAACCCTAGAGCTGCTGCAGGGTTCAGCTAGTGACACAACTCTGGCTACCACTCGCTGTGCACACTCTAGGGCCGTATTTACACACACACATACACACAAATGTATTTGATTATGTTGCACATGTACCTCTAGAATAATAATTCGGACAATATTCATATGACAAATACGCAATAACGAAGCATATTGTTACATTTAGAAAGCATGGTATTTTTGACATGGACTATAAGAAATACGATCACTGCATTTTAGTCAAACAAGGTAGAGTTTCATGTGCAGAGCAACTATATGCGGTCATATTATAGCCATATGCTTTATTAGATGTTTGTACAGCTGTTATGTGTTTGGAAAACCTTCATAGCTCTTAGAGAAGGGTGCAATGCTCTATTCATACTCAAGGTTCTACCACCTGAATAATATTGCACTCTTAAAAATAATGATGTTACAAATGCTCCTTTAAACAAGGTCATTTATGAGATCAAATGGGTCTCTTCAAGGTCAAATAAGGGTTAAAAGGAGATGTGCGCATGTGGAGGGCCTGTAAATTGGTAAATAATCTTTACATTACACTCACAGTCCTCTATGACAAATATGGTTATTCTACGGCAGCACTAAAAGAATTTATAGAGTATAATTTATTTTGCTTTTTTTTTTGTAGGGGAAACCAAAGATATAATGCCACGGTCAAAGACTGTCGAAAAGAACAGCTGCTCACGAAATATTATCGGGCAGCTCATCAAGCATGGAGCAGAATGTGAGTTGACCAATTCTGTTTTCTCAGTTAACAGACAGTAATATGTACAGTACTGTATAAAATTAGAGACCACCCTTTATTTATTTAATCAAAAGTCAAAACTCTATTCATTAAAAAAACATAAGTAAAAGAAAACCCTATTTTAACAGTTAAGAGTTTTTCTGCTGAAATCTTCAGGGAGAGTTCTTTCTGCTTCTCATCGTCAAGGATACAATTAAAAATGTTAAGGTCTGGAGAACCCGCTGTTCTGAGAGCAGCATCATCAGTCCGATTTCTTCTTTTTCTGTTTACTTTCTGCAGTAAAAGCTTCTAGATCAGCTCCACATTCTCACAGTGGAAGGGTGATCAGAAACACTAAAACTTGATGTTCTCCTCTCTCTCAAAGCTGAAAGATTAAAGTGTATTTATCTGATGGAGGGTAGTTTAGATGGTATATCAGGGCTAGCATGATTTTTACGAAGCTCATTTTCTTTGCATGTCTCAGTAATTTCTTGACCTCCAGATTTGGAAAGTCCTGTTTTTTCCTTTGACATTCTCCTTCCTATATCTAATCTCCTCAGCTGTGTTTAATGGCCAATTTGAGTGGAAACTCAATAAGCAATGGGTGATCTCTTTGCACAGTGCTGTAAATTATTTAATAATGCATTGCTCGTAAATAGCAATGTTTCAGTTTTGGTGCATGGCCAATAAAAATCTTGACCACTGATTTATGATTACAGTTTAAAAGAAAAGAAAAAAAAAAAACTGCTCACAGTCGAGGCCAGACCACAAGACCTATGCAAAAGCATGCAAACATCTGACAAGTCAGTGACCCTGAAAATGAATTAAATGCTTCGGCCTGTTTCCGAACAGCATGAAACCCTCTTGCAAATCACTCTCTGTTATAGGTTCCCTTTCTGAGGAACAGGCCCACTGGACTGGCTTAGGTATAGGGGTATGAAATGAAGGGTGGGTGGGTGGTTTGGTGCAACCCTGCACCGCGGGCAGATGTCAGCAGCGTGGCGTGAGCCTGGCCTGATGGCAGATCGCATCAGCGTCTCGGAGCAATTCCATTTCGGCCTACCATCCATCTGAAGAGCCCAAATTGCATCCGGCAGGCAGTCCCCTGACTATCCTGCTTGACTTGCTGCGACAAATGCGCAATTTTTCCACCAGAAGCCACCTGCTTACCGCTCCCACACTGGGCACACTGCACTCAGCTTGAGGAAAGGAGAAGGGGGGTGGCTGGCACGTGTGTTTGTGTGTGCGTACATGAGTATGCATGTGTGTAAGGGGGGCAGGTGGTTTGACATATGAAGCATGCACTGGCACAGACACCCTTTCACCCAGGAGAAAACAAAGACTGATGCATGACAAGCACTATGAAGTACACAGTGCACTTGCTGAGATAAAGCTGTGTGACACTGGCCTCCTAGCTAGCACATCTGATGTGTTTATCCTTATTTGACACAAACACACACACACACAAGACTGACTGGATTCCCCTGCATTTCTCCACATTACCCAGAAAACCGTTTTCCCTTTCCTCCTGTATAGACTGGTTGAACAGCATCCACCCATTCCAAATCAAATCACAGAGTTGGTTAGGTTTCCATGGTAATCTTGGGCTACTATATTTAGAGTTGGACTGCTGGACATATCAAGGGCTGAAGCAAGGTTTCAAACACCAAAGAAAGAAAATGCCACTGTACACAGTTGCAATAGGGGCATGCTGGATGGATTCAAACACCACATTCACCAGTTAAATCCCTGATGCATTCCCAGATTCAAACCAAGATTATACAGTCCAGCGCAAAGCGCCAACTCAGGAAAACTTGCAATTTCCACCCTGCTTGCCAGAAATCTGAGGCAATGTCAAAACCACAGGGGGCCAGCCACTACCCTTAACCTTTTTTCATTTCTTAACTTTTCTAATATGTTAAAAGGTCTTGTTCCAAGATGCATGCATGTATGTTTTGTATGGCATGTTAAAGAGCAGCTAACAGCAGCTAAAAACATTAATATTGTATTTATTCTGTTACATGCTGTAACTATGAAACACCTTGGAAACCAGGGAATCAACAATGTAAAGGTAAAGGTGCACGTATTTATCACAGCACCAAGTACAGCGAAATGTGTCCTCTGCATTTGACCCTTGATCTGTGGAAGTGAACACACACATTTACACACTAGTAAACTAGGGGCAGTGAAAGCACACACACACACAGAGCAGTGGGCAGCCATCTCCAGTGCCCGGGGGCAAGAGAGGGTGAAGGACCTTGCTCAAGGGCCCAACAGTGGCAATCTGCCGATCCCGGGTACCGAACCCACAACCCTGTCATCAATAGCACAGACCTCTTACCACTATGCCACCACTGCCCCAATGTGACAATTTAAAGTAGTCCAAGTAGGCCAATTCAGGTGTATTTCACATGTCCGTCATTAGCTCTTCAAAACGTGATCCACTGCCAAACCTTTGTTTGCTCTCTATTTACTCCACTGTTTAAAAAGTGCCATAGACAGTCCCTACCAACATCCTATAGAACTGAGACAGGTTTTAGAGAATACTAAAGGGGTTTAAATCTCTGCAGTAAATAAAAATCCTGCTATTTGGAATGTGAATGACCTAGTACTAGTACCTGAGCCAGGTCTCAGATGCTTCTTCTATTGTTCAATGTTTTTTCTATGCGTTTCAGTTTATGTCTAGGACTTGGCAATCAGACTCACTGAACCATAAAAAAAATACTTATTTGCTCAGACTTCATTATGCCTCCGCAAATCTCAAAAAGCCTAATTTGCGACTATTAATCCTGTTAATTCTGGAGTAATTCTAAAGCCTTACACAGAGCAGTCATCTAATGGGTTTGCTATCAAATGGGTTTGATACAAACAAGAAGCTACGATGAATACTTATAGATTAACATTGCTAAGCAAGTTAAATTAGATTACTGTTAGTGTTGTGAAGTGGGAAGGCTTTTCTATGAAGATGATAAAAGCTATGTGAGGGCAGTTGATTGCTTGTTTCTTAAAGCCGCTGAATTCACTAAACAGATGAGGCGTCTGGAATTTAGCAAATCTGTGCAGCTGTGAGTGTGGTCAGGTGCACGGTGTCATTTTGCTTACAGCATGACGACAACATTACAGCATGTCGTCAATTTTACACAAAAAGCGTTGTATCTTCAAAATGGCAACTAGACAGAGGAAGAGCAACAAGCCCTTCTAACTTTTAATGGAAGTTGATGTAAAAACATTTTATTAAGCAATTTTGGAGCACTTCTATTGGTCCATTCACTGATCCAATTTTGAGACAGTGTAAAAAAGGGAAGAAAGGCAAACATGTAGATACAAGGTTTTTGCTGGACAGTGATGTGATGTGGCATGAAGTGACTAAGTGATACATTATATATTGTAAGTTTATACATAGTAGCAGGACATCTAGTAAAACTCCTCATATTACACAGGCTTCTGAGAGTAACTGGCATTCCAGAAGGCTGGAGGACAACTAGCACTGTACACTGATAAGCACTCATCTGCAAGCTCTACTTCACATGAGATGTGGGTCAGTAATCAGGCAATGAGCTGAAAGGCTAAGCTAAACAGCCTCTGCGCCCTGCCAAACGACCTGCAGCCACCATGTTCCTTATACTGACTCACAGCTTTTTACACCAAATAAATAAATAAAAATAATATCAATATAGGAAGTGCTAAAGATTAAACTAGCAGGGTTCAAAGGGCCTTAGAGGAACACTGAACAGCAACATGTGACTTGTGACTCACTATCTTTTAAGAGTACTGCCAAGTCCTACAATGCGCAAAAAAAAAAAAAAAAAAAAAAAAAAGCACCACTCGACTCTAAAGGGCCCTAAACCACAAAGAAAAATAGGAAGATGTGATCATATCCGGCAGTCATGCAGAGAGGACACACCCGACTGCACAAATGTTTCCTTCAGCTCATCGTCAAAGAAGAGGGGAAAAAAAACTAAATACCACTCTAGTACCAACAGCAGAGCAAACAGAAATCAGTCACCATTTCATGGTCCTGAGAGAGGCTGAAATATTCATCAGGCTGAATGGTGGCAGCTGGGCAGCGCAAATGCTGCCGTGGTGGGAAATGTTCTGGTTGCTTTGGTGTGTAAGTGTGGAAAAGTTGTCCTTTAAATGCAAAATGAGCAAGAGTGCCAGATGGGGTTCATTTCTGGAGCTGTGCCACACACACACACGCACACTTACACACACACACTCACACTTGTCTGCTTTTCAACAACCCGATGAGAACCGCTCACCTGCAATTGGGAAAATGCACAATGAGGACTCAATCTCACCTTTCACATGGAGCAAGCAGTTTGCACAATCAAACAGTCTTCTTAGATGTCATGCAGGAGTGTACTAGCCTAAAGTCAAGGCAAGCAATGAAGTAACGACTTCAGTAACAATTTTAAGAGGTTACGAGTTTACAAGGTTACAAGCTCAGAGCAAGGTCATTAGGAGTTTACAAGCTTGAGGTTACAAGGTAACATCCTTAGAGAATTGCTGGTATGAGTTTACAAGACAATGAGGTAACAGGTTTACAAGCTTACAAGGTTGTGAGTTCAAAAGCTTACAAGCTTATGGGGCTGCGAGTTTACAAGCTTACGGGCCTAGATTGATGATGTTACGAGTTTACAAAATGACGAGGTTACGAGTTTACAAGATCACAAGTTGACAAGAAAACGAGGTGAGCTTACAATCTTACAGGGTTACAAGTTTAAAAGACTACAAGGTTACAAGTTTACAAGCTTATGAGCCAACAAGGATACAAGCCTTATCATCATACCTTACAATTCTGAGATGCTTTTTTAAAAATAATACACAAGCCTATTTTAAACAGAAAAAGAAGCAGCTAGATAGAAACACAACTAGACACATTTAATAACATCCAAATCATATTTGTATCAGCAGATATTTAAAAAATATATACTGACATCAGATAGATGTGCTAAAATATACAAAAAAATAGGGTAATATTATTGATGAACCTGGCTTGTAATTCACTCACACTTAGAAGGCTGAAAATTCTCCACAAGTGGGTGCTGTTAACACTCAAACAGTCATCACTAAAAGTAGAGACATGCCTCATAATTAGTGAGCTGACTTTAGGGCGCACCCACTGAACCAAACCACCAACTTTCTGTCGAGGACACTCGACAGAAAATCTCTGCCAATAATGGTTGGCAATAGGGCGATATTTATCTTCATCATTATAGATTTAGATCATGACATTGCATCGTGTAATGCTTTATGTGTTTCATTCCTATAACAAATTTTTGAATGTAATACTATCGATTATTTCCTTCTGCTCCAAACCTCAGAAAACCCCAACTTGAACTGTCAACAGAATTAGACGCTCTAAAGCAGGATTACTGTGTCCATTGCAACAATCATCCAACACCAGTACCTGACTTCACTAATGCTTTTAAATATTGCAATCACATATTGTTAGAAATCCGGCGTCCAGGAGACAGATTCAGGAGTCAGGAGACTGGATCTTCAGTGTTGATAAGTTTATTGATACACATACAGAGATGTACGACTCGATCGGTCACGGTCAACCCAGTCTGATTAGGGGTATTTTGAGAGGGCCTTATATACATTGGAAATTGTGGGAGGAGAAAGGTTGATGAAGAGGAGTTTAAGGAGGGGTAGGAGGGGGATGAAGTTGAGGGGGGGTTGATTGCATACAAAGAGAGAGAGTGACCACTTTAGGCCAGCAGATGAAGGGTAACAAAAGGTGAGACAAAGGATTAAGATAACCATTTGAAACCACATGAAAGTAATGTTAGAAAGGGCCATATTTTCTCTCAATATTTACAGCAATGTTACAGCATATAGTGAAAAGCCATCATTAAGGAGCAGAGATTTCCTACAAATACGCTTGTTTTTTAGAAGAAATACATGAACAGTTGTCTACAAACTTTTGGACATAGTGTACAGTGGCTACATATATCTGTATATTAGTGTTTTGCGTGAATTCCATGTTACTTAATCACATCAACAGAGTTGAAGCTGATAAAAAAGTGAGATGTCATGTTCAGGCACTACTGTTTATACATAGTGAGGAAAGACCAAAGTCCGTTTTCTTACCTGCAGCTCTCAAACTCTTTGCTGTCCTTGTCTTCTTTCCTGTCGGACACTGAATCTCCTGTAGACTGGTGTTTCTGGACTATCCTCATCCCTCCTGCTTTGACTATTCCAACACAACCATGAGATAATGCCAGAAATCAGGGTGGAGCAGTCCTATTTACATTTCAATTAATCTCAGGGAAATATCTTGGCAGTGATCTCTGGATAGCTCAACATGTGATCTTAAAGCAATCAAATCAAACTAGAGTCTGAAACATGACACTGCTATTAGGTAATCAGTTGCCAACTCAGATCTATGCTTTTGGGCTGCACGAGGGAAGCCTGGGGCCTAGGTTTAAGCCCACATATTCATCAGATCTCTTTCAGGCACTTTCCACAGACTGTGGGAACACGACTTTTCCATTTCAGCCCAAATGAAACTGACCAATCTGCTAAAGAGACAAATCCAGAAAGGCATACAGTTAATGCAGCTATGCTATAGTGCTAGCTAAAGACTAAAACCCTGCAACACGCTTATTCTAGAGACATATCCTCATTATTATTCATATTGAAATATACTGATAATAATAATAATTGAGATAAGACAGTATAATCTTCCTGAAGTGTCCTGAAATGAAAACATGGCTATACGTAAACATTAGCCAGCCAGCTTCGAGGCTTCGGGGCGATTTTCCAATGCACGGTTTCCCCAAGTTGGATTACTACAGCCAAAAGTGAGGACACACCAGTACGAATGTGCCTTAGCTTGTCTCCAACTAAGAAGCTCAAGTTGAAGCTGGAGTTTTATGGATATGTGATGAATTCTGCTTTGTGGAAAAACCCCTCCTGTCAGACTGACCAGAATTTACAGCAGGAAAAACAGCAGTCGTGTCGTGTAAATACCTGCAGGGGGGTGTCCAGCTCGAGTGTCGTTCTTCTCTTTCGGCGGCGATGACATGGCTCATGTATCGCGTCTCAGGCAAAAATGTGAAACAGCTGCTAGCCGGAGAAAATAAACACTTATCTTCCCGACGGGAAACAAATCAGGTAGACTTCAACCGAGTTCGTCAACGTGGCTTTTTCCTGCCCATTGTTTGGCAAAGGTACGTCATGACGTCCGCGCACGGCTCCAACCAATAGGATCGCGCCGTGAGCTCTGACGCTTCTCTTCTTCGGTATGGAAAGTCGCACAGACCAAGAACTGGGGTTTGGAAAACGGCTGTTTTTCTAGCGGCCCGTTATTTCGGACTGCAGTGCGATGAAAAAGTCATTAAAAAAGCCCACACGTTTATTGCGTGGTCCCAGGTGTGAGACCCGCGGGACAGATCGTTTATCTGTTAAACGGGATTAGAAGGATGGTGGATGTGGCATGGTGTTTGTGGATTGGCTTAATTAGCTAAATAATTCTGCTAGTACAGAAATCTCTCTCTTTGTTCACTGTTTTACACGTTGCAAACATTCATACAGTACAAAAATATAATGTTGCTTAATATAAAACTTTGCATCTCCATTTTTGCCATTTTTCACTTTGACAAAGTTTAAGGGTTTTTTTTTTATGTGTGTATATGTGTAATGATGAATGGACCAATAGAAATGATCCAAAAGTACTTTTTGCACTGACATCCACTGAAAGATTGTTTTCTTTTTCGTGTGACAGCAACAAGATACAAATAAATGTGTATGGGGCAGTGGTGGCTCAGGGATAACAGGGTTGTGGGTTTGATTCCTGGGCTTGGCAAGCTGCCACTGTTGGGCCCTTGAGCAAGGCCCTTTACCCTCTCTGCTCCCCGGGCGCTGGAGTTGGCTGCCCACCGCTCTGGGTGTGTGTGTGCTCACTGCCTCTAGTTCACTAGTGTGTGTGTGTGTTCACTACCACAGATGGGTTAAATGTGGAGGACACATTTTGCTGTAAACTGTACAGTGACAAATACATGCACCTTTACCATTATAAAGTTAAGAAACTGTAAATATACACATACATATAAGATATAAGACAATGTTCAGATTATTTCTTTTATTAGCGAACTATTTTAGAACTGTCTGTGCATCCATTGCATTCAATGTACAAACACTGAGATGAAAACAGGGATTTGTGGTGTAATTTGAGTCACACAGGGGTGTGACTGAAGTCTACCCTGTCCAGCAGGATTTGGGAGATTAGAAAATAAAAGAAAAATGTTTGGGTCAGAAAAGTTATTTTTATTATTAAAATATTTTAATAAAGGTGTATAATAAAGGTTCACAACTGGCTGACATTTTGCTGTGTTTGCAGCGTTACAGCTGTCCCCACTTTCAGATTGCTACTTGACCACTTTTTTATTCAAATGAATGAACCTGATGTATGATTTAAAATTAGCTAACCTAAAAATGTTTACCTAAAAAGAAAATAACCTGGCACATAAGCATTAGCACTTGAGCTGTACTCACTTTCAGGATGCTAAAATCACTACTTGACCACTGAACTTTCACTTTAAATATACAACAAACCCAAACAGCTTAGTCCTGTATTTTTGTTCATTCATGCGAATTTGCCTAACCAAATGTAGATAGAGTTCAAATTCAACACTGTTTTTAATGAGGAGCTCTCCACGTTTCCTAGGCAAATTCCAATACCGGATTCCTGAAAGGGATCTTTCGATTTAATAAAGGCCTGAATCAGGCACTACTCTGTAAGTTCCTGTTCATTTTAGACTCATGACGTGGTCGGATCGATCTTGTGCTGTGAAATATTCAGAGAATTGAATATTTCTGCCAATGTGAGAATGTAGCAATGTTTATCCACTCTTACAAGGCCAAGGCTCCCATTTCCATAGTAGGGGCTCAATACTGGGCAAACTTCCAACTCTTGCCATCTCTTTTGAGAACTCACTGGTCACTTCATCTACAGAAGCATCTACAGAAGTATTGGTGTAGTCATGGATGGTTCTCAAGTCATGTTGCAAATACAACTTTGCATACAGATTTCTCCTGTACAACATCTGGAGAACTCAACCCTTCCTTTCTAGAGAGGCCAACCAGGTGCTCGTTCAGTCTCTTGTCACGTCAAGGCTTGAGTACTGTAACTCCCTTCTGACTGATCTTCCTTTGTGCACCATCAGGCCCCTGCAACTTGTCCAGAATGCAGCAACATGGATTGTATTCAACGTTTCTAAATTCAGCCATGTCACTCTTCTGCTGCGTTCTCTTTACTGCCTTCCTACCCTGATGTTGGCCTACAAAGCCAAGAATGGACCAGCCCCTCCGTACTTGATGACAATGGTCAAAAGCCGATCAGTACCAAGAGCCCTTTGAGCTTCAAGTACATCCTTTAAGATCCATGAAAGACAAGCATGCAGGCTTTTTTCTGTCCTGGCATCAAAGTGGTGGAACGAACGTCCCCTGGGTGTCTGAATGGCAGAGTCGCTTGTTGTCTTCAAACGTAGACTGAATACTCACCTGTTCCAAGTGTAGCCAGTAGAGCCACCCAACCCATCCAGCAAGAGCAAGGCTAATTATGCCGCCTGGGCCACGAATGGCTGTGGCATCACCACAGATCAAACCTGTAATCTACCCTCAGTGTGTTGCAGTCTTTATAATTCATTATAATGTTTATTGCCATGCCAGCTCAACGGTCAGGAATGTTTAAGTGTGCTCATTTCAGTAATCAACAAATCGTGTTGTTGATGCAAAGTACTAATATAAAATAAAGCACCAATAGCACCCCCTTGTGGAGAATCTTCAAAAAGTGGACCATGAATGGTTATTTGAGTTGTCATGGTTACATTACACAAATGTTCACTCTTACCTTTTGGTCCCTCCTAACAACATACAAGAGATACTTAGACCTAAACCAGGGGTTGCTAGGGATGTTTTGCTTGGGTGATCTTTCCTGTCAGGAATGATAAAGCTCATGTCCTTTTTAGGCATCTCCCATAAAATTTAACTGTAGATGAATGGTCTGCAACCTGAAGGAAATGAGAATCTTGCCAGCCCTCGGCACAATGACAAAAGGAAGGTGAGTCTCAAGGTGAATGTTTCCAACACAAGATGGTAGTAAGATGTGAGAATAAGTAGAGAATCTGATCAGGGATAAATTATTTATATATAGACCACTGATACGGCACCACAATCATATAAAGGCATGTTACGTGATCTGTTGTTTATTGCAGAAAAGGAAATTTGTAGTGAGGAAAACTGTAGAGAAACCAGCTGAGAATATAATACTCCACTTGTGTCCCTGGCTTTGTCCCATTGGCTTTGTCACTGCCCCCCAGTGCCAATGTATCAGAAGAGAGGGCACACTATGGGGTAACATGAGTGATCAGAGAGTGATGTTGAGCTGAATCAGGCAAACATGTACATTTAAACATCTAATATATATATATATATATATATATATATATATATATATATATATATATATATATATATATATATATATAGAATACTCATTTGCTCATGGGTCATGGGTCTATAATGAAAAAATATTAATTTCCTTTTTACTCAAGAACAAAGTACCTGAGATTGGAAGCCCAGAAAAAAGGTAAACAATACAAGAAACTTGCCTCCAAGGGTGAGAGTGTTTAATCTGGAGGATCTGCTCAGGTCTGATGAGGTGAAAGAACCTAAATTAATGACTTCAAGAGGTCAGCAGAAAAGTTAAGGATTCCCTGAATTTTGAATGAGTATGTTGGCAAACTGTTCTACAAAATGTCTGGGCTGATGTAATTATAAAATGTAGGCTGCAGTCTCCCCAGTTGATTGGTGCTTCCTCAAGAAAAGTGAATGAAACAGCTGCGCAACTAGTTGACAAGGTCTTAGAAGATGTGCTTGCTTTTTTAATGGAAAGCAACAGTCAGGATAACTGGTAGTGAAGGTGATTCTGACAGGGAGTCAGTGAAAACATGCAGGAAAATCATGGACATGTTTGGCAGCTCTAGTGTTCTTAACGTTGCTGCTCCGGTGATTGAAACATCCCTGATAAAAGAGATCAGTGCTGTTAAGCATAGCCAGGGTGTTGAATATGATGCAATAGAGGACCAGGGGAGGATCTAGGGATGTACATCTTCACATTAAAAGTTTAAATTAAAATGAAAAAAGTACTGCTGCTCTCCTGGTTGGCTCAACATTCGAAAACAAGCAAGTGAGCATCTGTCCTAAAATAATAATTGATGATGCCTTAAAGATGTGTGTGCTGGCCTTAATGGAAAGCAACAGTTCCATGCTCACTGGTCATAAATATGATACTGGCAAGAGTCCACTGTCCAGAAAAGCACCCATGAACATCTATGAAAAATGTCCTACAGGATGTCAGGTCTGATATGCTCCTTCAAGTATAGCAAGCAAAAACAGCTGTGGAAATAGCTGATGGTGTCTTAGAACATGTGCTTGCTTCCTTAAGGGAAGACAACAGTATCAGATTAACAAGTCATATAGATGATATTGACAAGGCAAAAACATGGAAACCTTTGGCAGGACAAGCCATCTACACTTTCAGAGAAAAGACATCAGAATGGTGAAAATGATGCAAAGTGTTAAATCTGAGATTATGGAGGATCAGCCAGGAATGTGCACTGGTTAGAGCTATGGGCTATTGGCGACAGTGTTGAGGTTTCGAGACCCGGGCTCGGCAAGCTGAGCAAGGCCCTTCACCCTCTTTGCTCCCTAGGCACTGACTTTGACTTTGTATCATCTAAAAACGCTTCAAATGGTGAGTTCCTTCAAAACCATCCTGTCCTGTTCAACACAGATCCTTCCGGGTCAGGAAATTGTCCTCCATTTTGTCTGCACCTGCCCTAAAAAAAGCTGTGAGCAGTGTTACACACTGTGCGATATGCAGTAAGAGCTCTGACAGCTTCTCTGCAGAACCTAAGAAGACGTTTTCTGATGTAACCTGAAAAAACACACAATGGTTATGACTGTAGTCTTAACAGACTGTGTTGTCATCTCGTTTCCAGTAAGGATACATATGCAAGAACAATAAAGTGGGTAGAGTAACATTAGATGAATGGATTCTCCAGGATTTTCACCTGAAGCTTGTCCTGCTTGTCTGCCCCAATAGATCTGAAAAGAATTTTGACCTGACTCTGAGGAAAGGATGTCAGTTGAAGACCTGAATGCAATAATCAAACCATTTATTCCAGCTGCTTTTGATTAATGGGAAATGAAAGTCATCAGAAGCATCAACCAAGTGGGTAATTCCACCAAAAGCAAGCTTGACTGCCATCAGTGCTGTGAACACAGTCACTGAAAATACTTTACTGCTCCAGTGACTGAACCATTCCCAAGGAAATACATCAGTGATGTTGAGATTACACAAAGTATAAAATCTAAGGTAATGGAGGAACCTTGCGGATATGGATGGTATCTTTATTATAAGCAGGAAATTGCCCTGCTGTCCAGTATCTGAATTGCTGGTAAATGAAATTCTGATTTCAATGCTGAATCTGTACTAAAGCCGTGTCAGCTGTACGGTGTACTGTCTGAAGACACAGTTTTAACTAGTAAGGTCTGCAATCAAGCAGCCAGTACAGTTTTTTGGAAACTTGCCTGTCCCTTTGAAGGCACATCCATTAGAGCCATGAAATGGTCCTCATCTTTAAATCCGACAATTGTAAATTGTGTGAAGTATACAAAAGATTGGATGCTGAACCTTTTCCTGTTCAATTCCTGAAAAAATAAAAACAGGTGCATTTCTTTGGACCTAAGCCTGCTAGACATCAACTGCCTGATTGCCTCTTTTAAAGCTGGGTGCTGAATTTAACTGTCACTTTATCCATCGTATCACACTGTCATGCCAAAACCTTGTCTTGGTCTTTTTACCAAGGTGCTATCTGTGGCAGGGTCAGTGTAAGGTGCACCTGCTTTGGTTCTGGTAGTCCTTCTGTTACTGTCACTTCACTGTCAGGTGTCGACCAGAGGAGGATAGGTTCCCCTTTTGAGTCTTGTTTCTTTTTAAGGCTTCTTGCAGGGTTCTTTCATTTCCACTGATATTGTTGGCTTGCTCATTATGAGCCTACTTTTGCTTTGCTACAGTGACTGCTGTTATGCATATCTTGCTCAGTTGAATGTGTTTACAATATTGAAATCTACAGTATAATGGATAAGTGGAACTAGTTCCAACAGTGGCAACTGATACCTGCCCAACACATCTGATCCATCCAATTATGGGCTTGATAATGCATTGCTAATTAATTTAAACTGTGAAGTGTTCTGGATCCTCAGGACAGGCTGAGAACCACTACTCTATTACATTTGTTTATCAAATTTGACATTGTTTCTCCACCAGATTTTTGGTACTACTTACCAAATATTACATGTTCTATTTATTTAGTAGTCCGCCAAAGCTACGATACGTGTCTGAGAAACCTCTCACAGGGATCTTTACTCTAATTGAGTTGAGCTGCTAGAGTAGTACTCTTAATTCTTCACATGTCTTACTACCATTCATTTCACTATCCGGTGTTGCCTAGAGGAGTCTTGGTGGTTCCTCTTAAGATTTCTTCCTAATGTCTCTGGCTTGCTCGTTAGAAGCCCGGATCCGGAATACTTCTAGACTGCTTTGTGACAAGGACTGTTTATTACTATACTAATACTGGGTAGAATCAATGCTGAGAATCTCCTGTTTTAGCTCATCTCATAAGTGTACTATTGGACTCAGATCTGGTGACTGGTATAACTACTGATGGACACAACTCGATGGTCATGATGATCATGTTCATGAAACAAGTTTGTAAAGTTTTTTGCTTTGTGTCATGGTGCGTTATCATTCTGAAAGTAGCCTGTAGAAGACAAGTGCCCACTACAGCCTCAGAAGTGGAACCTGATATCTTCCACTGATAAGCCCATCTACCCTAAAATTTAGATTGATTTTCTGCTCTGCACAATTGCACAGAGCGGTTATCTGAATCACCATAGCTTTTTTTTGTCAGATCATACCTCATTGACAAGACATTGCAAAACTGGCTCTTCCGAGATGTTTTTCCTTTGCTGTAGTATTCTGAATAGATGGACAGCTACTAAAACATTGATTGGTGAGTGTACATTTAAATTTAGTGCTTTTTCAGGATTGGCTAGTTGGTCTTATGTGTAAAATATACAGATATACCTTATTTCTGTTTTTAGCTTGTTTGTTACTTGTTCTGAATAGTTGCTGTAAAAAGGAACGGTGTAATCCCTTTTAATGCCATGGTTTAGCTTCAGTTTGGTAGATATTTCCAGAAAGTTGATAAAAGTAATTAAAGAGTCCCCATTCAATATACACAACATGTGCCCTAACAAAATTGGCCCAGTGAACTCACTTCTTGTTCATTTGTAGTAATCTGTCATGCCAAATGGAGGGTTTACGAGTGAAGTTGAAAAGCAGGACTCTGGTAAATGCCAAAACTAGAGTCCTGCAGGGGATTTCTCCATCTGTCTGCGTAATGAAGGCCTGCATTTGGTATGACTCAGTAAGTTCCTTCTCATTTAAGACTCATCATGTGGCCCGATCTGGTGGCATGAAATATTCAGAGAACCGTACCAGTCAGAAGAGACAATGAGGTCAATGCAGTCCACCTGCAAGGCTAAAGAATCCAGAGGTCCTCACACAATGTTTTTAAAACAAGGTGTTGAATCAATGTTTCCTAATAAAATATAATCTGTTCAGTTGCATATAAATATGAAAAAATTAGGAATGGTTTTACATGTGTCTAGAGGTAAAATCTGTACATGATTTTAAAATAACAGCGTATCGTTCCGTTCGCATTTCTCAGTTCAGTACACACAGGCATTTATGAATATTTTAATAGATTAAAGCAAACAAAGGATGCATTTTAATACCCATTATAATACATCAAAGCTGAGGACAGTGAGAAGATACATTCCTCATAAGCATGTGAGGAGTTGGGAGGAGGTGTGTTCTCCCTGTGTCCTTAGGGGTGCTCTGGATTCCACAGAGAAACACACATAAGAGGTGATTTGGCAATGTCAAATTGTCTGTAGATATTAATATATATATAAATGGAAGGGCATGTCACCCTGTGATGGGCAGGTGCCATTTCTAGTGGCTGTTAGGACCCACCACAACCCTACTCAGAAAAAGTGGATAATTACTGAAAGGTATAAAATGTGCCATAACCTTTTCACATGCCCAGTATAGCCCCCCCCCCCCCCCCCCCCACCCTCAATGTGTTATAATAAACAAATAACCAGCAATAGTGTGTCATAGGTCCCCAAAGATTTGACAAGGGTGCCCAGACCTTTTCACATGACAAAATCTCATTAATAAATAAATACACAAATGTTAAATGCAAGAGAATATATATATATATATTTTTATGAAGAAATTGGCCTCTGAAAAATGCTTTGTTTTGATGAAGACTGTTAGCCTTTATGATCCATTCTCACATCTAAATTCCATTTTCCTACATCAAATGACAAAAAAGATAGAATACAAACAGATGTGCAAACTTTTGTATGGATGGTTCAGGATCTAGTTGAGTATCAAGTAAAGTAGCAAGTAATCAAAGTTAAAGGCACAATTTGGTCTGCTTTCTGCTTTCTAATAAATAAAGGGTCAGAAAAAAGGGTCATGTAAAAATGAATTAGGCTGTTGTGTGGTGCACAAACCCTCACAAATAGGAAAAATAAATAAGGAGAACATGTAGGAGATGCCCCCCCTTTAATCCCTCCAATATTATCCTTCTATTGGTCAGTCTATTAGCTGTTGGCAGAGGATCCAAGAGCAAACATGAGAAGGGAAAAAGAGACCCCGTCTTGTCCCTTTCTAAAGAGGGAATATTATAAATCATTTCTCATGACTGAAGCCTTGGTATATAGCAATTTAACCAATTTAATGAATGAGTTTCCGAGGAAATAATGCAATTTGAATGTAGTTTCTGCATTAAGGAGAAATTGCACTGCACATATAATTCTACCACATTTTTGGCAGCGACATGTGAAGTCCTAGGCTTAATGAAGCTCAACATTTATTTATTTTTCACAGCATCTCTAGATGTACTAGTGTAAATGATAAAGGAAATACTTCATTTTGTGAGGTTAGCATTTGTTTATGCGGTTTGCAAATATCGCTTCAGAAGCGTGATACAATATATATAAACTCTCAAGAGTTAATCCCTGGTGATAATACAGCCTTTTGTGGTTGGGAGTCCAAGAAATTATACTTGGCAAATCATTATACAGAAGAAAACATATTAAAAGAAATAAGTAAGTAAGTAAAGCAATGATAATGTTAGATGTTTTATAGGAGTGGGGATAAAACATAAAGGGTCCATATCCTGAAAATAGGTTCTTATTTATTTGTTTAATTGAGGTCCATGTATAATGTTTGTAAGGGTGCATGTACTTGTCCCTTTACAGTGTACACTGCACAGCGAAATGTGTCCTCCACATTTAACCCATCTGTGGTAGTGAACACACACACACTAGTGAACTAGGGGCAGTGAGTACACACACACCAAGAGCGGTGGGCAGCCAAGTCCAGCGCCCGGGGAGCAGAGGGTGAGGGCGAAGTGCCAGTGGCAATCTGTCGATCCCCCTATTTACTCCACTGTTTAAAAAGTGCCATAGACAGTCCCTACCAACATCCTATAGAACTGAGACAGGTTTTAGAGAATTATATGTTTAGGACAGATAGTTTATGCCCAACAGTGGCAGCTTGCCAAGCCCGGGAATCGAACCAACAACCTTGTTATCAATAGCCTGGCACTCTAACCACTGAGCCACCACTGCACCACTGTAGGGTCATGTTCTAAAAAAAAGCTATAATTTAGTTTTTATATGACCATTTTTTACCAACTTTTTTTATCCCTTAGAATGAAACAGGCTGTTTTTGCTGCTGTGTCTTTAAGACTGATGTAATACATATCAGCTCTGTTCTGATTTGAACAGCAAAAACTTAAGACTGTTGCTCTTTTAAAACAGGCTGTTCACTCCTCAGTCCACTCATTCCATGTCCGTTTTTAAATGTCTGGAACTGTGCCCTGTTCACTAAATAGAGCACTATTATAAGGAGCAAAATTCGACATGGTAGTGAACGACTTCAGGTACCTCATTATATGTGTTTGGACACCACTACAAAATTATTATTAGTAGTATAAGTAGTGCACTATATATTATTTTTAAAATGTGTATTATTATTATTTTAAAGATCTGTTAGTTAAATAATTCATAAATTGCTTACTTGGCCATAACTAAGTAGTTATTGATAATGTTTATGAACAGATATAATCACATAATATGTTCAAGACCTTGATGGCATTTGAAAGTCATGTATTTCATAATAGGTGGAAATCAGTGAAGCTCATTTTGTCTGCAATTTATGTTATACAATTATCATAATGCTAAAGGTTAGATTTGTCAAATCAGGTCAAGTCAAGTGGTCGTCATTGTCATTGTCATTGTCTCAGTGTAACCTTTATGTGGGAAGATTGTGAGCTAAACTAGTTGACGTATTGGTGGCGTTTGGGAAAATCGCAAATTTAGCACAACGTACAGCACAATGTAAAAATTTACCTTTTACAACCAGGTGTTAATTTGCTGCAATGTCTTAATTAACGGCAGGTGGTTTTGCAGCTGTCCTACTGGGAAATTTCATTTAACAATAGCAGACACAGGGGCTAAGGGGAGACACGAGCTGTGAAGATGTGCTGAAAGAACATTTCCCAAAAGAGCAGCACTCTTTCAACAGCATTCGAACTGTCAAGGCCAGATGTGTGTGTCTGAGGAGATGCAGCGCAAAATGTGCCTTGATGTAACTTTCATTTTCAATGAACTTTCATTTTGTATATGGTCTCAAACTTGTTGATGGCTGCTATTTCACTGCACTTTTAGAAGTTCCATTGGTCCGTTTATCCAGATTTATTTACTCGCTGTACAGAGCAGCTCAAAGGATGGAGAAAACTAAAAACTGACAAAAATTGAGATTGTTGTTTTTCATAGGATAGCAGCGATATGTATAACCACTTCATTTTGTAGAGCTTTAATGCAGAAATTATTCTTGTTGCATGTTTGAAGAATATGGCACTAGTCATGTGACCAGTTATATCACACACACACATATAAAAATGTTAGATAAGACATTAAGACAACTTATAATTTAATGCTTTTTGGTAAAACAAAACTAACAAACAAACAAACAACAAATGAAACTATTCTTTTAGACTTTCTTTTAGGCCACATATTAGAGAGTGTAAGACACTAACACGCTAACAGATTTGCTCTTCCAGTAATATTCAGGAGCAAGCTTAAAACAAATGTCCCATCATCAAGCTACCATAAGTAGCATTACACTCAATATGTGGAAGACATCAAAAAACACAGCTAGCTTAGTGCTGACATAACAGAAAAATGAATTAGGGTGCTGATGCTAAATTAGCATTACGGTTGAGGAGTTCACCATTAGGTTTTTTTGGCAGTGACAGCTACTACTTTGGGGTGTGTCCCAATTACACCCTAATTAGTAATCCTGATTTTGAGCATGTAGTACAAATAAAGTGTCTGCCTTCTTAGAAATGATTCTTCCTAGAC
This sequence comes from Salminus brasiliensis, assembly GCF_030463535.1. Classification (NCBI taxonomy): domain Eukaryota; kingdom Metazoa; phylum Chordata; class Actinopteri; order Characiformes; family Bryconidae; genus Salminus; species Salminus brasiliensis. The sequence continues at coordinate 78,133,893 of NC_132878.1, read as the reverse complement.
AGAGTTCAGAGTTTTTGAGGTGTAGTAATCTAGCCTTCTATATCACTGGGTGAAAATATACCTAGCATATCTAGCCGTGAGCTGTCACTACCATGGCAATGTCATATTGTTGCCTTCGAGATTCGGTTACAGAGACCCTCATTACTACACTGCCTTCTGTAACTCTGACTTGTGAGACAGCGTGGGCAGCAAGGCAAGTCAGTGTCCAAGTAGTACCTGTATACTGGCGGTATTCAGAAGTAGCTGCATATTGGCAGTATTAGAAGGCAGGGAGGTAAAAAGTCATGTCTGAATATTTGTAGAAAATGCCTGCAAAGATACTTTCATCTTGACCATTTGTGAAGGCAGAGCAGATGTATCCTTCGATGCCTTACATAGCCCACGATCTTCTAGGTTAACACCGGCTTGTCTTGAGAGAAAGAGTGACATGGTGGAAGGAAGCAGCAATCTGTGGAAATGTCATTAAAAGTTTAGTTTATGATTATTGTCCCTTAATATTTTCATCCTAAGGAGAAATTGTCTGTGTAATATTGGCTGAATTTTGACTTTTTATGTCTAACGATGTTAATTAGTTATGCCACCAGCTGGCAGTAGTTATAGTTGGTATCCTGGCAACAGCATGACTTATTGCTGCCTTTGAAGTGTGATTCAGTTGTAGGTAGCTTCATCACAGTGCTGTCTTCTAAGGTACTGACTTATGAGACAGCTTAGGTAGCAGGGCCTTGAGGCAGCGACTTGACCTGAACCTGACCTGGTATGACTTCATGAGGATGAGAGGATGTTGTACGGTAATTTTGCAAGTGGAACAACTGTGTGGTGAGTAATTAATTCTGGGATTTTTGATTGTGCCAAGTCCACACAAGTTAGGTCCTGATGCATCTTCGAGAACACGGGCTGAACAAGAACACATCCAGGTATTTGGACTGTACTTTTGAATGGTACAGTACTTGGGCTTCAGTTGATGAGGTTTCACAATTCCTCAGGAACACAATGGTTTGTCTGGACAGTGTTGTCCCACAAGGCAATGAGAAATAGAAAGGAATGAGCTACTCACGTCAAGGAGAAATTGCAATGACGTATGTTGGCATAGCAACGCTTCATCATTTTCTGTTAGTAAGAAGCGGATTTGAACCTAAATATATAGTGTACTAATCTGCCCAACACAGACTGTTAAGATTAGAGTATAGTCTGTACCTTATAGTATTAGATGCCCAGTTCCAACTATTCCACCTGGTTCTGCCTGACCTGGCTCTCCACAACCCTCCTGCCCGCTGTCCTGCTCTGGAGCCTCGCATTGACTCATCCTCACCTCACTGCATGACTATGCATGATGGACTTTATCATTCTCACTCACATTTTTATCTTGTATGGCTTGATGCCACATTTTATTTTCTATTTTATAATTCAGTTTTGTTTTATTGTTTTTATTTCTGTTTTGATTTTTATTATGATCCAGTGTCGACCTGAGGAGGATTGGTTCCCCTTTTTAGTCTTGGTTCCTCTCAAGGTTTCTTCCTCTCGATCTGAGGGAGTGTTTCTTTGCCACTGTTGCCACTAGCTTGCTTAAAGGTGGCTTGGACCCAGATCTCTGTAAAGCTGCTTTGTGACAACATTTGTTTTAAAAAGAATCATATAAAAAAAATAATTGAAATTGAATTGAATATTAGTATGTAGTACACAACTGGGACACAGCCTATGTCTGTGATTACAACCCAGTTTCCCACAGTCTAGTGTTAAGATCATCTTAACTGGTGAGAGAGACTGTTGAGTGTCATGCTCGGCCGGCCATTTATTAGCACATTTTGGTGCTGAGATGTCGTAATTGTTTGAATAGAGCAGAAATATAAATGATGATTTTGATATTTAATTGGTATAATATTGACAGTAGCAATCTGTAACGTTTTTCTTTTCTTTTTTTTTTTGTGTGCATACATGTATGATATCAAGCATGGCCACCAGAGGGGAGACTGCTGCTGTTGAGCATACATGTGTTCACCAAATGGTCTCGAGTTTACAGAACCACACATGACTCCCTTTCAGACTGTGCATGGCTGCAGCTCACATACGCACAGGCCAAAACGTCTGGCTGAAAATACACATCCTACAGATGAGTTTCAGTGGAACCTATTAGCTCCAGTTTATTGACTTTTGGGCTTGTAGCTTTTGTTGTGACGTCAGCCTCCATCCTGATATGCGCTCTCTGGAGATGGGATTGCAGGGTGTTCCCAGTGCAAAAGAGACTTGCTGATGGTTGCACTGCTGTGGTGTTGTCATCACAGGGGAGTCCACAATAGCTGACAGCCAGACTGAAGAGCTGCCTCTTGTGGGTAACTAGACGCATATGCTTAAATGAGGCTGCGCCACAGATAATCACCTGCCGAATATTGGCAGATCCAGATTGCTTAATAGCCTGACTGGGGAGTGCACAAAGGCAGTAATTCCCTCTGCATGTTTATGTATGTGGGATATGGTGTGTGAACTTTGGAACAGAGTTGGAGATATTTATCGCTCTCTGGGTGCTTTATTTTAGCGTCTTAGGGATACATCTAAATTACATCTCAACTCGCATAGTGGACGAGAAGATTGCAGTATGCAAAATTATATTGTAAATAAAATAGTAACAGAAACATAACAACATTAGAAATGAAATGCATCCACTATCAGAACTTCAGAACAGTAATATAAAAAAATGTTCAGCAGTATGTCATTAGACATTGAATTATTAATGTAATTTATTCCTTAAAGGGTGCAACTCTACACAAAAGTCCAAACGTGGTCTTGATTTATTACAATATTTGAGGTAGCTAAATTAAAAAGTGTCTGAAAACATGTTTTTTAATAATATGATAATGTCTCCATTTCCGTTGATTAAATTCAGCATCATTAAAGCACCATTTTGGAGTTTTACTTAAGCTGCAGTCACACTAGACATTCGCAGTTTGGCCAGGGTTTTTTATTCTGCTATCAACTTGCTTTAGAAGTGTATATATATATATATATATATATATATATATATATATATATATATATGCACTATACGCTCACCAAGCAATTTATTAAAAAAAGGCTGTCTACCTACTCATTCATGAAACGATCTGATCTGCTAATTGTGTGGCAGCAGTGCAGTGCATAAAATCAGGTAAATATTGTCAGCTCCTTCAGGTAACTTTCACACCAACCATCACAATCACAGGAAAAACTGTGATCTCAGTCATTTTGAGCATGACATGATTATTGGTGTCAGACTGGCTGTTAGGAGTATTTCTATGACTACAGTAACTCAGAAAAACACTGTATACAACACATATAAGTTGAAAAGCATCTAAGAATGCACATCATCAAACCTTAAAGCAGAGGGGCTATAACACCAGAAGATCATGTCAGGTACCAGTTCTTTCAGTCAAGAACAGGAAGGCTCACTATAACCGGGCAGTTGAAGACTTGAGAAATGTAGCCTGGTCTGATGAATCTTGATTTCTGCTAGGGCACACAGATAGTAGACATCGCCAGCTTGAATCAATGGACGCAAACTGCTATGTGTCAACAGCTGGTGTATTGGTGCAAGGAATGTTTTCTTGGCAAACTCTGGATCCAGTAATACCAATCAATAATTGCTTGCATGCCACAGCCTATTTCAGTATGGTTGCTGACCGTGTGCTTTCCCTCATGGCCACAATTTACAATCTTCTAATGATTGTGATGCACCATGTCACAACGCAAAAGTCGTCTCAAACTGGTTTCCTAAACATAGTAATGAGTTTAGTGAGGTAACCAGGAAGTGATGTTTGCCAGGGAGGGATTGTGTGCTTGTGTAAAGGGCCCCTATCATAGAAAAACTCATTTTCCTCACTTCTGTTAAATTAAGGAGTTTAATGGACTATGTAATGTACATTTCTAAATGTGGCATTCACACCCCAGACAGTTCAGAACCAGTCCAACATTATGATTAGTCACAAATAATAATAATTTTACAAATACCCACCTTGTTAGCATACAGTGATTCAGCCATGCCTACTTACACTGATGTTTCAAAGGCTTTTCACATGCCAAGCGACAAATTTCCACCTGCCTGTCTTTACCTCCTGTATGAAAGGTCCGAATTCAGCACCACTTTTCAAATAGCGAGTTAAAAAATCGCTAACGTCTCTCGTGTGGTAACCATTTCAATTGCAATGCTAGCTAGCTTCACCTACATCGCTCTGCCTGTCCGCCCGCCTCTTATTGAAAATGAATTGGGGTTGCGCGATTGTTGCTTGTTGCGTGAAATATGAATCTATCTACCTATCGATTTAACATGAGTAATGCTGGTTAGGTTGCTCTGACATGAACATTCATGTTTGCTTTATAAGATACTGCCTTTGTGCCAAACCCTCTCAGTCTAGACTGTCAAAAGGAAGGGAAGGGGGAGAGTGTTATGTCCTAGTGGTGTTTGTACTGCAGTGAAAAGAATTGCAGTGTTAAATTAAAGACCTATTTTCATGCCACATTAGATTATACTCCCACTGTGTGCGGTGGCACAGACAGAACTTTGGAACACAACGCAAGCATAATCACTGGCAGCGTGTGAGGGAAATGGAGTTATTAGGTACATATTCTAAATTAAATTTTACAAGCAAGGTGCCAGGAGGAAGCAATGTTGAAAAGGGTCTCATGTCAACTCCTGAGGTTTCACTGCCTGTGATACATGGAAGCATTAGATAATAGTACCTTTCCCCCCTAAGGGTGCTAATGTTCAGACTTCGTTGTAGTTGTTTAACACGACAGTAATACCGGTAACATTTTGTACCACATCTAATATACATCTTTTATGTAGAGCAGTCTGCAAGTAATTGGAAAGTGATTTAATTTGAGGATACATTGAGAGTCTCTGTTGGTTTAACTGTATGTCCTCATTGTTGGAAGACAACATCTCTAAATTATTGGAGAAGCTTTTCAGGAGAAGGTAAAACAGTATAAACGTTTAATGGAAGTTTACAAAATATGGTTGTATTTTCAGCAATTTTGGACCAATTCCGTTGGTTGATTCGGTTGGTTGACCAATTCTGTTGGTTGATTTGGTTGGTTAATTCGGTTGGTTAATCAATTCTGTTGGTTGATTCGGTTGGTTAATCAATTCTGTTGGTTGATTTGGTTGGTTAATCAATTCTGTTGGTTGATTCGGTTGGTTAATCAATTCTGTTGGTTGATTCGGTTGGTTAATCAATTCTGTTGGTTGATTCGGTTGGTTGACCAATTCTGTTGGTTCTATTTTTGACAAAACAGCTAAGATATGAATTGCAGACATTTGTCTACGTTACCACCAATTTTTGGAGTCCATAATTAACCAGACACTGTATATTAAACAGTCATTTACATGAAGCGAGACCCATAGTCATAACCAGATGCTTGGTTTTCTTGCAGGTATTTTTCCAGGTATTTAGTCTTGTCTTCAATAGATGAAATGCTCAGTAGAGTTCAGGTCAGGTGACTGATGTGGCAAGTCAACAACATTGCACTTTCTGAAACTGCTTTAATAGTAAGATTCGGGTCATTCTCCTGCTGTAGGGCCAAGCTAATCCCCAGAGTTTGTAGGATATAGTTAGATGTAAGCAGTTACGACATTTCTGAAACCCTTTTCTACCCTCATCCTTGTCTTATCTCTTCAAGGTTCTGGCTTTTCTGTTCTTCAGATTTACCAGTAGTTTATGAGTTCTCTTTATCACAGTTATTGACACATGTCTATGTCCTGGACAGTGGTATTGAAATGTTCAGCAGTTTTTCTTTGTGGACACATTTTTAGCTGACCACTGCTGTGGCCTTCAGCGGTAATATGGCTCACAAGCCCACAAGTATACTTGCTTCTCACTTCTTAGCACAGTAGATTTGAACACTTGTGATGTTACTATGTATAGCAAAATTACATATAATGTCTTTCATGCAATCAGGTTACTGTTACTTTCAGTGCTTTCAATTTAGTTACTCTCCAATACACAGTCAAATCAGAATATTACAAGCACCCCTGGTTTGGAATGAACTCTATATACCATATATAGACCATTATATCAGCTCCACTTACCATAAAGGAGCACTAATTCTATGTAATTACACACCCTAGTTCATCCTTTTCTCTGCATACTTTATTATCCTTTCACCCTGTTCTTCAGTGGTCAGGACCTCACAGACATGGTGGTGGGGCGTTAGTGTGTGTTGTACTGGTACGTTCAGATCAGACACAGCAGTGCTGCTGGAGTTTTCCAACACCTCAGTGTCACTGCTGGACTGAGAGTTGTCCACCAACCAAAAATATCCTGTGGGCAGCGTCATGTGGGCAGCGTCCTGTGACCACTTATGAAGGACTAGAGGATGACCAACACAAACTGTGCAGAAACAGATGAGCTCCTGTCTCTTCCGTTACATCAACAAGGATGGACCAACTAGGTAGAAGTGTCAAAAAGAGTGGACAGTGAGTGGACACATTGTTTAAACACTTCAGCAGCACTGCTCTGTCTGATCCACTAACACACACTAACACACACTACCACCATGTCAGTCAGTGTCACTGCAACCCCAATAATACCTGCTTTGTGGTTGTCCTGTGGGGTCCTGACCACTGAAGAACGTCAGTATCAGTAGTTGCATATGTTTTTTTTTATCTCCTGTCACCCTGTTCTTTAATTTTAGGAGTTCTTCGTGTTCTTTCAGTTTTGTGAGATAGAGAGAAGGGGTGGATTTTGTTGTATCTTTAAATGGTTTCTTCATGTGCTTTTTCAGACACTTTATGCAGACAAGTGGATGAGTTTTGCATTTTGCTACTGGATGTATAGAAACCATTATTTAAGAACAAGGGAGAAATGTAAACTCAGCAGGAATGTAGACTTCACATAGGGTTCTATATAGTACTGAGAAGGGACTGTGAACAGTTACTTTGAACAGTTAAGTAAGTAGGAACATATCCAAAAGACATTTAGTGAAGATTAGTATGTTAGTTTTCTGCAATTTGAAGAAAACACCCAAATGGGAAAAGTGAACCATTGTGATTAACATTGATTCTCGTTAGGAAAGACACACATTGGGTGATGCACATTTCAAATCTTTACAAATACTGACATTCAGCAGCCATCAGGCATCTGTTTTCAAGAAAACTATGGATTGCAAGAAAGGCAAATCAAAACACCTTAATAAGATTTAGCAGACTCTGGAGTGGTTGTGCACTGTTCTACTGTGCAGCAACACCAGCACAACTTACACTATAACCTTCTGGTAAAGACATTTTTAAAGTCCCGTCTTAAGAAGCCTGACGCAATTTAAGAAAAATCCTGTGGACTGATGAAGTCAAGGCGAGCAAATGTATGGGTGCTGAATTTCATGAAATTTCATGAATTTTTTATTTTGAAACAATTTTGCTCAGTTTTTAATCTTTACCTTTAATTTTAACATCTTTGTACCTTTGGGAAATCAGATCATCTTTCACTTACTTAACTATTCATAGCAGTACGTATGCTGACAAAGGCCCAGCCACCATGCTCATGTGGGGCTCACAAGGGTGGAATGTGGGCTAGGTGGGTTCCAGGTGGGCATGATCTCTGAGTGGGTTTGTACATGTATTGTTACTGGGACCCAGTTGGACTTTCCAAATGGGCCATCATTACAGTTCACCCTAATCTCACATAGGTCCCATCAAGGCCCCATGTACAGTGTACAACCAAGATGGGGCCCATGATTACCCCTCCTGGCCCCATCACTGAACCTAGTGGGGCCCTGGTGGCCATCTTGGGCAAAAAAGCATTTTTTTTAATCTAAAAGATTATGTTAAAAGCTATGTAGTTTGTAATCAGTACCCAGCACTGGCAATACTTACACAAAACTTGCATGCAACATTGCACCTGAGCGATCCCTTCATTTCCTGTTTTAGAAACTAAATGATGGATGAGCTGTGGTACTGAAAGAAGAGAAGAAGAACTGGGGGTAATAAAAATAATAATATCCTGACTGACAGGAAATGAGCAGATAGAGCTTCTCAGCAGGACTGAATTTAAGGGACCCATAAACTTAATCCCCTCCAAAAAACACTTCCCCAGGAGGCTGTGGTTGCTGAGAGAAGAGAATTTGCCGCCTGGGATTATTTGTGGAGGACTGTGCGGTCTTCTGTAAACGCATTGTGTGCTGATAGAAAAGCTCTGGATCCTTTGCTGCGAATACTCTGAGTAATAGGTTCCTCCTTTGTGCCTGCTTGGCCATATGTGGATTGTGAGCTGCCTCGAACAGTGTGGAAAAGACCTTGTCGTACATCACGCCGAGTCTGCTGGAGACAAAATATTTAATGCCCTAACACTGGGCTCTCTGCTGAGCTGTGGATTACAGGAGGTTGGGAGGCTGCCCTCCATTGGTTCAGGTCCTTCATTTAGCAGAGAACTCTCTGCATGGTGACTGATTTGGAGTGTACAAACACCTGTGGAGCTCAGTAGGAAGTGTCAGAGTGAGGTGAAAGAACAAAGGGTTCTGGGCTGCTGTTAGATGAAGACCTCAGTCTAATCAGCCATTTTCCTTACAGTAGACATAAAGGGTTAAAGGGAAAAATATATTCAAATGTAATTAATCAAAGACATTCTGGACTCTTGACGTCTAGTATTGCACTGCGCTAAGAAGTTACATAATCTCAAACTGACTTGCATACACAGTTTCTAACACTGTATAATTTACGGTTATATAAAGTCTACATTTTGTCCATATGGGTGTCTATTTTTATACATTGAGAGGCGTTACACACAGGAGCCAGGAGCTAAGTCTACTAATTTACCGCTCAATGTGGTTTGAGGTGAGTGTATGAACATTTAGGAATGCAGTTTGCACAATGCTATTGGTTGACTCTTGCTTGCCCCATTAGCCTTGTAACTCTAGTGCAAAACATCTTGTTCCAGAGCTGGACAGGCTTTTAAAGATTTGATCGGCTTTCTATCAGTCTAATCTGGGCTTTCTGTTCTTGAGCTTCCTGAATGTCACCAGTGTTCTGCATCTTGAAGTAAACCCTCAGTATTTAAATTCATGAAGGCCTCCTCAACAGTGTTCTTGACTTGACTAGATGTTGTGAAAGACTTTTCCTCACCAAGGAAATAATTCTGCAATCATCCACTTTAGTTGTCTTCTTGTTATTAAAATAATGAGGCAACAGGGCTCCTGGCCATGAAACTGGCATTTGTCAGACAACTGTTCATTTGTGTTTGAGCTTGGAAAAATGGAACGACTATGTAAAATGGCTGTAATATTTTTGTGAAACCCATTGAAAGCAGAATACGAATCTTCAAATCAGTCACATCCTGATTGCTTCATCTTCATAATAAATTGAAGTTGTCTACAAAGGCAAAACTACAGAAACTTCACTGTCCAAAAACTTATGGACCTGACTGTGTCTATAGAAAACCAAAGACACAACGCTCTGTACAAAAAAACAAAACAAAACAGGAATCCAAAAAAGGGACGAAGGCTGCTGTGCCAAGAGCCAACAGTGAAGCTTTTTGTAAAATATAGAACTCCCCAAAATGTTACCATGAAATTACCCCAAATGATCATGAGTGAGGGTAGTAGCCAAACAGCACTAAAGATTGCAAACAGTAATTTATTGTCCTGGCACCAGAACATCATCAAAATCCAGCCTGATTATCTATGTAGCTTGGTAACAACACAACTGAGACCGGGGGTCAACATTGCCAGTGTTTTTTGTTTTTTTTTGTTGTTGATTTTTTCTTCATTTTCTCAGAACATTTAGGTGAACAGAATCCTTTTATACAAGTCTTTTCTTGCAAGTTTGTTGCTTTTAGTGACACCGACATCTGCACATAAAAATGATATAGATTTTATATTTATATGTATATTTATATATTCATCATTCTCTATGAACATTTCAGTCTAGTAGTTTTACGGTGCTTTGCCAAAGTCAAACAGTAGAAGCCACCCGTTAGAAACAAACATCGCCTCTCACCTCAAACATCGATCAACATACAGCACACACTCAGCTAACATAGAGAGACAGATTTTGTACATCTTTGGAGGGAATTAAGCTCACAAAGATTTTTCGCCCTCCTGGTAGTTTCGCACTCCAGTGTTTCCTAGATTAGTCGCTTAATTCCAGAAAGTAAAATCAAATAAAACACATTTATGAACGTAAAGCGGTTACACATAAAGAGGATAGAACTAGTAGTAAAAATTCAGTCAAACTCAGGTTAAAACATCTCCAGTGCTAATTTCAGTTTGGCACAATGTCAGTTATCTCTTCATGGTTAGCACAGGGAACTGAGATACACATGGAACGAATGTGTTTTCTGCAGTTATGGATGACAACAGTTGTATTCATTATGTTTGTTTTTTATCACCCCCCAAAAAAAGAGTGAGAAAAAAAAAAAAAAAAGAAAAAGGAAAAGGAAAAAAAAAGAAAATCTATTATAATTAACTAAAAAATAAATAAACAAACAATCAAAACTTATTTCAAATATCTACATCTATTTTTTTAGGCAGTGAGAAAGCACTTCTTCGACAAGGAGTGTGGAATGATGTTCTCGTAACTGCTTTAAAACGCTGCTTTAGATGCCACGAACATACTCACGTTATCGGAACGAACAATACTGCTAAATACGCCCTTCTTGCTCTGGAAACATACTCTGTTCTGAAAATGGGACACTGATAGCTGATACATCTCTCTAAAGTGTTCTATTTCTTTTTTCTTTTTTTTTTTAAAGACCCGAAGTCACTGGGGGCTCCGGGTGGCAGCAGTGTAATGTACACAATGCACTCGTTTTCTGTAATGTACACCAATTACTTTACATTGACAAATAAAAAAAGTACAAAAAAAAGTAAAAAAAAAAAAAAAAGAAAAAGAAAAAATGAAAAAGAAAGAAATAACAAAAAGATAAAAAGGCTGGAAAATCTAATATGGATGAAATTTGGCAGAAAATCTAGATGAATCACAATGAAGTGATTAAAGAAAGCAGAAATTAAAAGTGAAAAGCTGTTCCCAATCCTCCTCGTAACCCAAACATTTTCTTTCCTTCTCTGATCTACGTGTGCTTTTCCAATCCCTACCTCCAACATTCCAAACCCTTTCTATAGCACCCCTGCATATTCCAGAGGCCAAGACTCTTCCTCTTTATGCGCCCTCTTGTCATGTTTCATCCTTTGCTTTATTTCTCTCTCGCTCTCTTTCTCTTTCGCATTCTTTTCTGTTGCTTCTCTGCCACGGCACCTGTCTCTCTCTCAGTCCCTCTCCTGCTTTCTTGCTCGCTCTCCGGAACTAGTGGAACAAGCTTCTTATTTTGAGACAAACAAAAAAAAAACTGGCTGAAGAAATGTTTAGTGGTATGCATGCACATGCACAGTTTTCCAGCCTGTCCGCCAGCACCCCCCAACGGTAGGGGGAGGTGGGGAGTGGGACGGGAGGTGGGGAATGGGAGGGGGGGTGGGTAGGGGTATGGTAGCGGTCACCAAGTCCTACACCCACGAGTCGGGTGAGGCCGGGTAGTGACTCGTCTCGTAGTTGAGTTCGCTATAGGGACGAGCGGCAGAATAGAAGTCCACATAGTTGCCGGTGGACTTTAGTCCCAGGTGCATACTGAGATCGGTGGTGGGAGCAGGGCGGTGCACCGCATCCTCAAAAAAGGGCTCCTCAAAGTTCCTGGTTGAGTTCTGAAAGGGAGGAAGCGTCTCGTAGTCCTTCCGCACGCTCTCCTGTGCAACCGGATTTGCCGGGATCTGATAAAAGCACAGAAGGTAAATTTAAGGGCCCATATCCTGCATTTTTCTTACAAATTCTCATTATCAATAAACTAATCAGGCTGTTTGTAAATGTGTATGCAAATAACATTGTTTCTGATTGGCTTCCCTGTCCAAAACATGCAGAAACATTTCATATGGAATCAACATGAATGAGCAGGCTAAACCGTTGTAAATGTGTCATTGAACACAAGCTGGCTTTCACATATTTTGACATTTGAGACTTTAATAAAGTCAGATTACTAGACCAAACCTAGTTTAATTAAAGGGGCCACATCTTACATTTTTACTTATTTTTACTATAATTCTTTCTCATAGGTCTTCATATGACATAGTGTTGATTTATGTAACAAAAACCATCAGAAAAAAAATTGCAATACCCTTTTCCAACTTGTGCCTCATTCAAAACATAGTACAGTCTGAAATGTATAGTATCACTGGGTAAAACTGCTGTAAACATGATTCGATAAACAGCGCGTAGCTTTTGTAGCTTAGTTTCCATTTACAAACTGGAGAGAGAATGGTACATTTTGAAACTTGTGATAGCTCTACATATGAAAGCGTTTGTGTGTTTCTGCATCAGAAATGGTCACCATTCATTTCCGATGACCTTTTTCCCACCTCTCTGTAGAATTATACAGGCCGTATTAAAGGCTGATTTATGTAAAGGACATATTCTGACTGTCTGAATTGTATTTTGATTAGAAAAGGCAGTACAGGCAGAAACACTCCTAATAGCTTTAGCGTGAATGGGTGGCGGTCAAACTGGTTATATGTAGATGCATTGCTTTTTCATGATATCACAGAACTGATGAATTGCCTATATTCCCTGTTTGGACTGTATGAACCTAGAGACACATGTGACAACATTTCTTTTTTTAATTATATGGGCCCTTTAAAAATATAAAAAAATGAATTTCTCCATGATATCAGCTCATTACTGAATAGACACATGCTGTTCTCACTTCAGTCCACAATACTTTACACAGCTAAGACTCAAAGCAGTGTCAGTCGCCCTCACTGATTTGTGGATCATATTATCATACTGTATCTCATCCTCCTTTTGCACTGGCTTTGGAAGACTGTTGGTGTTGGTATCTGAGACTTGGTTCATGTTGGGCTAGAAAAATGAGATGTGACTAATTGGAAAAGATGCAGCGCGTCATGCTCAGTGGAGAAAGTAGCAGACGTGCGTGTGAGTGCCAGGCTTATCAGAGGCCCGACTGGCTGCAGCTGTCAGTCTGGGTAGCCATCCCTGTCATATGAACTAACATACGGGCCGGTCTCGAACAAGGCCAGAGGAATCTGAAAAATTCAGTAAAACACTAAGCAAAGCGAAGCTAAGGAGCAAAGCAATGTCATTATGAACATCTTCAAATAGCACTACCACATCTAAATAAGCTACGGTTTATGGGGTGAATGTACGGTTGTAGGAAGAACTATATTGGTATAGAATAATTACATATGTGATGGGTCTTTAGACCTACACATTTAGAAACAGACACACAGTGTTACTGATGTGAAGAACCAAAATCTGGGTGTTAACAGCACCCTCTTGTGGAGACTATGAGTCTGCTAAATGTGAGTGTGTAAATGATGTGCCTCACATATAAAAAATATTATTTAAAGGGCCTTTATTGAAAACGGAGTTTTCTCTTTCTTATAATGATACGATACTTGGAGATATGTAATATATCCTCTTTACATTGTTAAAGTACACTGTTCACTCTCACCAGTCCATACAGTCTACATTTGATTTCACAGTTGTTTGTCACAATTTTTGTGACACTGTTGTGTGTAAAGTGAATACACACTTAAGAAAGTTGTTTAAATGCATTCATCTTCCTGCTTGTAAAAACACTATATATGACTCTATAATAAATAACAGGCCTACATTTAATAAAAAGTTAAAACATTCTTGTTTTTTTTAAGTAGCTGATATTTTATATCTCCTTAAAAGAACACAAGATTGGTTGCTGACTTCTTTGGGTATTCAAGCCAGTGTATGGAGTAGTTCAGTCCCACCAGCAGCTCCCTAGATGTTACTGATTAATGATGCTGATTAATGCTGGTTGTGTAGCTTAGCATAGATGGGTTGTATGGAATAGAGAGTGAACATTTGTTATGTGTTATTATTTTTGTGTTCTGATTGTCTGCCCTGTACCAGGCATCATTTATAAAGCAGAGGAAAAAGGTTCTTATAATTCATTGTTGACGGGCAGGGCTAAATTATTGTGGGCTGAATAGATAAGATATATAGGTGTTATGTGTTGTTTTTTTTATTAGACCAATAAATTGAACAAACACACATGCATATACTTCACTACTTCACTAATTCTTTCATTTCAGTATAGGAGAGGGAAATTCAGTTTACCAGCATATAGTTAATTATATAATTATGGCTTGATTAGATGAACTTGGTATTGGATAGAAACTGTAAGCATTCCTGTTAGAAAAGGTTTAGAGGTTAGGCTAACACACTCCCACACATCAAATCACTTTTTTTTATGGTCATGTAGATTTGTATTAATTTTAATATTAGTGTTTTTCTCACTTGTAAGTAAAGGCTTACTGTCTCAGGCTGAGTTCTAAAAAGTATCTTACCACAAACAGGATTTTTAAATGGCCAAATGATGCTTTTGAAAAACTGAGCCCTGAAAAACGGTTTTAATGTTGTTTTCTGTGACTTTGGGAAAGCACTGTTTGTAAAGTATGTCATGAGTGGATTTCAGGCAAAACAAAAAAAGTAGGAAACCTTTACTGAAAGTTTTTCCAGGAAGGCAAAAAGTGGATGTTTTCCAACATGCATGGCACTATATATTTTTAAGTATGTATACAGCCAGAGAACTGACTAAGAACAGGCAGTGAAAGCATGTGGCTGGTCTTCATTATCATAGGTCCACAGCCTACACAGTCTTCTAAACAACATCTGACTGGCTTTAGCAAGGATAATCAGTCTGCAGCCTTGTTCCTGTCAGTAAGCTCATAGTTAGCAAGATGGACAGCTGTCTCTCCTCCTGACAACATACATTAATTACGCTAATTTGCAACGTTTGGCTCTGTGGTGCCAGCTTCATTAAACTTAAAGAAAAAGGACCTTGACGATTGTTTTGTGTCTCATTTCACCACTTTCATATTGTGCAGGGATGGTGTGGGTGTGAGATTAAATATTCACGAGATCACGAGGCGTGACGCAGTGTGATACGAGACCTTGGGCTGCCTGTTCATGAAAACAAGCAGAGCGTTCTGAACCTTGGAGGTAATTAGCCTGTTAGAATCTCGAGTCATCTCAATATGAGAAATGATTGGTGGAATTTGAAAGCATCATCATTGAACCAGGACAAATGAGCACACCTGGGTCTGATATTTGGAGCTAATTTGAGATAATTCACTGAAATTGGGTTATCAATTTGGGAAAGTGATACAATGCACTGGCTGGTTGAAAAAGACGGACTACAGTAACATTAACTAAAATTCATGCACACGTCTTTTACAGTCTCAGTTGTTGAATTATCAGTATCTGTCACATTGATTACACTTGATTATTGCCTTGAGACCCCAAAAAGACAAATAGGCTTGTTGTACTTAATCTTTTGTAGCAGTTCCAGGCTCATTCTGCCTGTGTGCTATCTATGAAACTGCTGCACAAGCCTAATTTCCCAGTCTACAGACTGTGTGGACAGAAAAACACAAAGTATCTACCAAGTTTGCAAACAATTTGGACATCAGTAGATAATCTATAATGTATGCTATCCAAATAAAGTGAGACCTAAACCTTTGCTACACAGGACAGCTAAACATTGGTCCAAGCTGATTATTGGTCCAGGTCAACTTCTATATCTTTTTATAAGGATTTAAATACATACTGTTTTAACACAAAGGTTTATTTAACATTTAGTTTTATTCTGCAGGTGACCCCGTTCAGCTGAAGTCATGCTTACCTGGTTGTGTTTGATCTCTTCATTTGGAGTCACATACGAGTTGCGGAACAGAGTGGAGGTTCCACAGGAGACTTGAACTGTGGGGAAGATTTCAGGAGAAAGGAAAAGAGTAGGTGGGCTGAGAATTGCTTTCTTTTTTTTTTTTTTTTGCAAAGGCAACAACAAAACGAGCAAGAACAAGGCATTTCTTTACTTTGACTTGTGCAAGAGTGAAATAAAAACATCCTCTGTGTGTGTGTGTGTGTGTGTGTGTGTGTGTGTGTGTGTGTATGTGTGTTACACACAGGAGTTTGACAAAAGGAAAGAAAACTTCTGAAATGTGACGGCACAGTGCCACCTGCACTATAGAGCATATTCAGGGGCTGCTAAAACATAATTAGCATCACCCTGAGTTCAAAGGGACAACCAGATTACTGGCAAAAAACCTGCTGTGCTTCAAGCTAACACCTATAGAGCCAGCAGCTACTGCAGCACAGATCAAACATGCAGGAAGTGATGACATCGTACACACAAAGATCTCAAACCGTTTGAGCCCAACGGCAGTAGAAGCTGCAGCATTTTGTGTCCCTCTTCACCTTTATATACGAAGCTAGTTGTTATACAGCTTTTAAAAGATTCACACATGAAAGACGTTTTGTAGAAATGTAGAACCAGTTTAACCCTGAACATTTTCAACTTCCATTTTGGGATGTACCTTTTATTTATGTTTTTGTCTCACAAACTGATTTAAGCACCTTAATGTTTGGCCAGTACTGCTCCAACCTGATTTTCAAAGATAATACAGCCTCGAAATTTAGATAAGATATAGTAGTCTGCTACTTAACACTTATAACTCATAAAATCTTTTTTTAGATGTGAAGAACCTCGCTGACCTGGCTTCTAAATAACTAACAGACAAATTGAAACCATCTAGCTAACTAACTAACTGATTAACTGACTACCTAATTAATAGACTAACCATCTGGTGAACTAATGTACTTACTAACGGATTAAGCAACTGACTGATTAAGGGACTGATTAAGGGACTGATTATCTCATTATCTAACAGACAAACTAACTGGTGAACACATTAACAAACTTACTAACTAACCAACCAACTAACCAATTAACTAACTAACAGACTAGCTGTCAGATCTATTAACCGACTAACTGACTAATGCATTATCCATGCATTATCCAACTGACTAACTAATTAACTTACTAACTAACTAACTGATTTACTGACTACCTAATTAATAGACTAGCCAACGGGTGAACTAATGAACTTACTAACTAACTGATTAAGAAACTGACTGATTAAGGAACTGATTTTCTAACAGACAAACTAATTGGTGAACACATTAATTAACTTACTAACTAACCAACCAACTAAGTGATTAACTTACTGACTAACTAACAGACTAACTGTCGGATCAAATATCTGGCTAACTGACTAATGCATTATCCAACTGACTAACTAATGAACTTGCTAACTGACTAACTGACAACCTAATTAATAGACTAGCCAACTGGTGAACTAATGAACAAACTTACTAACTAATCAGTGGATTAAGCAACTGGCCGATTAAGTAACTGATTATCTCATTATCTAACAGACAAACTAACTGGTGAATGCATTAACTAACTTACTATCCAACTAGCTGATTAAATCACTGTCTAACTAACAGACTAGCTGTCTGATCAATTAACTGACTAATTGACTAATGCATTATCTAACTGACTAACTAACTAACTTACTAATTAACTCATGATCTAACTGACAAACTCATTAACTAACTCAAATACCCATCTGTTGAACCTTATTTTAAGAGTGTATGGTGGAATGTACTCTGTATATCTGTAGTTTGTTACTATACTTAAGCATTATTTAAGGAGATCTGAACTTGAGTATTATTGAAATTAGACACTTGTACTTTTACTTGGTTACAATTTTGTTTACCTAAGAGCAAGACTCTGACCCATATTTTTACCTACGTGCAATATTTAAATCCATAATATTACTAAAGATAAAGATTCTGACCCATAATTTCACTTTAGGCAAAGAGTCTGAGCCATACTTTCACCTAAGAGCAAGATTTCGACCTTTACTTTCATTTAAGTGTAGTTTGTAGAGTATGTACTTTGTCCACTCGTATCAATTGCATAACTTACATTATATTGATTTTGTCATTTAAAGAGTATAACAAGAGGACAATGCTAACATTAGACTTCCAAAGGTTAACTCGGGCAGTGAAAGAGCATCAACATGGTTAAACTGAAAGGGAAAAATACAGACATTCATTTTTGCACTGCTCATGCTGTACGAGGAGAGAACAGTTATGCATTGAACTGACTTAATTCAAATGTGTGCATCTTTTCTACATTAATACAACATATTACACCCCATATAGTTACTGCCAACAGCAGGTAAAGTGAACAACAAACACATGTTGATGTAATGCAATTTGTTCATGTGGAAATGATAAGTAAATTCAATGCAGCACTTTTTCAGTGCAGCACCGTCGGTACTAAGACTGAAATCAAAGCTAGATGCAAAGCATCAGTCTAATGAGGTAAAAGAATTATTAGAGGAGTCAGGTCCTCAGGGCTGTAGCTGATGCTCCATGTCTCCCCCCCTCCTCTCCTCTCCTCTTTTTTCCTCCTCCCACCTCCTCCCCAGAGCAGCCCTACCTGCCATGGCGTCTTTCCTGGATGTATGCTCGCCTTTGTTTCCATGGAAACTAGCATTGGTTCCAGTGGACTCGTAGTCTGTCTTCCTCTCCTTGAGGCTGATCATCTCTCTGGGTGAGGCGGGGGCGCTCGCTGTAAATCAGCACATCACACACACACACACACACACATACGCCATTCTCCATGAGCATCTGGAGTCACACGACTCTGTATTGTAACTCTCTTTGTCCGTCTCTTTGTGAGCTTTTATCTCTCTCTCTTTCTCCATCCCCTCTTTCTTCCTCGTCACTGAGTTAGATGAAAGACATCAAGAGGTGTGCATCATTATTCTTCATTAGCACTGCTGTTTAGCATGCCAACAGGAACGCGATTTCCGACAGGTCGGTACAACAGCCAGATCCAGTCTTTGTAATTCCCACAAAAGATGTGTACATGCAAAATGTACTTTAAGGTTAAATGCAGCCACTGGCACACTGTCAATAAAGAAAAACACACACAGATGGAACACAGATGGCCAAATTTTACCGCAGAATTTTCATCATCATCAGAAAATACTCCAATATATGAAAATCTTAACTAGTGTACTCATTGATCTATCACTTCGAAAATGCCCTCGCAGTACTGTAGGACTGTGAATTGGATAAAATAAATCATTAAAGATGAACTGCATTTTATGTAGCTCATTGCTATTAATAAAAAAAAATTAGTTTAGTGTTTAGTTAGTCATGAGAATTCACATGGTTTTGTAAAGTTAACTGCTATTAATCATATTATTTTGTTTAAATAATCAGAGTTGCTTACATTCTTTGGTGGAATCTGTTGCGATTAATTGCACTGTTTACTGTTTTGTGTAGTTAATCATGATTAATCGCATGCATTTATGTTTAAAAACAGCATATTTTGTTATAGCCATATACGTGGGCCTTCTTAGGAAGTATTTATTATTCTAATGTATTCATGAACATTATTTTATTGTGTGAACACAGTTTCCATCTCTGCCATCCAGGGGCGCCATACAAGGGATAATATTAGGGTGATTCTAAGGGCCTGTGACTGACAGGGGCCCAAAAATGTATTAATTTAATATTTCTGCTTTTTTATTTCTGAGTTATTAGAGGTGTGGGGCCCAGTGTAATATATTTTCATGGTGCTCAAAATCCCTAGAAGCACCCCTGCCGGCATCCAGTGAGAGCAACAGTGGCTTCACGTTCCAATCAACGACTGTATATACAGTCTGTGATTGTGATTGTAGCTTCATTCATACAGCCCATCTTGCTACAGTGGAGACTCGCAAAGGGAACAGGAGCTTTACTGCTTCTGTTACTTTGCTGTTGCTTTGGCTCATTGATTTTATTCATTTATCTCTATCCATCCACCCACAAGCCCTGGCCAGGTGTAGATGGTACTGCTTTAAAGTTCTTTTAAAAGCTGTATTTGAAAGAGAGGAGATACGATTGTATATTTTACCAAAGCAATATATAGTTCTTGAGTAGCTGGGTTTCAGCCTGCACTACTACAGATGGTGAGAAGGGTCAAACTAAGAAAATGTATTAATGGCGTTAAGACAATTAGTTTGCTTAACAATTTACTGCACTAATGCATTTTTAATGCATTAATTACAAAAGCCCTAATCTCTAGCTAATTTAACAATAAATTGTATCTGTCCAGTAAGACCAATTTATCATTTAACTAATAAAACAAGTTAAAACCCCACCTGTAAAGCACTGAAAATGTCGAAATGCTGTAGTTTATTTGAGCTTAAGAAATTTCACAACAGAGAGCTAAGGTAACATTTAGCTGAAGATTATTTCTAACGCTCTATGAGACCTACACAAGCCTTTCATAACAACTGACACACTTTATTACAAGAAGTGTTGGTTGTAATAAAAGCTTCTTTTATTTAGCAAGTGTTATGACAACTAACATTAGTTGGAACAACTAATGATTTAATAAATGGCTTAATAAAGGGTTAATGTTAGTTGTTATTAAAGGCTTATGTATTACCAGAACTGACAAGATCATGTTTGACACTAATAACACTCATGAGAATGTGAGCCCTGTTTTTAACTAAAAGTACCATTAATTAATTACCATATGATGATCAGATAAATCTATGTATTACCACCCAATGTCATTAGTTACCAACCCCTTTTCCTCTTTTAACTTATTATATAGGTCAGGCCTATTAAAGTCTATTTAAAGCAACACTATGGAAAATTCACATTTCTTGCTCCTGGGCGCCTTGAGACACCCCTAAAGGGCACGAGTCACGTGTACCGCTGTAGTACAGTAATATTACCATATGGTACACAAATAGGAATCAGGTTACGCAGTTCTTTTGAGATACATAGTGCAGTTCCTCCAGTGCTGAGCCCAGAGGAGCAACAAAAGACACTATGCGCCCTACTCTTCCAGTCAGTGAAGCATCAACATGATTCTTATTTTAAGATAAAATGTTACATATTGTTGCTTTAATGTTTAACTATAAAAACAAACCTTTTAGCTTCATTAAAGCTGTATTGGTGACACAACTGTCATACTTGACGAGCCATACTATCCAGCCAGTGGCACTGGCATGCAGAACACTGAGAACCCAGCCCACTGAGAGACCCCCTTTGGATGCCAATCCTCTACCAGCTCCAGTGCTAACCGGATCAGTAGCGGTCACCCTGCAGCTTTCTACTGAGGAGTGCACATGGGCACAATATCTCCAATGCTCAAAGGTGCTCCAGGGCTCATCGACTCAGCCATGAAAGACCTTTGTGCCCAGCAGAGTGGGATTTAGCACACAAATCTCTATCACACACCTGTATTGCAGACAGCTCTTTGACCAGGGCCCAGCTGTGACACACATACACTCTCCTGCAATACCATACCCTTTCTGTGCAGTTAGACGTACCAAGATTTCATCTAGGAGGCCCTTCCTAAGCCCAACATTAGCATTCTAATTATATACTTACTATACGTTGCTAATTACATAAACCATTAAGTGTCTCTTCCAGGCTTGCATACATATCTAGAATTTCATGTGTAACACATACAGTTCATCAACAAACATTTCATTTTGCATAAATATGCATAGAAATGATTATCTTCATTAAGGAGAAGCTAAGAGAGCTCTTTCCGCAGAGAGCTTTGAGAACGCTCTTCTGATGGATTTCATATCTCTATCGTTATGTCCCAAGATTGAGCGTGCCCAGAAAACGACAAAACGACATTTCAGAGGAATGCCGATCTAAACACATTTACTCCATCTGTGGCCTGTGCTGTGATGCAGTTGTCTTCATTTGAAGCCACAAAACAACCTGACAAATGCCGAAAATGAAACCACTACATATCTCCAGACATGCCGGTGCTCGCAGTTGCTCCAAGAAAGCGACATTATGTGTCCGTGACCGATGTATGTTTCTGCATTGGATGGTGTTGCGTCTGAAAAGGTTTCACTTTGTCTTGTTCCACAGCCATCTGAAGATGATAAATCTACAGATGCAATATTAATGCACCTCTCCGTTCCTGCGCTGCAGACGGGGGACTAATCAGTAATTAATGGCCTTCAATGGTGTGATGTTTTAAACAAATACCACCAGAGATACGCGTCGCAGTGCAGCCACAGAGTCTTCTTTAACTTTTCATGCCACGTCTTGGCATGTTTTCAAAATCTTTCAACTGTAGGACCCAAAGACTATTGACACACAGCTTTTAAGCTGTCAAAACTTCCAATGGGAGTCTGTAATGAGAGTAATTAAAGCTTTTGCTATCTTTAGAAAAGGGATGCCGGAGCCAGAAAGTGCTTCCATTGGCTCGGACAGATAAGTGGAACACTATACGTTGGTGTCATTGCCATGCTGAAAATGGCCCACCACCCAAAGAATATGTGGCGGTCCTGCCTAACCCTGGTCCTGGAGGACACGCTGTCCTGCACATTCTAGTGGTTTTCTGCTCTAACACACCACCTGCAACTCAGGAGGTGCTTGTTAATTAGTTGGCTGATTAGTTGGATCGGGTGTGTTGGGAGCAGGGTACACACTAAAATGTGCAGGGCAGGGGGTCCTTGCTGTTTAAGGATTTGGTAGAAAGTGGCAGAAACAGATGGACTGCAGTCAGTAATTGTACATGTGAAAAGCACCTATACACCTGTAGTACTTGCCTTGGATATTATTGATACATATTGATATATTGACCCCTCTAGTATCAATAGGGTGAGTATTTGCTCCAGAGAGTCCTATTCTACTGGCGATACAAGCTGTATATGCATTTGCACATCTGTGTCAACAATGGATGCAACTTAAAGTAGATAAATGTATCCATTGTGTTCACAAACATATGAACATATAGTGTATGTCAATTTGTTTCTTTGTTTCTTTTGTCAGGACAAAAGTATTGGGACACCTGCTCATTTATTACTTTGGAATGTTTTTAAATCAAAAGTATTTAAAAGGAGTTTGTCCTGCTTTTGTAAGAGTAACTGTCCCTACTGTCCATGAAATGGTTTCTACTAGATGTTGGAGCATTGCTGTGAGCATTTGATTGCATTTAGTAACAAGAGCATTAGGATTTTGGATGATCACCATCTCCAACTCTTTCTCTCTTCAATTTAGCTATTGTTAATCCTATTCTTCTAGTAAGCATAACTGAGTTATGCTACTCTTCTAACTCAGCTAGTTATGTTTCTGACTTCAAAATCAAAATCAAATCAAATTTTATTTGTCACATACATAGTCATACACAGTATAACTTGCAGTGAAATGCTTTTTTGACAGTCTGCCCACATCAAGCTATACAATAAAAATCTACATTCAAACCTAACTAAACCTTAACTTAATGAAGTAAAGTGCAAAAGTGCAAAAGAAAAATATAATAAAATGAAGAAAATAAAAATAGAATAAGTTACATTTAAGTTAAAGAATAGAATATAAAAATATGAAAATATAGAAATATAAGCAAAAAAAAATACAGAATACAAATATACAAATATATATACAGAGATGAAATAGTGCGTGTCTGTGTGTGTGTGTGTGTGTGTATATATATACATACATATACATATGTACATATTTATCTGTATGTGAGTGTATGTGTGAGTTAAAAAGAAATATTTTCATTGTTGTCCGTAGTGTGTTTTCCGTGAGCCATGGTTGTGTATTGTAGTGAGTGAGGGTCCAGTTTGTGTATGTAGATACTTTGATTTAGTGTCCTAAGTCCCTGTCCCCATTCAAGGCACGGATGGCTTGTGGAAAGAAGCTCCTCCTCATTCTCTCTGTGTTAGCCTTCAGGGTTCTTAAGCGTTTCCCCGAGGGCAACAGAGAGAACAGTCCATTGTTGGGATGACTGGGGTCCTTCACAATCTTCTTGGCCTTGGTCCAACACCGCTTCTTGTAGATGGACTGCAGGTCAGGAAACTCCATCCTAGTGATTCGCTCTGCTGAACGTCTCACTCGTCATAGCGCTTGCCTGTCCTGCTTGGTGCTGTTCCCAAACCAGACTGTGATGTTCCCCGTGAGGATGCTCTCGATGGTGCAGGAGTAGAAGGATCGTAGTACCTTGGAGGGCAGTCTGAAGTCCCTCAGTCGTCTCAGGTGGTATAGGCGCTGACAAGCCTTCTTCGTTATGGTGTTGATGTGGCAACTCCATGACAGGTCCTGAGAGATGGTCACTCCAAGGTATTTGAAGCTTCCTACCCTATCCACCGCCATTCCACTGATGTGGACAGGTTGGTAGCTCCTCTGCTGTTTCCTGCTAAAGTCCACAATCAGCTCCTTCGTTTTGCTGGCATTTAGCTGGAGATTATTATCCTGGCACCAGTTCTCCAGGGTTCTAATCTCTTCCAGGTAGGCCTTCTCGTTACTTAGGGCTGTGATCAAAATGGATCCCTACTTACATTTTAGGGCACTACTGAATTTGTTGGCCATTGTAGTACGTTGGAGTGTATGAATAGAATCGTAGGTCACAACACAGGCTGAACATGGATGAAAATGCATTGCGAGTCTTTGTTACTAAGCAACAGATAAAACAGTGGAATAAACAGAATCCGATTAGGTTTGCTCATATAAGCAAGTCATAGTTACAAGCAACCGCACGCCATAGTTCTTAGGTCTCCTCAGAAATACGGCCAATTCTTAGATGGCTACACTACTCAAGCACTCTCACTCTTCGATAGCCAGTACATGCACACCAGACCCCCCCCAAACAAAAACAACAACAACAACAACAACAACAACTACAACAAAAAACCAAGAAAAAAAATTTAAAAGGTTGCTTAGGGAACAAAAGGTAGTTCAATTGCATCACTCCAGAAATCCTTCTGGCATCCTCATTTTTAAGAGTGTAACTAAAGTTTGAGCTCTGCAGTTCTTTATAAAAGTATTTTCTGTTTGCAAAAGAACCTGTCCATCATCCTGTTTGAAAGCAGTCATGTTTCTAGCAATCATGCTTTTATTTGGTGTCGGGGCTAAATAACGTATTACAATCTACTTAGGGTTGACTGATTGAACATCAATATGAAATATGTGTGGAAATAATTGCCTCAAGCTAATTAAACACCAGGAATAAAACTCCTGCTCCTGCTCCTTGATCACGATAATCATGTGTGGATTGATTTGCTTTATTACAGATTAGATAAATGTGACGTTACAGCGTCATATAGATTTTCCATTTAAAAGTGTTCTGTATAGCACAAGCCTTAATTTCCTTCTGAAGTCTTGTATTTAACTGACTGACAAGAAGATGTACCTTTTTCCATCTAATTTCAAAGACATTAATAACATAGATAAGGATGTTTCACGCCTGTTTAACTTCTTTATTATCCCTGACTTTATGAAGCTCAATGGTAAAATAACTGACACAGTGTGAACAAACAGAGGTAATGGTGTTTGGCTCTGTTTAACTACTCACTTTAGATGGCACTGTTTCACTGACAAGGCTCTAGAGCCTCATCACACTCCTAGCACAGCCTCATCAGTCTCCCTTTCTCTTTCCCTCTCGTTCTCTGTGCTATCATCCTGACTGTCTGTGCTAGTGTTACTGGTTCAATACAACTCTTCAGGAAAACCATTTTTTGAGGGAAAAGGTTTCAGCCGGAAGGTCTGGGCCTTGTCTCGAATGGGACTTTTCCACACCTCTACCCCTTCCATCAATTCATGGATAACTTCCACCCTCTCTACAGAGGAAAATAAAGTGAGGGATGTAAGTCACAGTTCTGTCCCATCACAGCAATGCCTGAGCATCAAGGCAACACTGTTACGAATGACCTGATACCCCACAAAGGGATACCTATGAGCTCAGTGAAGTAGCAGTGGAGGCATCTCCTACTTTTCGTCCAGTCAGAAACTCTATTTAGGATTCCCGATAAGAGCTCTGTTGTACCACTCTGAGCTCAGGATTGTCACGCAGCATGAAAAATCAGTTTGAATGTTTACTTCCATCACTGTTTAGAGGTAGCTTGGCTGGTCCTGTGGTTATCTGGCTCTCCAGACCAAGGCAAGATATCCCAGTTTTGAGCTCAGTTTGGAGCCCTGCTTATTTTCCCGTTAGGATCTCTGCTCCAAACGTTGGTGTTAGCCATGGCTAGCCTTTAAAAATTGCAGGTGTCATTTCATATGAAATGTAATTGTATAAACATTAATTATTTCTCTCTCATAAATTGGTCAGATGTGTTGCCCTTTAATCAATACCATACCAAGAAGCAATTTTAGACCATAAACTCATATGACATATTCATGGCCAGCTAAAGAATTTCTTTCTCTCCTCTTATCTTTGAATAACTTGACCCTCAACAAGGCTGAATCCTTCTGACCACACCTCTCCTTGGGATATTCCTGAAATTAGGATTGTGAAAGCTAGTGGTTAAATGCCTGTATAAGAAACACCTTTTTATTCACTTTCTTGCTTACAATTACACCCACTAACTAACACTCCACTTATAACAAGTTACTGCAAGTGTTGGAGGGCTAGTATGTGTTTCCTGTGTGTCACACAAAGCCAGTCAACAACACCTTTTTCAGGTGCTGGCTGAACACATTCGTTGAAGAACACTACCTGCCAGTTCTGCTACATCAACTAACAGAGGACTGCTGTTGGTTTCAATCAGTTGGTTTCAGCCAATCAGTTGGTTTTAGTATTCAAATGACTGCTTAGTTATATGAGGTGTTATTTAGTGTTAGGTTGAAATAAAACAAAAAACTGCAGTAACAACATCCCAACACTGGTTACCCTGCATCTAATATCCTTCCCCAACATTTCAAAAATTAAATGAATAGCTCCCAGACTTCCATTTCCCAGACTGGCATCTCACTCACCTCCACAAATAGCATTCAAGTAATTCAACTCATCTGTTTCTAAGTTCCACTCAGCTATTTTTAACCCAGCTGGTTAACCCCCCCCCCCCCCCCCCCCGCGAATAATCAGTCACCAAAGGTCTCCCTTGTTTCTACTGTTCTCAGGATTTATAGGACTATGAAACATCTTTATTTTCTTTCAAAGATATTTCAGAAGGTAGGGTCTGTCCTTTTCAGTCTGGCACCAACCCCCATCACAGGCCTGAAACTACTCCTTTACTAAACAACCTCCTCTGTACTGCCTGTACAGCTGACAAAGGTCTTGTTAACATTTTACTCAATCATAATCTTCCAGTAACCTACCTATTTTTGCCTTGTATCTCATTGGCTATGTTTATACAGCAGGTAAGATGGCCCAAATCTGATTTTCACCAAGCCAGTCTTTTTAACGTTTGTCTGAACAGTTCACACTCCTAAACCGATGTGCATGTGCAAAAAAAAAAAAAAACCCAGTCCTTTATGTGTTGGTTTCATCAGTCTATTGGTACAAAGGGCATGTTATTTGGCCATGGCCATTTCTTTGGTTTGCATTTTTGGTTTCTTTAAGCTTTGTCCTCCTGTCATCCTTTCTTTAGAAATGTCTTTAAACATGGAGCGGTTGCAATATGAGCCTTTTAATTTTGTTAAACCTCGCTATCCCGCCACTAAAAACATCCCCTTACTGCTATCGTCCATATTCTCCTCAGCAAATATCAAGTTGGACTGATGTAAATGTGTGAATGTAGCCATTAAGGTATGTGTGACCCTTTATTAGTCTGGTTTAGCTCTTACCTAACTGACAGACAGGGCTTTATTGCCCTAGGCAGGCAAATATCACATCACTGTTGTAGGTTTAAAGAGTCCCACAAGGATATTTAAATAGTAGGTAAGTATTTACATTCCACACTTAAAGCTAGTCTGTAATGCCCATAATAAATACCATGCTTCATAAACTCTCCAATTTCTGTTTATAGGAAGTAGGTATGTATGGTTCAGTATGAGTTCGGTACAACATGAAAAAAACAAGCCCAAAAAAAAAGGCTGAAAAAATATGGCTAACGGTTTTCATTAATTTTGTACAGACAGTCGTGCAAATTACAGTTGTTTCTACCTAGTGTTGTGTAGCACTCCCCTGAGATGACTGCTACAGCCTGTAGAGAAGTAAGCAATAAAATGTAAGCGTTGACATGTTAGATTTGTTTCCACATACACCTTACAAATGCCTTCCAACAACACCAACACATCGTCCTCATCCAAGCCACCATCATTTTTGATTTTAAGTTGAAATGAATGTCTAAAACACATGTTTACTTTCAGTCGATAAATAATAAAGAACACAAAAGACTCATCATATATGATTTGCTCTCTCTACATGCAGTAGAGAGAAGCATAGACAAGGAGTACAAGGAGGAATACATGTACCGTTACACCCCTAACAGAATGATTTTCAAAGCAAATTCAAAGCTTGGCATAAAAGACGTGTTTGATATTCATCTCTATGGTCATCAGTAGTCAATTAGTGTAATAGTAAACTGTGAAGACAACCCAACTCTTCTTCATTCAAGTGCTACTCTCATCCATCCGTATTTAGCATCCTATTATCAGCGGGATGTGGGCGGAGCAAAGCTCACGATAAGATCACTGGAGAACTGCATGTCACTCGCATTCTCACTTACAAATTAATAGCTATTACACACGTCTCCACTGTGGCAAGGTCAAGGCATCATGAAATAATTACAGTGCTGTGGCATGTTATTAAATTAGATGGGCACATCAATTTTAAAAAGGCCCTTTTGGGTCTAGGCTCTTGTGTATCTTATCAAATGTTAAATAGGCAGTGTGGATGCTGCTATCTGAGGTTGCACTTTGATGATGCGTAAAGAGCAGCTTTGTGTCACTGCTGCTTTCTACGCCACACTGTTTGTGGCTCTCCACCTGCACATTCCTGCCCACTCTGACTCCTCTATAAACTCTAAAGTAGTTCAGCAGCGCGAAAAATGAGAAAAATGAGAAAAATGAGAAAAATTAGAAAAATGAGAGAAAACATCTAATATCAGCAGTTTCACACAGTAACACAAATGTGACATTTTCAAAGAGTTTGCAGTTTCAAAAGGACTTTGGAAAATAATCAGAAAAGCAGTAAAAATCACTGTATCACTAAAATAAATAATTATCACCAAAAAAATGGAATAATAGAAATAGTCAGGAATTTATCGGTTCTGTGTTGGTGGCGTTCTTACATGTTGCGTTCAACATGTCATCTTTGTGCTGTCTGTTTGTTTACCTGTCCATGTGCTTGTCCATACTTTCTACATGTCCACCCTTGTCCAACCTGCTCCTTAGAGTGTGCAGCTGTACTTAGGTGTTATTAGCCCCCCTCTATCACGTAACCTTTGTCAGGTGGGTATCATTTAGTTCAGTGTACTTATATTATATATAGTGGGTGTGTGTGAGTTTTTTGTCATGTCTTGAAACTGTGTTTTATGCAGCCAAGAATATTCTCTTCTGGTTTAGCTAAGTCTTATTGGAATAGTTATGTGTATCTTCTTTATTAATAAAGCATTTTGCCTCTATATATCTGTGATGATTGGCAAAGAACTGTAACATTGCCAGAACATCCATGACCACCTGTCCCACAAACATACAATCCATGTCCACACACCTGTGGCCTTAGCAAGTTCAAGTGATATACAGACTGTATCTGAATTTGAAAGTTATTGGTGTATGTACAGTCTTGTTTTGCTGAAAAGCATTCCTTAAATGTTTGCCAGTCACTGTTTATTCTAATACACCTACAGCAGTGTGTATATACAAGAAAAAGACACTGGGCCGGATTCATAAACTTCTGTGAAATGGTAATGATGTTATTTCACGCAGCATGTCTGGCACAGTAATGTTTTATTCATAAAATAACCATAGTGGTAACCAACACGCCACACTCTTTTTACCATTGTTGCATTTTACATGTTATCCCAGTAAACGGCAAATAAAATATATATGTTAATGAGCTCATTTATTTAATGACCAATACTCTGCCTGAATCTGAATATCAAATGGAGCGCAAACCTCTGAGCTGTGAATTCTAATAAGAGAAGCACAATTACTGTAAAATACAGCAATAAATATACAGCAGAAAAAACTGTAATAAAAATACTGACCAGCTCAGTAATCCCCTCAACCTTGGTCAGTTTATTAGGTCTGATTGGCTGAGTCACCTTCAAAATGGTTGTACAATTTTCAGTTTGGAATTCTTTATTAATACACTCTGCAGTCCTTTTTAAGAGGGCCACATTCTTCTTAACTGCACTGGAGATGTTTGTCATGATGCTCATTCCAAACAGATCAAAACATGTCTTTTAAATGTACTGGTTACTCATCTAACTGACAGAGAGCGCTCCTTCTGCAAACATGTGAGGGCGCCGTACACAGACGTTCGCACAGGTGTCTGCCAATCACACTTGCATGTAATATATAAGCAGTAAGGGCATCTTTCGCTGTCTCAGCAATTGTAAAATGAAAAAATAAAGAAAAAAATAACAGAAATTGATCTGGAATCACAATCCAATAAAGAAAAAGGTGGGAGCATTAAAGTCAAAGCCACTGGTCCCACACACAACCATTCTGCATAAACCAGTGGCTACCTCACCAAGCAATGCACAACTAGAGGAAGATGTCCTCAGCACCATTCAGTGTCTCTGCTTCAGCCACTTCAATTCCCATTAGCTCTAGTCTCTCTGCTCCGTGGCTCAGCCTGGTCCTCCAGTGTCACTTCCAAAAGCTAACTGCAGCAAAAAGCAGTTTTCTGCTTCATCAGAATGCTAAGCCCACCGGAAAAAGCATTACAGGCACCAGCCCGACAATGAATCCCGCCCCTATAGCAGTGCGGGTCATTAAGTTGCCTTACCAGATTCAGAGAGGCACCTTGAACTCTTCATTTGATTACCTGAACCCTTAAGGAACTTTCCATAGGAAGTAAGTCGATGACAGAGTGGGAAGAACAGTACAATAAAGGTGCTGAAGTTGATAATGGCATTTCTATTGGCATAATTTCCAAAGGAGGCACATATCAGAACCATGGACAGCGACATAGTATAGTAGCACTATTGAAGCTTTCAGCAATTATTTGTGGTTGTCAAATATTTTAAGTTAGTGCTGACCTCGTAATGTGATGGACTGAGAGGCATTCTTTTTGAGTACCAACATTTCCTATTAACAGTGCTTTGAAAAAATCTGTAATCTGAAACCAAGCAATGACTAGAAATCAATAAAAAAGTAAAAGCCAAGATTAAAATAACAGTTAATGGGCAAAACAGAACACAACCTGCCATGACTCCACCGAGTACCTCGGCTGTTCCATCCTCCATTTCCCAGAATCCTCTGGAAGACACTAGCAGTGATCATATAACTGCAACTGGCCATCCATGCTCTCAGTCACCTGACTTTTAATCCATAACACCTGTTTTACATCTGATTAACATAGCATCTAAGCCTGACTTTAGAAAAGACATTTGCGAAGTACTGTATGTCTTTTTGGTGATCTACTGAGCGATATTCTCTGATGGTATTTTGCATGTATGATTTTACCTTTGAGGATAAACTAATCCATGAGGTCGAGAACAGAGAGATGTATGACCTTTCCTCAACATTTGAATATAGCAGTGCTTGCTAACAGATCAGAGCTATTTTTCTTGACAGAAATAAGTACATCATCTCTAAACATTGAGTCAATATCAAGACTACAACTGTGGTATACCTGCATTAAAACATTAAAATGAAGTGTAACCATTACTGGTTAACCAAGTCTACTAATATTAATATTGACCATATTAGCCTCATTTTAGAGAAGCTAGAGGAAAAAGGAGATCTCACCTGATCGATTGTTGGGGGAGGTCCGAACTGGAGAGACGGAGGGTGTGCGGGAGGAAGAGTATGGTCTTTGTCTGTCCCTCTCTATTGTTGAGGCAGAGCCAACAAAGTGATACTGTGAATAGCCATCCTGGAAGGGGAAAACCATGAGGAAGAGAAGCACTTTAGAATTGTATTACCACTTTTATAAAAGCTCTGGTTATGACAATTCAACCAATAGATGGCATTCACACATTCGCCTCTCTTATTTAGAAAATCGACCAGCTAAAATTCTCACAAAGAAAGAACTGCTTTTACATGGTACAACCAAGACATACTTGAACACTTGAAGAGTGGGTCCAGCACTCAACATTGTACTGCAGAAGTGCTGTCTTAACATGACCATGAAAGCGGAATTTAAGGGGCTCATATGCTCAGGGTTTATGCTTTGTTTTCGTAACCCCAAGGTCCACTTATGATACTATAAAAACCTTCATTTTTACTCATTTTTACATGACCATTTTAAACAGGCTGTTAATGTGTCTTTAAGATTGATATATGATTGGCACCTTTTTGGCACCATTCAGCGCCTCCGTATTACGTGAAAGAGTGCATGAATGGGCTGTAGGTTGACCAGGCAGATCGACTAGGTAAATGCACAGGTATTTACCTAGTATTCAGTATTCAAAATGGACATATATTTTCGCAGCTCATACATATTTCAAAATCAAGGATTTCATATTTTTGGTCCAGATTGTGCTCACACCTGCTATTCTGGTTCAGATCAAACAGAGAAGTCAGAGGGTCCAAACAAAACTAGATCATGCTTATGCTTCTGCAGGAAAAAGAATGAAGCTGTGTTAATGCAGCACACACAATATGCTTGCTATTAAAGTCCCATCAGCCTGTCTGGATAATTTAAGACATCTAGTGTGGAGTCACTGCAGAAATCAATGGCTTCATGCTGGAAATGGCTTCAGACCAGTGGGTTGGCAGCCTGGCCACCCAACCGAAAGCCAATAGGCCCACATGGTAAATGAGATGAGGCCACTGGCCGCCTGTGTGACTCTCCCATTAATCAATGATACTGTTCTACAGAAAGTGATGATGCAGCTCAAGCCGGGACAGTGTACAGAATGAAGGATCATATTTCGTGATGTCCTGCGTGACAACATGCTGCCTCATCACCAGGTATGCATGGTCCTCTGCAGAGTGTTTAAAAGATGTTCTGACAAGATACAGAAAACCATCTGATTCACTCTACCACTGTACAACTCAAAATCTGAGCTGTCCTGTTCATTACATAGATTCAAGATTCAAGATTCAAAGCTTTATTGTCATATGCACAGTAAGGAAACTAGTTTCCCTGTACAATGAAATTCTTACTTTGCTGCCCACATTGGATGTCATAGAATAAAAAGTATAAAATATAAATAGACAAATAACAAGGATCAAAAATTAAACATGCAGAGAATATATAAAATAAAATATAAAATGTAAAATTACATACGCTTAGCCTCGTAACGTATGGTGTTGTCATATGGCAACAGTGACTTTTCTTTCATTTTTGCTTTATTATAATATAAAAGAAAAATCTAGGCTTTCTGATTAACATCCCATACAGAAAAGCAATAAGAAAAAAAACTCACAGAAGTGGTTTTCGGCCACGAATACCAGACAAGTATCAAATTGTACAATAGATTTTAACCACTGAACATGCACTGCATTTTTTTTTATCTGATTTCAATTCTTTTAAATCACAACAGAGCAGCAAGATTGCATCTTTTCTCTGATCTGTTTTCTTAATTGGACTCTCTGAGTCTTAGTCAATGTCGCAGAAAAACACTCAATATTTAATTCTATATTAATTAAGTCCAAAATCCTAAAGTTCTTCTCAACTTCAGTTGTGATGGTTGAAATGATGGCCAATCCAAATAAATTAAACCATGCTTTTAAGTAAATGGGTTTATCAGCCAAGCATAACGTGTTCATAAAGATTATTAAATCCACATTCTTAATGGGACATTCACAGTCAGTGGTTCGTATAGCATTTTTGGGTGGATGATGTGGTGTTAAGAATCACTTATAGATACTGCAAATGAGGGAAAAGCACAGTAGCACCACATATCATTCAAACAAACAAACCCAAAAACCTTGCAGGTAATAGTTTTTAAATGAGTGCTATTTACTGCTTTTATCACTTTTAATATGGTGATTCTAAGGGTTCATTGTTAAATTGCCTATGGACACACTGTATACTGCCATTTTAACAGCTGGCGTTTTTTTATTAATACACGTGTTTTTAGGATAATAATAATAATAATGTTTTTGTTAGATGGTGAATGTCTTATTGCATATTGGTTGTCTCTTGTATGTATCACAGTTTTGTCATAAGTATTTGAGTGCTGTCATATGGAAACTTTGGAGCTCTGGAAGATTTTTTAAAATGATTAAATATTTCATAAAGAAAATTAAAGTATATTAATACTTTAATTCATAAGCTTTATAACCTTTACCTAGATTATTCATGAAGCGTGTTTACCTTTATATTTAAGACTGAAATGAACTTTTTATTGACACTTTCTATGAAAACTCTATTAAAATAGCTGCTTTCCTTCTGTATACTGCTCACATTTCTAAACACTAACAGTTCTCAGATGATCTCATTTAATGATTTAAAGGCTGTGAGCTATTACTCCATTGAATTTTGTGCTGAAAAGACCAGAATGTTAGACAGACTTAACACAT
Source organism: Salminus brasiliensis (assembly GCF_030463535.1). NCBI lineage: Eukaryota > Metazoa > Chordata > Actinopteri > Characiformes > Bryconidae > Salminus > Salminus brasiliensis. The sequence continues at coordinate 78,099,638 of NC_132878.1, read as the reverse complement.
TTGTTAAGCTTGCTGGCAGAGCTGAGAGCAATAACTGTGACTGTTAACTTCTGCAGTTATACAATATAAAAACAAAAGAGATGTGGCTGACCAAACCCTGACAGAGCAGACTTCTGAGGACATGCTGTCTTTTTTCAGTCTGACACTAGCTCCTGGATGAGTCCTTTGTAGAAGTTTTTGTCTGTAGACTGTTACAATAACTGCCCATCTCCGACCCATAGTTTTGTCTGTGATTGTCCCAGTGTGAATTGATTTGTGAGCTTTTGCGTGTTACACACTGCATGTTTTTTTAAAGGCAGACAATCATAGGGCACACTTTCACTGTTTTTGTTATTTTCTTTTCCTTTGCTTATGCCTGCGCTTTGCTTATTCCTGTGCTTCTCCCTTTTACTAAACAACAACAGCGTCAAACTGCCAATCAGTTGCGCTAGCAAGCTATTGTTTTAGTAAGCACAGGTTGAAACTACAATTAACTAGCAAACTTGGTGCTGCTAGCAAGAACAAGTTCAATTTAAAAAGCTGTATTGTATGGATTTCGATCCTCAGCCACTCGGAACAATTGGAAAAAAGTAGTGCCACCCCATTTAACTGACATATGACTGGAAACTGAAGTGTTTTGGTGTGAAATGGTCCATTGAAGAGAAACACACCGACTCTGATTTCTTCCATTTGGTGGTGATAGGAACCAGGGATTTGCATGTCTACAACACAAATATAGTCATTTAACTTACTATCCAAACTGACTGGTGCACCTACTCATGTCTTCTGTGTTTTATATTAAATGTGGACGATGAAAAAATAGTCATAAATATGGCAAAAAAAATATTTTTGAAGGACAGAATGTTTTTAAATACCACAAGGATGGAGTATCCCACACCAAATATCTCTGATAGACTTTGTTTACATCCTAATCATTGAATTGTCTAAAAAGGTAATGCAATTTCTATTTAAACAATTCACTTAGTAATTCAGATTACTCCAGATTTGGAAGACAAAAGTAAAAACAGACCCTAAAAAGCATTTAGTGGCCATGTTTTGAAAACAGCATTCATTTTCCGCACATGTGGCACATTGAGATCATTAAATTGCAGATAATTTTTCCAGATACAAAACTGTATGAACAGATAGGGCTAGCCCAAGCCCTGTAGGGGTGTCAGAAGCATGGACGGCAGCCTGTTCACACAAATTAACAATAGAAAATCTTTCAAAACATCACATTCCTAAAATAAATGACTTTTCATAGCTGAAAGACCTGTCCTAGTACTGAGCCATAGCCTTTCACACAGGTTAAGGACTAGTGGACAAAGAGTAGAGACAAAAGTAAGTTTTCACACCACATTTTGGCATCATGACTCCACTGACAGGCACCAGGAACATTCCCCTTGACATTCGCTTGCCCCTTCTATGACAGGCCTGTTTCTGAAAGGGGTTTAGGGGCGAGATCAAAGGGTAGAGGCTTTCTGATGCCGAGCAGTTCAAAGCTGCCCCACTTTCCCTACACTGCCAACACACACACCTCTGCCGTTCGACCCTGTCGGCAAGGAGATGCAGCTGTTGCTACGCGACTATTGTGCTTGTTGCGAATAACGACGTTGGACAGGCTGCTGAAGGCCACGCGAGCAGAGGAGAAAAGGCACAAAGCACCAAATAAACGGCATTTGTCGCCTGCTTCCTGCAGGCCTGGCCCACGGAGGAATCTGTTTTTAGTCTTGCCATTTTAGGCATCCCTAGATCCTCTTTCTTCAACTTCAGACTTCAGAAAAGAACGAGGGCGGCCTCTCAGCAACTTTGTGGGAAGAAGATAGCAGGCCTGTCATTCGGTACAAAAAGAACCTGCAAAAAGATGGATGCGCCTTTTGATGTTACCCATTCTCCTGAGGAGCCAGCCACTTGAAAACAATGCGTTTAAGGAAGAGTGGGTTTCAATGCAATTAAAGGCCCCAATCGCAATTATTCCACAATCTCATAACTCTTTTTGGCCTTCATTAGCAGCGCTGGGCTAATGTGCCAGTGATTGATGGACTTTGAAGGACATATTAAAAGCTAGAGTTTCAGCTCTACACTGGATGAATAGTAAGTGCGTACATGATAAAACACTGTATCTTAATCCATTATACAGACATCAGTTCATGGTCCAAAAGGCCCATTTTTAACATGTTGCTTCCACCCTTATGCATGGTATGCCACCTAATTCTCATTTGTAGATAAGACCACGGAGACCAGTCTAACAGCGCAAAGTCAATTGAGGAAGCTCCCTAGGCACGACTCTTGAACAATAGTAGTTAACACGTACATGGAAAAATATCTTATTTTAGAAATACGTGCTTCAGCGAGCCAAGGGCAGCGTTCATTACTGAGGCCCCAAAGGCACCAAGGCTGATGCTTAGCCCACACAGCAATGGACCCTCAGGTATGTAAGATGATTGATAGTTCTGGTGTGTGTACAATTGCGAGACTTTTGTGAACCCTGTGCAATGATCTTTCTGTATAAATAACTCCCAAAATATGATGTGTTTGCAAATGTGATATCGACAAGGTCATAAAACTCTTCTTGACATTTCAGCTAAGAAGTAGCTTTTCTTAACAGCTGTCAAAATCCTGTGTGCTGGTTAAACAAATCTGCCATCCTTTATTTTTATGACTAATTCCAAGGATTCCACAAGCCTTTCCTCCTAACTGTGGCAGGAATGGAGATGTTTCTGAAGGTTGGCTGTGGAGACCTGGGTCTAATAAGACAGCCTGGCTGATCCTGTCATTGCACAATATTAGATCCCTGGGGCCTAGGATCAGAAGCACAGAGACTATATCACTAAGTTCTCCTTCAAAAGGCTTAACTCCTTCTAGGCCATATGCATTTCATACCCACTGAGCCTTTCCACAAGTTCAGAAATACTCCCTCATTCCCTCAGATGGTTTGCAATGTGTATTATGCTTGTTATAGTGAGACTATAGATTTCTAGGTGCATATTTGTTTTTGTTCCAGAATTCTTTCTGCCAACTTGATGGATAAGTGGGTTTAGAACTGGGTTTCCCACTCACCTTCTAACATGTAATCCTAGTTCTAGTCCAAACCACACTTATCAGAAAACCAACATTCTAATTTGACGTTGTCTTTGTCTAATGTCCACATAAGATGTGATGAGCCAAATGAACCTGTACACTGAGAGACCACACTACAGTCTTCAAGCAAAGACGCAGAAATCAAACACTGACTCAAAATGTAACTCAGCTCACTCTTAACTGACTAATGACTTCGAGTCTTACCGTCATGTGCAGTCATGTAACTCGCAGACATGCCAGGTCTGATATGGCTTCAAATAATAAGCCTTTCATTACAGAAAAACCTTCGGTCTGATAGACAGAATGAAACAATACATACAGCAGAAGCACTATCCAAATGAAGGACGCAGAATAACCTGAAAGGGTTTGTCAGCATGCAGTTTGGATGGCAAATGTGCTAGACAGCGCCACAGCTAATCTAGCTGAGGTTTTAATAAATTACAGATCAAATTTTTACCAAAAAAGATAAATTAGCCTTTACCTGCTATACACAGACTCAGTCATGTTAAGTTGTCTTGTTTATTTCCTTTAAAAACTGCATTAACTGCAAGTAGGGCTTCAGTCCTGTCCTTCACATTGAAGGCTTTTCTATAATGAAATGCTTGTTATTTGGAGCTGTGTCAAACCTGTCAGGCTTTGAGTAGGGGTTTACTTTTGTTTAGTGCAATGCCTGCAGCTAATAACGAAACTCTAAAATTGTCTGCTAAAGTCTCAAGACTCACACAAACCCCAGAGACTTCAGGCTTGAGTCACACTCAGACCCAGAAGACTTCAGGCTCGAGTCACAGTTGCAGCCAAGGGACTTCAGGCTGGAGTCAAACTTGCACCCTAGAGACTTAACTCAGATTCACAACCCAGACACTCAAGACTCTGGTTTAAACCCCAGAGACTCAAGACTCGACTCTGACTCTCATGAAGCGTCTTGTAAACATCTCCGTAATGCGTTTTTGTCTCCTTGTGTTTTGTTAAGTGGGTGTATTCTGGCCTTTACAGGTAGGTTTATTCATTTCTAAACTTCTCCAGGGGCTGGTTTTAGCAACAGGGCCTATGCCTGATTGTAAACTAAGTTGGTCGTACCTTACTGGGTTACTTACCCTCAAATTCTAGAACATGTTAAGCTAGGGTTTAGACTGCAGTCTACTTCAGTTTTTTAATCGCAACCCATGTTGCTAGCTCTGCTGATGCTGCAGTATGCCCCCTTAGCATGACATAGAGTTAAACTAGCTTCTCAATTGCTGTTCTTAGTCTCTTACTGGAGTTTTACTGCAATAAGCTTTAAAATAATAATAATATATATTTTTTTTACAATCCAGCCAACTGCATACTACAGTAGCAGCAGCAGTGAGCATACTACAACACCATCTGAGCTAGGCTTCTTAGTTCAGGCCCCAGGAAAGAGCTGTAGAACATACCAGCTCTGCTCCAGTAATTTGAGGTGAGATGTCACAGATCTTACTTGTCGTAAGAAGAAACCCCGCCAACCTAAATGTTCTAGATTCTCTACAGTATTCCCAGAAGCTTCATATCTCTTCCTCCAATCCTGGGTCGCATATCCTGGTTCTAGTCTCCAGGTTTATCATGTTGTAATGTCCTGTGTTTTCTGTCTATCTATGCTCACCTAATCTAGACTGTATGTATACTTTCCTGTGGTTCTTAATTAAAATTCTTGCATGATCACCTTCTCTGTCTATCTCAGTGTCCCTTCTGCTTCAAATCTATATAAGTTATGAACATCTTACCTTCTGAGACCTTCCATCTACTCTTATGCTAAAAGGACACACCAATATTTCAGGGCAGCGTGGATTTAAAAGTCTATTACGATCTGTTGGCACTGTGTCTTTCCTCGCTTGTTCCTCAAAAGCATAGAAGTCAATTTTTCTCATCTGCTCTCCATTTTCTCTCTGTTTTCCACTCCCCGCTTCTTGGCTCACCCACACCCGTAACAGGAGCATTGCACCTCAGGTGGCATGGCTGTCTAATCGACACCTCCTGAATGAAGCATGGGGGGTGGGGGGCATGACCACAGCCACACAGAATGACTGTCATTACGCTGCAACTGCAGATGAGGCGTAGGGGCTCTGCAAATGTTAATAATAGCAATCTGTTTGGTAGCGCCCTTTCTTTAATGTCATCCCTAGTGACATTTCCACAGCTCTGATGGACCAACGCACAGAAAACAGCAACTAGGGGAGTACTCAGAGGGGTAAGAGACCTGCTGGCCAAGGGAGAGAGTAGAAAGAATGGGAAGTGAGAGAATGAGAGTCAGAGAATCGCTGTCATAACAAAACACTTGTATCTCCAGAGGAGATTTCAAAGGGGATGGGAATGACTTTAATGTATCCTTATATATAGATACAGCCCATCTCTCTATTTATATCTTTATATATTTAGTATATATATAAAGATATATATAGATAAAGAGTGAGCGAGAGAAAAAGCTAGAGAGGGTGAGACCATCACAAATCAATGAGTTCCATTCATGATAACCATTGTATGAAACACAATATGTCTGCCCATGTGTGATGTAGTGAAGGCTTACTCTGTCCTTCATGACCCGCTGGGTGACGTCAGTGTGTCGTTCCCCCTAGCTTCTCTGTCCACATCAGTTACAGATGATGAGCAGCAGTTCAATACTCAGCCTGAGGGGGCATCAAATGGAACGATGCTCTGCTGCCAATGCTGGTAGCTATGCAAGATATAGAACCTGGAAGAGCTCCAGTCTTCATTTGTGCACCCAGGTCTAATAGACTTTTCTAATCGTTCTATTTTTAGTGTAAAAGTGTAATTTATGGGAAGTGAAATTCATGCACATATTGTGTAAATACCACCAAATACACTGATCAGCTATACCATTAACATTACAAAAATGACACCACCATGTCAGCATCTCCGTAATGCGTTTTTGTCTCCTTGTGTTTTGTTAAGTGGGTGTATTCTGGCCTTTACAGGTAGGTTTATTCATTTCTAAACTTCTCCAGGGGCTGGTTTTAGCAACAGGGCCTATGCCTGATTGTAAACTAAGTTGGTCGTACCTTACTGGGTTACTTACCCTCAAATTCTAGAACATGTTAAGCTAGGGTTTAGACTGCAGTCTACTTCAGTTTTTTAATCGCAGGCCATGTTGCTAGCTCTGCTGATGCTGCAGTATGCCCCCTTAGCGTGACATAGAGTTAAACTAGTTTCTCAATTGCTGTTCTTAGTCTCTTACTGGAGTTTTACTGCAATAAGCTTTAAAATAATAATAATATATATTTTTTTTACAATCCAGCCAACTGCATACTACAGTAGCAGCAGCAGTGAGCATACTACAACACCATCTGAGCTAGGCTTCTTAGTTCAGGCCCCAGGAAAGAGCTGTAGAACATACCAGCTCTGCTCCAGTAATTTGAGGTGAGATGTCACAGATCTTACTTGTCGTAAGAAGAAACCCCGCCAACCTAAATGTTCTAGATTCTCTACAGTATTCCCAGAAGCTTCATATCTCTTCCTCCAATCCTGGGTCGCATATCCTGGTTCTAGTCTCCAGGTTTATCATGTTGTAATGTCCTGTGTTTTCTGTCTATCTATGCTCACCTAATCTGCAGTGCTGAGAATGACCCACCACCCAAATAATACATGCTCTGTGGTGGTCCTGTGGGGTGAAAGAAGGCTAACAAAGTATACAGAGAAACTACAGACCATGATTATAGAGTTACTCTGGCTCATACACGACATGGTAGGACGAGCTGATATAATGGACAATGAAACAAGGAGATGGTATTAATGTTACGGATGATCAGTAAAAATCTGCTTTTGATGTCAATATCATTAGCAGGGTGACTTGCTAATTATAACACATTCCTGGAAAGTTTCCAACTCACTCATTGCACAGCCATAGCCACGGGTTCACTGTCATAAACTGGGGCTTTCTAGAATGGAGTAATTCAGATTTTATTTAAGTAAATAAAATCTAGTTAATTTAGTGAATTTATTTTTCCCCATACCCCACATGTAGCAAACCAAAATTCTTTAGTTTTGTGCTGGAGCTACAAAGCTAATGTAGCTAACATGTAATGAAATTGCATACTCCACCAATTAGCACTGTGCAAAATTAATGCCTGAATCATCGCAGAGCCTCAAACTGTCTCGAACTGTTACACAATCTCAAATAACCCCACATGCTTCTTTAGTTTTTCTGCATTTCAGCCCTATAATTTCCTTTACTCTACTAATAACACATAACACACATTAATAACATCTTTGGTCTTGCCCTGGTGTTTTTATCAATTAATTAATTCATTATTGTTATTTTAACAGCAAGAATTTCCAAACATGTGTGGTCTTTTTCTGGTGGTAGATGCTGTACCTTGACTTCCGCTGTGGCAAATGCTACCTACAGATCCCGTGATGACATTTTAGGAATGTTAGAGATGCATCCTGCGGTCTGCTGTTGGACTGAACTTGCTAGGCCAGCCTGACCTAGTCATGCTGGCAGCTGTGTCACTTCCCAGGCTCATATGCCTCTACAAGTTTCTTTATGAAGGCCTCAGAAAGCTCTTTGGACCTCACCAAAACACTTACTTCACTAAAAAAGGTGGCTTGAGGTTTAAACAAGACAGGCTCTTCCACAATCCCCTCTAATGTTCTAATTATCTGCAGCTGATGTGCTGCACCTCAAATATAAAGCAGTAATAAATGTGGGGGTGTCCTAATGTTTTCCTCACTAGAAAATTGCATTTCTGATAACTACATTTTACAAATGATTTTTAAAAGACATTATCAATGCCAATATTAAAATCAAACATTCATATAATAAAATGTGTTAAAAAAAGACAAAGGTTTGAATGTGTATTTGTACATTTGTATATATTTCCAAAAACAAAAGAGTTGTTGGAATTTCGCTTTAAGGACGTTAAAGCCTGTTTACTGGGATTTTAGTATGAATGTGTGCATCCCCCCAAAAAAGTTCAACTGCTGCATATGTGAATCAAACAAAACCAAAAGATTTTGACCATAAAAGGGGCTACAGACATTTCTCTGCAGTTTTTAACAAAGTATGACATACCATTCTATAAAATATAAATGTGGATAACAGGAACATTGTACAGCTGAAAACATTCATACCAGCCATCCAAAAGCCAGAATTCTGTCTGTACTTTTGTGGCTTGTTCTCTGAGCTCTAAAGGTCAGGGAATGTAGTGTCCCCCATCTCAGTGGGCTGGAGAAACCAGGTCTGTTGGACTAGAGGCTGAGCAGAGATGTCAGCACTGAGTCACATGACCTCTTGAGAAAGGAGTCTGGGACCACCATGGCTTTCCCACCTCAGAGCTCAGAGCTGGCCCGTGGCTGTCAGAACGCTGCTTGTTGGTTGAAGAAAAGTTCAGGGCTAAGGGGCTTTTCAGCACCGCACAGGAGGGATAGCGACTTGTCACAGAATGTACACTTTGTACCTCTGCTTACCTGCACACACAGCCTCGGATGACCTTCTCTCTCTCTTAACATTAATGCATGTCAGATGTTGAGACCATTATATTTACTTTTGTCTTTAAGACTACAGAGCTGTTGTTGCATTTAATAAATGCTATTGTTAATATGTAATTACAGGACTACATAACAAGTCTGTTCTGAGGTAAAGCCTATCTAGAGGCCTGAAAAGAGAGCCGGATGAGAATGAAGACACATTTCTAGTCAATGTCATGCATCCATTAGACAGTACACTGGCACAGTTTGGGCAGTAGTGCTGTCAAAATCATCAATATGAAAATTTAATATTCGTCAATGACCCCCATTCCAATATTTAAAGCTACGTCTGCAGCAACTCCTAGCATGATTTGGCTTAGTTAGCCAGTGCTGCACAGTGCATGGAAGATCATGGCATTGCTAGCCATGAATGAAAGAATACCATCAATTTTATGGCAGGTGTTCTCACAAACCAGCTTTACAGCAAAGCAAGCTTTTCATATGCAAGCTAATAGCAACGATGGCAAGGAAAAACTCCCTCTAAGTGAGATGAAAAAGCCTTGAGTGGAAACAAGACGCAAAAAGGGAACACATCATTCTATGGTTGTCACAGGCTAGCACATACTCAGTATGTTAAACAGGGAGAAGGGATGAAACTGGTGTGACGTCTAACTGGTATGCAGACGTCTAAACTGGTATGCAGACTAAACAGTCACATGCACCAGTATGCAGCATCATCTAATTCTGAATACCTAGAGCACAGCAGCAAGGAAGCGGAGCTCTTCAACAACTCTACACACTAACAGGCAGAAATACGCTCTCTGCTTCAGATGGGAGACCAACACTGCTGTTTAAATCTGGTCACTGTGTGCTGTGATATGCTGCATTTTCTTGTTGTTGTATTAAATCATTTATCTACTATACTTCTACTCCAAATCAGAAGAGACACATCCTCCAAACATGAGCAGAACAGCTGCTAAACATCAACGTATGACACATATACATCTGAGCAATTCTTGTCAACTGTCAGGGTATGCCATACTCGATCGATCAATGCTTATGTTTATTAACAAATGCAATAATTGTTCACTTCATCACTTGGCCATACAATTACAGTGAATTTCTACCTCAGTGATTCCCAAGCCTGTCTTCAGGGACCCCAGACAGTCTACACTGGTCTCAGCCCAACTCACCACACACAGGGATAAGGGAAAGCTGTGGGACTATCTGGGGGTCCCAAGGGGGAGTTGTATTCTGTATTTACAGAACTTACTGTGTAGCTGTTCTTTACATGCTGTTATGCCAGCATGTCCTTGTCTTGTCTTATCTCACTTTAATGCTATAGTTAGTTCCATATTTAATTTCATTTATATTCGATGAACATTCTGCATTGACAGATTTAAGCCTGTTTCAATGCTGAAAATGACAAAAAAATTTTTTTTCAAAAGCATGACATCTTTTCATCAAATGCATATCATTATTCAAACACAAAAGTGGTATCAATTTAAAGTTTGGAATCAGCTCTTACTGAAGATGTTTCGCTGCTTCTTACGAGCAAGAAGTAATAATGTAAAAACAAGCTTTTGTAACTGTAAATATCAAAGGTTTCATTTAAATGTCCCTACATCGGACTCAATAGCTTTACTTGGGGAAAAAATCGGTGATTCAAAGGCTGACTTTTTGAAGTTCCGTAGCAAAAACCGCACATTCCTTTTCAAAGCCAATCCGTGCTACTGTTCTCACGCTGCCTTTCAGCACGCGCATTGTTCCTAACAAAGTTCGGAGTGCTTAGTCACGCTCCTCCGAAGGCCAATCTTTCATTAGAGAGAGATGGTCTACATAATTCACGCTAGAGACGAGGCGCACTGGCTGAATGGAGGCGCACAAAAGCGAGCGTGTGAGGCACAACAAACATTTATTGACTGGACATTTTCTGTAAATATCTCAGAGTCTTGGCCACGTTGTCTCTCAATAGGCCTTTCTTTCCTGGTGTCTGTGACAATGGCTGAAGCTGCCTGCGCCATGCCATGCTGAATAAAGGCTGAATTACACATCTCTCAGCCTTCTGAACATCCAAACTTATATTTATGGATTTCGCAGCACGAAAGCAATTTCTCGGCTTGAGTGAATCATTACAGGTGACGCTTAGATGTGGGTTTTTTTCCCCTCTCTCTTTCTTTTTGTCTGTTCTTGACAGCAGAAATTCTCAGAACTCTTTTTCACACTTAAGTGGCTGGAGGTGAATGATCGCTAATTTGAACATTTGAAAAATGAAGTTCCATTGCTGCACAAGGCAGCATTACTGTACAGGGTCAAACAAACCATACAGAGTCCGATTGGACAACCAGCAACAGTCACTGTTTGGTGATGATTGTGTACCTTTTTGTAAAGGCTGCGCAGGTCTCTGTACTGCCACATGCTGCTGAGGACCTGAGATGCTGCTTTCACCACCTTGGGGGAATGTCTGAAAAGAAGACAGAAAAAGGCATTATTAAACCAATTGCACTGATTCGGAATTCCTTGCTCCTAAAACCTTAAAATAACGATCCCATGTACATACTTATTAATAATCCTTAGAATTTAATTACATTACTTGGTTTGCTTGTAAAATATATGTAAAATATAGGAAAAATATGTAATATATAATCTGTTTTATTTAAGCAATAGAACACAAGAGGGAGAGTGTTTTTATTACATAAAAATAGTCCTATTTTTCAATAACAAAACGAGTTTTTATAAAACAGTAACAATTTCAAAACACCAGGACTGACTAAATGGAGATTTGTAAAGGTACCTGTTGAGCCCAGATAACTGCTGATACTATAAGGCTCACATTTTGTAGTGCAGACAGAGTCATAGAGTCATAAACCTGTTGAAGTATCAACTTCAGCCAGAGACATTAAAAATGATGAGACTGGCCACTGGCTGAAATATGAATGGGAGTTCAACCCTGTGTCTGTTTACAGATAAAGTTCCGCCCTTCAACAAAAAGAGCCAATCAGCTTGCCCCACTTGATATGGAGGTCAGTGCAAGTGCAGTAGCCAGAAGAAGTCACAACATTTTTGTGGCGTATTGAGACAAACACTCCAAACTATTTATAAGGGTTTTTTTGTCAGATTGTATCATTGATTTAAAAGACATAATTTAACCCTCAGTTTGGAGTAGTTTGGTCTTTCCTCATTCATAGAGATTATATATGAGCGACTATATATATATATATATATATATATATATATATATATATATATATATATATATATATTTTTTTTTTTTTTTTTTTTTTTTTCTAGGACCAGATTTGATATATGTTACACATATATAATGATAAATAAATATACAAATGAAATTGTGGTATTAAACATCTAACAAAGTTTAAAGAATGAAACATCATAGAAATATGATAAAACACTTGTCTGGGCGTGGTCCTAATACTCTAATAAACATGTTTGATTGTCAGCCCTCGATGCAAGACTCCCAGCCCGCTACACAACAAAACTAAGCACAAAAGCTAGTTTGGAGAAATAAGTGAATCCAGCAATTCCACATTTGCTTGCATGAATGTTGGCATGGCTGGTTGGATGAACAAACTAATGACTGTAGAAAACAAAGGCACTGTGGTTCCATTTCCTTCTGTTCTATAGAAATTAAGTATTTTGTCAAGTCTGCAACCATAGTCTGCGTAGTAGAGTGCACTTTGGTGCAGGGAGGAGCCTGGGATTCAGCCAAAGCCTTATATTCCTGATGCATGTGGTTTATTTTTATGACCTTTGATTATTTGGACGTGTGCATGTGGGTCATTTTAGAGCGGGTTCATTTACACACACTAATGGGAACCCTCAAGGCAGAAAGCTCGGATCTGAGCTAAAAGTCAGAATTAAGCAACACGGCTTGTATTTGCACCCCCAAACTGTTTAAAACTGAACTTTGAATTATTGTGACCACTTGAGCCTCCGCAACCCCCTCTGGCTATAGGCACAAATGACACGACTCAATACAAAGCGTGAATCAGTCACCCAGCATTTACCGCCCCGTTTACAATCTCTGTTCTGATTCTGGTAGGTTTCCCACTCCTCCTCTCTGTGTATGCTGCTAAGTCAATAACAGAGATGAGGCATTTTGGAAAGGCATGTGTGCGTCAGCATCACTGTAATGTTAATCGTGTTAACAGGCTGCATTTGGGTCACAGTGGTGACAGAGGAGCCTAGGACTGATTTCAGTTTTTTTCAGTTTTTTACTTTATTTAGTTTGTTTGTGTGTTTCCGCTCTCATTTTTAAGCATACTATTTAACTGCAAAACATTGAAAGCTGCTGCAGTCATGGCCAGAAATATGGAAATTATATTTTCTCACAAAGAAGCTGAGAAAAGAAATCTGATACCATTCCACACAGAATTGACTGGACAGAATCACTGGTAGTGTTAATATTTGGAAGTGCACCATTTGGAAAGAAAAACGGAAATCTGAAATGACTTTTCTCTTCCGTTCACATCCAGGGAGGATAGCTACAGTGCCATGGGCTGTACACTTCTAAATGACACAGGACACAGTGGACACAGGAACATTAAGATGTCTGAAGATTGCCCTGTAGCCTCTAGCCTCTGGTTCTCACATCCTCAGACAATTCCAAGGTTAAACGTGTAATTTCTATAATGCCAGCAGCTGTTCCCCCCAGCCCCAAATACAAATTAAAGGACTGGCACTGGACAATTATTTCCAGTTCCAACTATAATACAATAATTGTTGTGTTGTTACAAAAGAAATACACTAGCATTTGTAACTATGGCAAATTCCTGGGAGAAGAGGTACATTTTCTGAAAGAATTGCAGGTGTGCAAGTATTATGGGCCATGACTGTGTAAATGCAAAAGTGGTTTGATAATAGGCATTCTTATAATAATAATAATAATAATAATAGTTATTATTATTATTATTAGTATTATTATTATTATTATTAGTAGTAGTAGTATTAGTATCATTACTATTAAACATCAGTTCAATCAGGTATTAAACTGTTGCAGAGCACTGGCTCAGTTAGAGGATCAGAAGAACTTTAAATACAGTTTAATACAGAGATGAATTAATGATGAAATAAACAAACACATGTGTTGCTTTATTGTCTGGTGTGGACAAAAGGTTCTATACATGCTGAAGGCTTTGCTTCTTCTGAAGTAGTTTATAAACCTATTACTGTGTATTAGACCCATTCAAAACCCTCATCACATCAAGAGCATTGCAGAACATGCTGACAACCACTTGTTTGAGATATTTAAGAAGAAACAATAAGACTACATTCTTCACATGCTTTCATAGATCTCAGTAAGTCGTAACAGTGGCAAATGAAAGTGCTCTTTGTCATCATTTCCAGAAAGTTGTTTCACTGCATGCATTCATGCAGTTATGAATATGTTTGCTTTGCATTCGCCCAACTCAATTCAACCAAACATCAAGCTTTTGTTAGGACCAACAATGCTCCACAAACAAAAGAAGCAATCTCCTGCCTTTCGCTGATGACATGGATTGTCTGAGTTCAGCTAATGTGAGAGAGCATCTGTGTCTTTGTCTGACCCGTAGCCAAGCCAATCCATTTCAATTTAGCGGAGTAAAAGAAAACCAAAAAAACAAACATGCAGCAGAACAACTTTGAGTGTCAGGCTTGGAATGAACTTGAAAGCTTTCCACCCCATATCACCTGCTTGCACCTCTGGAAAAAAATAGTGGAACTTTTACACTCCTAAAAATAACTGCAAAAAAACCCTAAAAATGTGGTCTTCAGAGTGACTTCATAGAGGAACCACTTTAGGTTCCCTGAAGAAGCTTTCAGTGGAAAATTATGTAAGGCCACTCAATTGTAAGGTTCTTTATTTTCAATTGATTTTACCACCTACAAAAATAAGCATTAGTTATTAGCATGCATGAGCTTTATAAGAGGCTAGGGTAAGGATGCTAAGGTTGCTAATAAACACTGTACTTAGACTGTCACCAATCTCATCCTCATAAATACAAACCCACAGTATATCTACAAATATTAAAGTAAACTTCTCCACAAAGCTGAATGATGAGGAAGTCATTTTAAGTTATCTCAGTACAACGTGTGGTGACCTCCCATGCACTGACGTCCCGCTTGAAAGCGGAATAGTACCACAAAGTAGGATGGTTTTCTGGATGATGCAATGTGTAATGTAATGTAAAGAATGTAACAAACTGGTGATTTTCTCAGTCCATCATAAGCAACAGCAGTCTAGCATATCCCACTCTAAACTAAAGAAGCTTATATCAGATATCAAATATGTTTTGTCTGATATTTTTTCCAAACTATTTCTTTGCGGAGTGGTCTGGAAATCATTACGAATACATTAACAAACATAACATAAGTACTTTTTCTATTAGTGGTGTTCCTTTTATTTGAATAATTGTGTTGTTTCAAGCCAATATACACTTACTACCCAGACAAACAGCTTATATATATATATTCTTTCCTTAGTTGCCTAGTACTGTTGCACAGCAGGGGTTTTGGAGAAAGATGAACATTTTTTAAAACAAGCCACACACACCTCTTTGCTATTAATAAAAACATAAACTTTGTTCCCAGCACCTGTTAATTACCAACCATTAGTGATTAACTCAGCAGGAAGTGAAGTGTGTGCAAGCGTTAAAACACATAGGAAGAGTTATTTGAAACAGATGGAGGGGTTAGTCGTAAAAAGGTCAACTGGTAAAAATAAATAAATATGATATAATTATTAAATATATGGCATATATAATAAATAAATATAATTATTTATTTAATAAAAGAGGCACATTTATTTTTGACCACAAAGTAGAGCAGCAGGCATTAGCATCATACACCTGAAATATCTATCTGAGTATGTTTGTGAAGAATCTCTGCGTTGAAACAACAAACAACAAAATTGTTATGTGAGGAGATATGGACTTTGTTTTCATTGGAGGGCTTATATTTAACACTGTGTTGAAACCTACTCATACTCTACTGTACATCCACTGTTTTTACAGAATCCCTGTAGAATGCTCTGTATTCTAGTAAGACTGTATTCCAATATCCAAAAGAATTACATCAAATCTAGGTGATGCTCTGGCACAGTCGCCCGATCATCTGTTCAAAAGGAGGCACAAGCCCCGGCTCCTCAGATAACCTCATGGCAACATGGCTGGGTGGTAAGAGCGAGATATAAAGCAGCTGCCCATCAGAGTCGCTTTATGACAGGCATGCTAACGAACTCGACCGCATGGATCATCATGTCCTACATGAATGACAGAGCTGAATTATCTTTCACTGTCATGTTGGCTAAACACACCCACCTCCACAACGCTTTATCACACAGAGCAGAGCAAGAAACTTCTCGCAGCAGACAGCCTTGATCTCTACAGGGCGCCTCGATGCAACCGGACCAGTGAAATATTACGGAATGTGAGTATGCTCGGAATATCACGTTGAAAGCAGATGTATTCTCATTTCATCTTTTCTCCTTATTCCACTTCAGGGAGCATTCACAGAGCGATGCTTTGCTGAGTGCGATCCGTTCCCTGGTGTATCGAGGCAGAAGGCACAAGCCTCCCATGTGGCCACTTTGAAGCTTTTGTATTTGAAGCGAACAAACTCTGTGCTTAAAGATGCCAGAAAGCAAGAGATGCGGTAGAAGTTAAAGCATAAATGCACTGGAGTTCACTGTCCAAACCTTATAATCAGGGCCACTAAACACCAGTTTCAGTGCTGTGCAAAAGCCTCCCAAGAATATAGTTATATATATACCATTTATCTCAGTAGTTTTTGTTTTTTTGTCTGTAACACTGGAATAAATACAACACTATATAAATAGTGTAGTGTATATACATTAGCTCTGCAGGTGTTCATAGATCTGAAGAAATGGTATGGAGTTGAGGAATAATATGGTGAGGCCTATGGGTTAGACTTGAAAAAGGAGAACGTGGTCCATTACCAGGCCTAACTTGGTAAAGCTATACATGAACTGAACAAATATAGTATGTGACAGTTGATTTACACCCCTCGTGGAGTTAGACAGTGACATCCTATATATGGAAATAGTGCAACAACACATGATCTGTAGAAGGGTATAAAATGTGAGGTGTTCCTCTGTGTAGAGAGAGAGCAGAGGGGCACAGAGAATTGGCAGGCTCTCTCCACACTGTATATTTGATTGGAATAAAATGTTTCATTATTGCAACTGAAAGACGGTGGTCACGAGTCTCCTTTCAAGAACACCACAACAATAGTATAGTTGTTATTTTACTTCCTAATCAAATCTGAGTCTCTTATTGCTGAATATCAGTCGATATTCTCTGTGTTTGTATAAATAATGCAGCCACACAGTTCAGATAAGATGAACTACTGATTAATACTGAAGTAAAATCACTTTACTTTTTAGTAGCAGTTTATATAATGAGACATTCTGGATTGAGTTAGATTAGTAGAGACTTTTCTTAAAATCACTGTTTTATATATATTTAGTGTGTTTAATATCTTATAATCCAGTCAGACTCACCTCCCTGACCATTCAGCTTCCAGTTCCTTTAAAACACTGCAGTCAGGTCACTTTGTCTGTGTGTGCATAGCGATACACACTCTGGACTGATATCTGTTGTTGTTTGTCAACTACTTATGTAAAATAACTGGTTTATAGTGGGTGAATGTGCTATGATTAGTGTGTATTAGCATTAGCATTAGCCTCCTCCGGGTTTTAAACACACTCTTCAGTGCTGGTTTAAAAACAATGAAATGCATGTGTTTTTTACCCGCCAGTTGTGTTTTCATATTCCACTACAAAATAGTTCCACACTGCAGACTGTAAACTTTTTTATTTACCTTTTGAGAATGTACTTACTGCTGCCAGCTGGTAATAATGGTTGTTAATGGTGCCTGAATTGGATCGAGACCTAATACATACAGTAAAAGTTCAGTTTTCTGCCATGGGTGTGGATTAGATTACTTTTAAGGGGTATTTCATGTGGCTCAGTAGTCTACAGCATTACCAGGGGTCACGAGTTTGAATTTCAAGCCATGCTGCCTTGCCATCAGCGACCACAGTCTAATAATGGCTGTGCTCTCTCGGGGTGGGTAGATTGCTCTCTCCTCTCATCACTCTTAAACATTGTTGGATGGCACAGGTGTATGTTAGCTAGTACGGTGGAGTTGGGGACCTGGCGCTTTCTCCCTAGCATGTCTGCTGCCCTGCAATGCCGAATAGGTGGCAGTTCGAAAAGAGATGGGCTTAACATGTATCGGAGGAAACCCAGTGTTGAGAGCATTGCTAGTGCTAGGGGGAGCTATGTATGGGAGGGTTAATTAACAGTACCAAACTGGTAGAAAAAGGGAAAAATGCTGTTAGAAGAACCCGTGTTTGGTTGCTCATCTGATTTGATTTAGTGAGGGATTGATTAGATAAACTAGCTTGGATGGCAACTGAACTGGTCTTTCTCCAGAAGAGCTTTAAAAATGCTTAGGTTAACACACTCAACACACTCTTAATTGATGGACTATATCTTAAGAAGTAAATAAATGTGATGATTTGCTGAGCTATTCTTTTAATACCAGCAAAAACCATGAGGCATATCAGAGGTTCATGCTTTCTCTCTCCAGTCCTCGCTCCCTCTCTGTCTGTCTCACACACCTACAATACAGCAGATAACCTCACTGTCAGGAACTCACTTATCTCCTTTGCTCCTGGCGATACCAATGAGCTTCTCAATGCCACCGGCGTCTCGCAGGGCTTTGGCGTTCTCCATGTTCTTGGTGATGACCTCGTGCAGGGCGCAGCAGATAGCAGTCACTGTGTCGTCTGACATGGTTTTGCTCGCTGTGCTGTTGGCAGTGCCACCGCTGCCGCCGCTGCCACTGCTGGCGTTGTTGCTCCCCGGCAGGCGATGGACCAAATCCCGCATTGCATACTTTCCTATGTGTGTGGAAAAAGAAAAGAGATGAGATGTGAAAAGAACTTAAGCTGGCTCTTCATTTTTGCAGAATGCAAGAGTGTGAGTGTATACTTTATGAGGCAGTCCTTAAATAATGATAAAAGAATTTTAAGTTTTCATGATGAATAAACCAATAGTAATGGTCCAAAATAACAATGGAATAAAGTCTTTTACAGACTTTAATTGAAAGTTAATAAGAATCTTTCTTGTCCTGTAAAGTTATCATTTTGGAGAAAGTATATAAATTATATAAAATTATATGCAACAGTTGCCACACTGTATAGCATATTATTTAAATATTTACAGTGAACAGTTCAGCTCCTCTGTGATTGTAGCCCTTTGCTCTTGTTCATACAGCTTGTGGATTGATTTTACAGCAGATCTTCTCAAGGGGAACTGGAGCTCCACTTTGCTGTTGCGTTTGTTGGTTTACTGATGGTTGATTTATCCCAGTTTCCCCGCGAGCACTGTCCTGTGCAGTCTACCAAAGATCCCTGTTTAAAAGCTGCATTTGAATGAGAAGATATAACTGTGAAGTCTATCCGATTGTATAGCATGCAAGCAGCTTCAGCCTGCACTAAACTCTAAAAATCTTTAAGGGTAAACTTTCTTTAGTATAGTTCTATATAGAACCATTCCAACTCACCTGACTGCTTTAATGATTCCTTATCTAATAATGTTCTTCAAAGAAAGTACTCCAGAAGGTTCTCAAGATTTTAAAGGTTCAAACAAATAAAATGTATTATAAATGCTTATTTATAGAATTTTCATTTTGACAACATTAAGTTTCACGGCCACAAGATACCTCATATTTCATTTTTCATATTTCTCAGAAAATTAACATGTTTTTCCTAATGTTGTGCTGAATTGCTATTAGTCTATTTATCATGAAATGTCCAGGCAATACGAGGGGAAGTGGGAAGGGTAGGGACACACTCTGACTGAATGTACACGGATCAGATATAGCATTAGCACCACTGTCAGGTGAAGTAAAACACTGATGATCTTCATGCTCCAAGAAAGGACAACCGGTGAACTGTAGACAGTGTCATAGGTTCACTGATGCTCATAGAGGTCACCACTTACAGGACTTAAAGGATCTGCTGTTAACTCCTTTGGGGCTAGATACCACAGAACGCCTTCAGAGATCTAATACAGTCCTTAAATAATCAGATCTGTTGTGGTGGCACATGGGGAACTCAGTCCCACTTAGTCCTAATGTTATGGCTATATATTCTTAATAAAATGTCCTAAAGACATTTTTGACCTAAAGGCCAAAGCTGAAGGGACTGAAATTGAAGACAAATGTAAATGTGCAGTTGATGCCTTTGTATGAACTTTTTTCCAAAAGTTCTCAGATCTTTTAGAAAAGCATCCCAGGAGGCTCCTCGTGAAACTGGCTGACAGAATGCCAAGAGCGTGTAAAGATGCATCAAGACAAAGGAGAAATGTGGGGCAATTTAAAGAATCTGAAATCTAAAGTTTAGTTTCCACTCCCTTTACTATTATCCTAAACAGTGCAAAAATGTTAGTCCTTGGCAACTCTTTGTTTAATAGTGGTCTTATTACAGTGTAAGGCACATTGTCATTACAATTTACTTATTGCAGAATGAAGAGTAGTTACATGATATAAAATATCATGTACATAACATTTGTGTAATTGCATACTGTAACTTTACAATTTGTTGTACAGTTTTGTGATTGTACATTGGAATTCCACAACTCGTTACATCTGTGTAATTGCAGGTTGGATTTAACTCCATAGCTCAATACATTTGTGTAACTGCATATAAGATTTCCAGCACTTGTTATATCTGTATAATTGAAGGTTGGAGTTTAACAACTTTTTATATCTGTGTAATTGCATATTGGAATTTAACAACTTTTTACATTTGTGCAATGGCGTATAAGAGTTACACAACTTGTAACATCTGTGAATTTGCATAATGTAACTCCACAACTCGTTACATCAGTGTAGTTGCATACTGTAACAACAACAACTCATCACATTTCTGTAATTGTACATCAGAAATCCACCACACATTGCATCTGTGCAATTGCATATCTGGACTCGAATTTCTTTTCAGATTTTACATGTCAGAACTTGTGCAAGTGTGAATTTGCAGCACTTTTCACAAACCGGCTTAAATTAATCCATTTCATGTCCTATCAGGACGGTGCTAAACCATTAGCTCCTATATTCCATTAGCGATACTGGTAAGCAAGATGTTTGTTGTACTTTTAAAATGTATCTACTGTATGTCCAAAAGCATCTAGACCCCTCAATATAAAGCAATATAAATCCTGTCTGTGGAGCGGTGGAACTTTACTCTCTGGAGTGATGGAGCTTTATTCAATACCTATGGCATGAGTTGGTGTGTATCAGCACCTGACTCCACTAATGCTCTTGTCATTTAATACAATCAGATCCTCAAAGAAATGTTCCAACATCTAATGCAAAGTGTTCCAAAGTGTGGACGAACTGCCCGCTAACACCTATGACTTCAGAAGAACTGCTGGATGAGCAAGTATCCACAAACCTTTGAACATATATCTATACCTAGGTCTTGTGTACTTGGATCAAGTGTAAGACAGGTTACTAGACATTATGTGGTGTGAAGGCAGAAGTGTTATGAAAAGTATGGTATTTCAGTACATGTAAGATGGAGCACCTGCTCGTGAAGAGGCACTTGATCATGAGCTATTTTAAAAGCAGTGTTGGGCTTTACCTGCATAACCTTCTGTAGAGAGTGAATAAACTTCAGGAATGTCAGCCTCAGTGTTTCGGGCTGTTGTTTGGAGAACTATTTTGCCAAACACATTAAAGTGACTCACGTGGTATTTCAGAAAAGAACACAGGAGGGGAAAAAAATGCAAGGAGAGTATGACATTTAAAGAGTGGGGAGGAAGTGTAATTAAAAATGACTTGGTGAGAGACAGAACTGATAAAGTAGTTAATATCCAGTGCAGAGCCAGAATGCGTTTTTCAGAACAGTCAAACTTGTAATGAAACATCACCATTAGAACTTTACATATCTGTACATATCTATCTCAACCAAACCACAGAACCTATATACACACAAGAGTCTACAAGAACTACAGATAGAAGAATGTTTGATAAAGTGGACAATGAGAGTGTGTATTCTGATGTCTGTAAAGATCAGCATTAGATGCATTCTCGACAAACCCAAACAGGCTCAAGTTACTTTATGGACAAATTGTGTGTAGTGTAGATTGACTTCCAGTGTAAATAAATGCATGAGCACGTTTTAAGCACTTTTATTGGTTTGTGCCAGTTAAATCTCAAACTTATTACATTGTAAGTTTTCATACAGTGCTTATTTTACCTACATGTTGGCTTATTATGTAAAATCTGTGTTCTAAATCTAAATTTGGGGTTATTATGAAATATTAATTATTTGCTTTCTCATTATTTTATCTTATCTATCTTTTGTCTTATTTTATATACATTTTGACCCGTTTTATCAAAATTGTATAGGTTTGTTTATCTTCATCACAGAAACTGCTCCCCCAACTGCTCCCACAAAACTAGGCTGTTCTAAGCTCCTAAAGAAATAACTGAAACCGACAGTGATCTAAACCCATGGTAAAAACAGCTTTTTTTACAGTGCACATAACATAATCCATTCTCAGTGCTTTATCATGTTTATTTTGTGTATAGATCTGTTCTGTTAAACTGATGACTTAGGTCATGTTTTATCAAAAGAATGACTAGGTTCTCCTTTTTTTATTAACATTGTTTAAAAAAACATACCTGTTTTGATGAAATAATGACTTTTTCATGATTTTTACCTAATTTATTTTACAATAATTACCACCTAATATTTTCTAAAACATGGGAAAATAACATAAGTGCCTCCTTACTGACCCTCAGTTTTTTTTTATATTTATATCCTGTCATTCATGTACTTTGACCATGCCTTTCTCATTGTGGCCACCTCTTACTGAAGGACACAGCTAACAAAATTAATCTAAGATGGTTACGTTCTCACTGCTAATCCCAAACGGGCTCTGAAGGAGAAACACAGACATCATTTTCAGTGCATGGCATACTGAACAGAGAAGTTTCAAAAAAAAAAAAAAAATGGCCCCAATTTATCATCAGTGAGCACCAAGTTAATTGGTGTCTGCTTATCTTGTTCCTGCAGGCAAAATAGTCTTTCGTGCCTGAGAGGACAATATGGAGGCACTTGTCCAATGGGACATGATATTTCTCTCCGACTGACGCCTGATGGGGGGAATAAAACATGGTATTTAGGGGAATAAGTGGTTAGAACAATTGATCTGAGAAACGTCCACACAATCATACAATATTCCTGGCTTCTCTAAATTATAATCCACTCCCATATGAGACCCTGAATAACTTATACTGGCTTTAATGCATTACTTCAAGTGTTTCCACTTAGATCAGAGGAACATCTTGCTGGGGAGGAATGGGAAAGAATGTGAGGTTATATTTTAACAACAGAGCAGGTAAAAGTACCCCCACTCAGACTTGCAGATATGCATGGAAAAAAACAGATTACCACAAGCAGGTCTGTAATGCATGGAAAGCTTAACCCTTTCTTACATAAGGCTTCCAAAACTCACCTCCTTTAAAATAAAAGAAGCTAAGAAGCTAAGTTTACAAAAGAACATACAGTAACACCTGTATTTATGAAGCATGTGTTCTGCAGCGTGGCCTTGGAGCATGCTCTTGGTCTAAAAGACACTTTTTAAATATGAATAAAAGAGATGTGAATTTCTTTTACTGCTTTAAAGTACTGTTGTTTTGACTAAGGAATCTAAACACACCTATAGGGAGGGCATGTTGAGCTGTTTATTAGTGAAGGGCCATGAGGACATACTGTATATAAGGCTTCTGTGGTGATTTCTGTATATGAGGAATGTGCTATGAACCAAATGTGTGGGCGTACATAGTACTGATATCTTAACAGGGATGGAGTGGGATCACAAACTGGCCTTGGTCTTTTGCCCAGACCAGCCCACCACAAATAAACAGACAGCCATGCACATTGGTCCAGGTATTAATCTGCTGTCTCGCTAGCTTGCTTTAGAGATGTGCTTTACAGATATAGTCATTCAGTTGTGTAGCAAATACTTTCTTTAAGATAGCTAGGTGTCCTCAGATGACTAGATTAGCTGGTTGGCTGTCTGTATTCTTAATCCATTAACCCAGCCATATGCTAGTCTTTTCTTGCATTACATGTTTGTCCCTGAGGTCCATTTATAGTTTGTGTAAATGAACATGCTAAAACCAGTCATAATTCATCTTTAAATTGCCCTTTTTCAACCTCACTCTATGAGCCTCGCAGGCTGTTGTGCCTTTAAACTGATTTACGTAAATGACCTCTGTTCAAAGTGGTCGTCCTGTATAATGCCATATTAAGGGGTTTTCTTTTCATCGTTCTTCACCACTTTTTCCCCAAACATATATTCATTAGGTACAGTCAAAGCATTGTAATTTAACAGTCCACAGGACCTTTTTCCAAAATGGATCAGACATGTTTAAATTTCCCTTTTTAAAAAACATTTGACACTACATTTTGTGATGCAGGATGCAGGGAAGGTTTTATCCAGTTGACTCTTCCATGAAGGTCATACAGCAAATATGTCAGTGTTAAATGAACACTATCAGAGTTAAACTGTAACAGTCATAACATTAATTTAACAGTAAGAGTATTGACTTAACACTGACAAATGTGCTGTGCGTATTAGAAAAGCATGCCACCACTCCAGAGTGCTGAATCTTTCTAAGGGTCTTTCACAGTCAAACAGGTGTTTTGTCTTTCTAGAAGTTCTATGAGCAGAATATTGTCTTGGTATTCCACACCTCAACTTGAAATCTGCCGTTTCTGTGAATAGCCTTCTCCTAACTGCATTATGAACTGCAACAATTGCTACCAGAAAACACTTTGCCATCTTCATATAGCCTTCTCCTGATGATTGTTGTGACGTGGTTTGATTAGTCAGGTTCCTACGTTTTGAAATTTGCATCAGCTGACTTTTTCTAACAATGGTCGTGACAATTCATAGCCATTACAAGCTAATTAAGTTCTAAGCTCTTGCTAAAATCGATCTGAGAGCTTATATCTCTTAGGGTGTCCAGGTTTTTGCATGGTTCTACATATTAAGTCTTTTCTTCCCAATAGTAGCAATTGTTGACTAGGTGAGCTTAAATGGTATGCTATTATAGACAAACCTTACAGGCTCATTTTGCTTACAAAAGTAAATGCTTTAAAATGAGCTTTACAAATAACTGCAATATGTTGTTTCTAACGTATGCAAATATGCACAGGATTCACAACTCAGGCTTACCACATAATTATCAGTGATCTCATGATTCTTCACCACTAGAACTGATTCTCATAGACAAGAAATGCTTCATGCCTTAGAATAATTTTAGATTTTTAAAAACTTTCACTAAACATTTAAACCCGCATCCAATTAAATACAGGTGTCTAATATAGAAACAACATCAGCTCCAGAAAAGGCAAGAGTGCAGTGAATGACCCATTTGCCCTCGCCAAGATAGATGCGGAGGGTACTTTTTATGAACCCATCCTGATAGCTCTAGGCTGAGCGTTGGACGTTGGACGTGACTCTCTGGCCAACCTTGACTTTTTTGAAGGGTCTCTCAGAGATATGAGGGCTATGTGGTAATCAGACGTGAGTGCTGACCCTCCAGCCTATAAAAGCTCATCCTGCTACAAAACAGGCAATCAGACTACACGTCTCTGGGTCATCACGGACAGCAGTACAGAGAGCTCCAGAAATACACTCACCCCTATGACACTTATAGAGAGTGCTTGTAAGGGACTGAAAGAAAGGAATAGAGGGAATATTAGAGACAAATATAGATAGAGAGGGAACATTATGGGGGCATACACTACAGACCAAAGGTGTAAAAGGATAGAGTGTTTTTTTAATACCTTCCAAGTAGGTTCATTGTCCAATATATATAAACATAACATAAGTAATGTTATGCAGAATATGATCCATGATTAAACATTAGTCCCTAAACTTTACTGCTCTCTAGCATAAACACTGAAATGCGACCCTTTGGTTTGCAGTACTGATCTCTTGAAGGATTAATTTGGCAAAAAATCTAATGAACATGATTTATCACTGACCCCAGATGCTAGAACGGAGGTTTGGACAAACTTTGGACTTCACCAACCTCTTCTCTGTAAATTCACGCCCAAAAATGTCTCTCAACACACTCAAAACGCATCCAAATGTTTATTTGACACAGATGTGGCTTAAACAAATGTCTCTACAGAGTAGAATAGAGTTTAAAAAAACAACTTTTATGTAGATCTAACTTAATTAATAATGTTTTTGGGATGTGTGTACAAAGATGAATTTGGTGCAAGTCTAAATCTAGTGTTTGTAATCAACAATAGCCTAAAATCTCTTGCTCTAAACTTAAGAAGCAAACTTCAGAGACCTATCATGTCTTGGCTGATTGACTGCATCTGAAGTAAGTAATAAATCATGATAATCTGATTTTATGCCAAACTATTCCTTTAAGCCCCATCCAAATGGTGTACATAATGATGAATAATATTGCTAATTTCTTAGTAATTAGAAAGTTATTCCTGGAGCATGGTTTAATTACTTATACACACAATCAATATTTACCCATTTATGAAGAAAACACAGAATTTTCTTTTGTTTATTTTACTCCATTTTCTACCCAATTTAAAATACCAATTACTGTTCATGTGAACTCCCCCATCACTAGCAATGCCCCCAACACTTGGAGGGTGAAGACTGAGAAGCATGTGTCTCCTTCGACACGAGAAGCCAGCCAACACATTTTGTCACAACTGGCGCTGATGCAGCATAGCTAGGATCAAATCCTTGGATCATAGTGGCAGTGCCATAGTCCACTGGACTACTCAGAGCCCCCAGAAAAACACAGGTTTAAGTTCCCCTGGGGCTTTGGACAGAAGCAGCAGGAGCTTACAAATGCACATCTACAGTCCCTTTCAATTTGCAATATGAAATATGCTACCAAAATATGCTGAATATGATACTATTTTAATTGATTCTGTTAAATATTTCAAAGCATGCGTTGTAAGGAGAGCTTAACACTTAGCTCTAAGCTGCAGACTTATTGTCCAAACTTATGGACTTCAGTGCATTACACTCAACACTCTTAATCAACACTCAACACTTGCTTGGAGAGTTGTAGGTGACCAGGTCAGCCTGCAGAAACAGAAATATTGCTGATCGGACGGCAAACCAGTAGCAGGTGTTTAGTGCCTGTGATGTCTTGAAAGTGACGGTTTATCCTGTATATTACATTAAATCCCAGCAAAAACTGACTACATTAATATTCTCAGCAAGACTTCAAAGCGAGTTAGTAAAACCTTCCATGAAGGCCTAGGGGTCCACAGCTGGGTATGAAATGTCACTCAGCAGCGAGTGCCTTGGGGCAGCTCCGGTGCAGGCCTGGACTCCATAGCTACATTTAAATGGATATCACACATACAGCGCTTTCTGAAAGCTAATGCTAGGCTCGCAGTCTGTCAATACGGAGCCTTCGGCTCATGTTTAGGTATTAAAGCATGAGAGGTATAAAAGCAACACTTCATTTGGTGGCGGACCTTAAAAACAAATCTATTAATAAAGGTTAGGCGTCGAGTTAAATTGAAAATCGACTGCTGCTGGGCCCCGTCTGCGAGGGGAAGGTAAGGCAATGTGGATTTCACACCTGTAATATCTCTTTCCATTACCGCCTTTGATGTCCGTCACACAGGATCAAAAGAATAAGTTCGATAAGCCGGCGTAGAGAAAAACTCATCCTCTGAAGACCTCTGAAACTTCAATTAGATTGGAGCCACCTGGTGGAGGCTATGAAAGGGAGCGTGGTCGCCTGGCAGACAGAGGAGGGAGATGGGAAGGACTGATAATGAGCGAGGGGAATATTGCTTTAATAAGGCTGGGTTTAGCCACGCCGGAGATAAAGTGGTATTTCCCTAAATGTCATTATTATGACACATTGCTTTTGCTCTGACATACCTCTGGCTGCTCTTTGATAACACTGAGAAAAGTGGAAAATAAGAGGAGGGATGGAGCAGAATGATGGCTGACTTGCTAAATGGTCGGACACACACACATACATGCAAGCAGCTGAACCCACACTGAGGAGTAATGATGCTATCTTCAGATGCTATCAATCTTTTCTTATCGTTTTTTTTCCCCTGCTAGTGCTAAGAAATCTCGGCTGTGCCAGTACGACTGGCACTGTCGATTATATGAGCAATCGAATAATCTACCGATTAACTGAGTCATCAGAGTATTAAAAGGTACAACACAAAAAATGGACTTCATACAGGGTTACACATGCTAGGGGTTCTAGGGTATTTCATCTGTCTATAGGTGCTACTGTAAGATCTGTCCAGATTGGCCATGGCAAAGCTTCTCTCCCATCTCCCTGGAGAAAATGACCTGTTTCCCACTGATCTCAAATGAACTCAAGATCATTTTCGGACTAATCCCAATACACATTGTTATGATTTCTAGACAAAGCAAAAAAATTGGAAAAGAGCATTTTAGATCACATCAAGGTCGTGTCAGATTTCAGTGGGTAGCATCACGCTGAGTGGTTGTTATAGAGGCAGGGCCATCCTCCCCACCAGAGACCAATCATTCTGACTTGGACGCACGGCAGTGGTTAGAGCGCCGGGCTATCGATAACAGGGTTGTGGGTTCGATTCCTGGGCTTGGCAAGCTGCCACTGATGGGCCCTTGAGCAAGGCCCTTTACCCTCTCTGCTCCCCCGGGTGCTGGAGTTGGCTGCCCACTGCTCTGGGCACCACTCACTGCCCCTAGTTCACTAGTGTGTGTGTGTTCACTACCACAGATGGGTTAAATGCGGCAGACACATTTCGCTGTACAGGGTACACTGTACAAGTGACAAATACATGCATCTTTACCTTTATGGCTGTGGCATCACTAGGGATCAAACCTAAAACCAAAGGGACCAACACTTAGACAGCTGAGCCACTCACATCTCCATGTTAAAAAGAAACCGACTGCAAAAACTTTAAATTTCATTGGCAAGTTGCACTTATTGGGAAGTTGCTAGGCAACAACAGAGGTGCAGATAGTGAATTTAGAAAGATATCTCATTATTGAATGACCAGGAGTTTTATCATTATCAGATTATGTGCCTATAAATGATTTAAATAAAAAAATATTCTGTCTGATTTTCTGCAGTTATCAGATTTTATTTCTTGTATTAAATGCACAGTACACTGTTGGAAAACAGGGTGATGAGCAAGCTCATTCTCGGGTAATCCCAAAGTAGAGTTAAGGTAAATGTACCCTAAAAGGTACACCAGTGTTTTTTTTATATGTAATGGTATATCTTCAGTGGATTGTAAAGGTACACTATTTTTGCTTTTCAATGGGAATGGCATATATGGGGACTTTTAAGAATATTACTTTTTAATGAAGTGAACATTAAAATAAAAAAATCTGGAGTACAGACAAGGTGCCTGGTGTCAATGCAGCCTAAAAACAAGTGAAAAAGCACAATTACGTTACCTAACTAAAGGTGAACTGGCACTCTCACTGTACCCTTACAAAAAAGAACAGTATTACTTATCACAGTCGATTCATCAAAAGGGTGCATTTCAATTTTACAAGAAAAAAAAAAACAATAGTCAAAGGCCTAAGCTGAGGTACAAATATTAATACTTTTTTGAAGTCTTTTTTGTTGTCAACTGTCAGCTGAGTAATCAAGTAGCAATCAGGAGTAATTACAGCAGCCCTGCTGCCTAGACAAGGTCAACTCACACTTTCTCCACCGCTATCACTCGAGTACCAAGTAGCTGGCAAATATGAATCTCAGCTTACCGCAGCTAGGATTAGACGCTCAATGATGGATCATAACTTCTGAAATTCCTCTATATCAGCTCGAATTCTGGCCGTTAGAGACAAGCGGCCCAAATCCAGCGGCTAGCAGAATCACAAACTTCAAACATTCCTCCAAATCCTCTGAGCTCAGCTGCCAAGACTTCACAAGTACGTGCCTCTGCATGGCCAATTTCCTCTCACCAATACTCGCCCTGCTCCAAAGCAATACCTGAAGAACTTCTGCTGAGAAGTTGGAGAAGCATTCAGATAGCGAAATGAGCTGTAGTAAGCTGAGAGAGACTTTTGATATGCCTGAACCTCTGCGCTGGACCACCATCCCTGACTCCACAAGGCTCACTCTGAAGGCTGTGGTGGTTGATATTCTCTGTGTTAAAACTAGCATCAAGTAAGCTGAGGGATTAAAAAACATTCAAGAAACTATTTGTATGTATAAGTATGTGCTTTCCTATGGACTTGCGCAACATGTCCTAAATAGCTCTCATGTGTCCTCACCACTTAGACAGAGTGTTCACAATAAAAGACAGCCCATTCTTTTCTTCTTCTTAACTTCTCAACTTTAATGAACAGAATAATCTGCAGCCTGCTTGTCAACTTATTTCCTGAATCTATATTTGATGTTGGCCAGAAAATTCTGCATGAATTTACTATTGGCTGTCAAATAACAGACAATGCAAGATTCTTAAACTCTTGAGGACAGGACATGTTGGCCTGAAAGGACCAAAGGAAGAAAGTTTCCATTAAGCTATTCTGAATTAAGATACCATACCCTAGCTATAATTCTGGGCATTTCATAAGCCATAGCTTTAGCAAGTGTGTTGTATTTAATAACCACTTTCCCTCTATTCTTCATTTTGCCCTGCCAGTGTCTGTTTTTGTGGAAACCTTGTATATCAGAGACTGCTTTATATGACTCCAACTCAAGTGTCTGGGGTGCAATTCGAGTCAAGTTTGAAGTCTTTAGTAGACATTGTTTGTTTATTAGCTGCAGGCACTTTGTACAGACGTAACCCCTCCTAAAAACCTGCCAGGTTCAACTAAAATTTTCACTACTGAAACTTTCGATCTGAGAGGCATAACGGAAATTGTGACTTTAGCATTAAAGAAAAGAAATAAAATGTGTGTTTGTTGTTTGCTTTGTTAAAAAAAAAACCTGTAACTTATCTGTAACTTATTTAGGCTTATTTAGCTTTTATTCTATCTACCTAGCTACCTGACAGTCAAATTACATGGCAGCCAAGCCTCTTCCTTTGAACACTATGTTTATAACATGTAGCAGTTTTCTCTGTCCTTTAGACTGAGGGTTTCTTCTTTGTAGCTGCTATGAGCTGTGGAACAGCAGAACTGTCATAAGGACCCATTTACCATTTCTGATCCCGGTCTTCTCTGGAGTAAGTCATGTTCTTGGGCACTTTTTGCTTGTCACTTTTCAGTGAAGTACTTGGATTTTTAGCAGATGGCTCACTTATACAATCATGAAAGTTATTTGCTGCATTAAGGTTAGCAGTAGTTGATCAGTGTTGTTTTTGTTTCTCTAAAATTTTTCTTAAGTCTTGAGTCTCGAGTTCTGAGTCAAGTTCGGGTTGTTGACTCAAGTCCCCATCTCTGCTGCATGCTAATATTGTGTGTATGATTTGTTGTGTAACACTGGACAAGGGCTGGAGGCAGGTTGATGTAAGCGCGAGTCAACTTTACGTTTAAACAGAACACTACAAGCTGCAGATACGAAGAAATAAAACAAAGAGAAAAGGAGAAAATATAACTACTTCTGTTAGCTCTAATGCACACGTCAGAAAAGCAACACACTCTGCTTTGCTTTGAGTCGATGCTTGGTTAAGTTTTTAACAAAACATGATCAATGGTGTCTGGAGCTTTGTTCAGCATGCAGCCACGTGGACTGCTGTGAAAACTGTTTCAAGAGACGTGAATCCAGTGCAAGTTTCCAAGTCAATATCAAGTACTTACTTTGGCACGCAAAAAGTTTGCTCACCCCCTGGTTGAAATGTGTTACTATGTAAAAATAGTTAAGTGAGTAGAAGATGACCTGATCTCTAAGGCATGAAGTTAAAGATTAAACATGTTTAACATTACACGTTTTAAGTTTATTTCTTTAGCAATGTTGTGCAGAAATGATGAAGAAAATGCATATCCAAGGACGTCTTCTTGTTTATAATAAGTTCATTACATAGAAAATCAGAGACTTCCTCTTGAGAGAGAGAGAGAATACTAACAAATCTTTTCTCTCTGACTAACATCTCTAGGTTCACTGTTTAAATAGACGGGTCGCTTCTCCAGAAATATGAGAAGCAAACTATAGGAAAAGAGGAGAAGAAACTCATCTGGTAAGAGGACCTTCCCATTTTAAGCATGTCCTAAAGATTCCTAAATTAATGCACATTCCAGACATGCAGGCTAATACTTCATGACAACTCTCATACCTCAGATACCACAAAGTAAAAGTAGTTGTTTATTATTATTATTTGGTGTGCAATGTTAGAGTGAAAAAAGGAAAGGAGCATGCAAATAATTGGGAATCCCCGGAGATTCCTATGCATTATAAAATCTCAAAAACAGCAGCCACTCTAAGCAACTGCCTAGCCCTTTGAAAAAAGGCCATTAGAAAAAGAAGAAAATGTGTCCTACATACCTGCATCAATGATTGTCTAAACAAGCCTGGTGCACTTTGGAAACTTTTCCTGTTGACTGATAAATTTGCAATAGAAATGTTTTGGCCGCAATAAGTGAAGGTATGTTAAGAGTTAAAAGAAGACATCTCCAACTGACCATGTTTTGACCATGTTTTGCCGCCACTGGTAGAGGGAGGAATGGACAAAATTATATACCAGCAAATTCTGGAAGCAAACATCACCATATCTGTAAAAAAGCTGAAAGCTGACGTCAGGGCAGGGCAGCAAGACGGCCCGAAAATCTCACAGAACTAGAACCCTTTCGCAAAGAAGAATGGACAGAAATCCCTAAAACTAAATCAAGACTCTTAGCTGGCTACAAAAAGCCATGATCATGCAGGGTGCCTAAACTTTTGCTTCTTTTTTTTTTTTTACTGTAGAATATGGACATAAAAATGTAATAGCTTAGTTTTTAACTTTAACAGATATTTTAAATGCCCAAACAGGGGGTGCCCAAACTTTTGCATGCCACCTGACCAATGTCATATTTGAAGCCCACACCTTAAAACACCTAAAAAATGTTAAAATGATCCATTTTGATTTCAGGACAGAGCAGATTCACAGCTACTTTTGGCTTTTTTGAACACCAGGTGTTCCTAATGTGACATGCTGTCTGTGATGGACACCTAGCCTATCATTTAGAAAATGCTAACAGTGTTTTTATGATGCTATGGTGGGCAGAATGGCTACTTGTGTTGGCCACTAACAAAGGCAACTCTTGCTTAAACATGACTTAATTCATCCTAAACCACTCACAGGTTCTAAGCCCAGTTTCTGCCAGGGTCTAATTTTAAAACACTGATATCTTGAGCATCTGTATTTTTTAAGAGCTTAATCTAACATGTAAACATATTTACCATTTAAAAACACACCATTCACTCCCCATATAAATCTCCACATATGGAAACGAAGCT
Source organism: Salminus brasiliensis (assembly GCF_030463535.1). Taxonomy (NCBI): domain Eukaryota; kingdom Metazoa; phylum Chordata; class Actinopteri; order Characiformes; family Bryconidae; genus Salminus; species Salminus brasiliensis. Next base: position 78,066,683 of record NC_132878.1, on the reverse strand, counting down.
GCAAAACCAGCACTTTTGGACATCACTGTGCTTTCTGATGTCTCAAACACCAGTGCATTTACATACAAACCTGCCTATAGCAGTTTACCCCCCCCCCCCCCCCCCCCCCCACTACTTTTTTAAATGAGGCATATTACAGGGCAGCAAATCAGACCAGATGTCATTCACATAGTATATCTTAAAGGCTCAGTAACAAAACTGGGATATTTATTTTAGAAATTAGATACTGTTTTATACACCAACAAATACCGGACCTATGACTCCCTTTCATATAAACAGTATGTAGTCAGATCAAGTTGACAGCACCTTTATTTGTTGCCTATGAAAAACCTTGAAGGGCAAGGCAACAGTAATGGCACAAGATGCAGAGGTTTGCAGCACAGAGCATCTAAGTTGCCCTGTCCTTGATCAAAGCAGCTCGGACAGCCAGGATGGCAGCTTTTCCCCCTCTCTCTTCCTGCCCTTTGCTCTCCTCCACACTCTACACTGCACATTTCACCTTCCTGCTGCACTCTCTCTGGATCCCCCAAGGAGAATCAGATGCTGTATTGCTGTATGTACTCGGGAGCCCCAAATTAACAAAGCCCTCAAGCACTTCTCTCACTTCCTCTCCTCGCTCCCCTAAAAGCTGATGTCATCATCTGCAAACCCTGAGAGAGTGCAGCAGGGAGGTAAAATGCAGAAATGAAGAGAGTAGGTCAGAGAAAAGTGAAGGGGTGGACAGAGAAGAACACTTGCCTTTATGTGTTCAGCAAATTAAGACATGCTGGTCAAAAGGACATGCTTTTTTAAGTGCATTTAAAGTTGCAGTTGTTGTCAACAACAACAAAAATGTATGACAGAACAATAAAAGATTATTTCTCAGAACTACCTCACTGAATCATGCAGAGAGGTTTTGTCAAAACTGCAGATTTTCAACTTTTAATAGCATATTTTTTGTTTGTGCTTAGGAGATTATTTCTATATACTGTTTTGCATCCTATTTACATACTGTATCAGCAATTAAAACAAACTGAAAGGTGCTAATGCTTGTAAAATTAATGCTATTATTCTTTATAGCATGTAAACATGTAATTAATAAACAGTTTAGCAAAACAACGATAGTTTACAATAATCAAAAATCACTGGAAAATTCTCAATGCAACTCTTACAGCCAAAGCTGAATAGCTACAAACATACTGTAACAGTAATAGATTTGGCCCAGCCAATTAGAATCCAGCATACTGTTTGTATATATAAACGTGCCTGTTCTTAGTAAGTCAGAATGTGTTTGACTCTTTGCTGCCCCAGCATTGAGCCCACTATGCAGTTTGGGTTCTGAAGATGGGCTACTAAGTGTTGTAAAGTCACTTGAAGTCTTAACTAAACAGTTAAAAGCATGGTCTATCTAGTGATATGTCCTTATATGTGGATATGTGAGTTGGCTTCTATCAAGTAGCAGGTGGCTAATGCAACATGGTTGACTGTAAAACAATAAGCTCAAAAACATAAAATATCCAATTATCCAAGGAAACATCTGATCCGTGTTTTACAAAGCAATAGATTGCTCAAATGGCAGCATGCTATGGGCTGCTGCAGTCAACATGAGCCAAAAAAAAACAAAAAACAAAACTCAATCCTGGATGACAACCTAGAAGGACCCACTTGGCCAATTGCATGGATGTAAAATGTAATGAATTTATTCCCTGTAAGCCCATTCCCTGCAAGACCCATTGGATTCTCCAGCGAATGGAACATCCTCTCAAGAATTCAGCACTTGATGGATGAAGGAACATGGCCAAATGTCCAACATGCAAGACTGAACGGTAATAGCTAGGCTCTGCTTCGTATAAGAAGACACTACAAAACAATGCAAATTCAGATACAGATGTCTAAATACACTGGAGTATCAGATTTTCCTTCCACCGAGTTTTTGTGAATTTTGAAAATGAAAACCTAAATGGAAACAGACCAAAATAAAAACAACAACAACAACAGCAACAACAACAAAAAACCCACCCAAATATTACAAAAGGATTTTTACACCAGGACAAGGTGGAATATAGTTTTGATGCAAATGAACCATGACGTATCAAGCCACGTGGCATACAGCCTACACTCAATGGACTGAAATGCAATCAACACTGCCATTAAAGGCTGCAAATGGTGAGACGATTCTTCTAAAAGCAAAGACTGAGTAAAATCTTACCATTTTTCCCGTTTCAATGGCATTCCTAATTACTGTAGCCTTCATCTAAAGTTAATTTGCATTAATGTAGTGAATGGAAATAAAATGATTTATTTTTTTAATTTCATAATTACTTTACTTTTGTGAAATGTTTTAACGAAAATCCAGATGAGATTTCTTCTACTCCTGTCAGTGATTCTGACACAATGACCAAAACGCTACTAAAAATGTACTCTAGCCATCTATTGAATGCTACTTGATGCTACTTGAATCCTGAACCCTTAAGAATAAAGACCACATAAAGGAACCTGACATGGTTCTTCTATGGCATCATGCAAAGTGGAAAATGTATTCATCTGACTGAACATCATCTTTTGATCTGGGGTCAGCTCTCTCGTATCAGATCTTCACAACATCAGTCATAGGCCATTATTCCATTAATTGATGAAAAGGACAAATGAAACAAACCTAAATCCTATTCAGCCAAAGACAGTTCATTAAAACCACCCTTGCAGAAAAAAGGCTACCAAACTGTCGCTGGGACGGGACCTTGTTGCACCTTGTGTGACTTTCCAGGTCGACACCATATGGTCCGCAAAAAGTTTAATTGGTGTAGAACCTTTACATCATGTGGAGGCTCTTTAACATTTAAAAAGCTTCTTGTTCACAACAATGATTCATTAAGGAGCTATTCATTTCAAGGGTTTTTAAGAAACTATGGCACGATTCTATATGAAGTAAATCCTTCATGTTTAAGTGTGTATGTACACTGTATGTGGTTTAACCATACTATTCTTTCAAACCGAGAAGAAATGTGGAGGCTGCATCTTTCTCAGTAGTGTAAATCTCACTCTTTCACAAACGCCTTTGCTCTAGTGTAAAAGGAAACTTCAAATGCCTTCCACACAGCTCAGGTAGATCAGAACACACCCCCAGTGTTAACCCATTCAAACAAACCCTGCCAGCATCCTTCGTGTAGAGCAATATTGAGCTGTGTTGATGTAGAGATAGATGCACTGTCAGATTTACAGAGCACAATAGCTTGTTTAAAGTTAGGTTCATTGCTCAGCTCAATGACAAGAACAAATACATTTCGGTGGATACAGCATTTGCTCTTTGGCTTAAAAACATGCTTTACAGTGTCACTCCAGCCTTTGAAAGCACAGAACATTCATTTCAAGGCAAGAGCGCTGGGTGTTGCAGATGGCACACAGTATCTGCACATGGGAGTTGAATGTATAAAGCGTGATACCTTCATCCTTTAAAAGCATTTTTTATCAAAGGCCTTGTACTGAACCTATATATATATATAATTTCACTGTAATGTTGGAATAATTGTGAACAATCAAGTGAAGAGGGAAGTTAAATTGGTGTAGAACTTGTGTTTTTTTGTGGTAAATGAATCTTCTCTATGATGGAGAATCTATTGTACATGGTTCATTATATAAGCTTTTCAAAGAATTCTATACAGCAACAATTGGATACAGTGACTTTTAAGAGCCAGAGAACATTTTTTTAGTCCTACACATCCATCAGCCATAACACTAAAACCCCTCTCATGTAATATCGATTATCTCATTACAATGGCACCTGACCTGCAGTGGATAGTACCTACCAAAAGTGCTTCAAGAATGGACAACCAATTAAATGGCAACTGGCTCACTGACGTGATCCATGTAGGCTCCACCTCACAGCTTTCAGTACTTAAAGGATCTGCTGCTAACATCTTGGTGCCAAATATCACAGGACAGCTTTAGAAGTTACATGCCTACACAATATTAGGCAGGTTGTTTTAATGTTATTATACTGTGTTATATAATATCATGATATTAAACAGAACGTCTTCTGTGGAGGTTCTTTAAACCTTTAAAATGTTCTTTGCACTAACAAATCTCTTTTGTCTGAGAGTGTTCTTCGGAGAAACAAAAAAGGGAACCCTCTCTTTTTATGGCAGCTTTTTTAAAGAGTATATACTTTTAGAAATGATTTTACTTCCTATTTGAAGTGATCTTATAGCTTAGTAGTCTTACATACAGATTTTAGACATCATGTAAATGTTGAAGATGCTTCAGTTTGCTTTTTGTATGCAGTTTTAGTAAAAATTCTCTACAAAATCAAGCATAAACAACCTTACTTCTTGCACAAAAGCACACCGCACAACATTGCACAGGGAGAATTGACAATGCTCAGTGTGGTCCACGGCAGCTTTAGACAGTGTGCAAATCTATCTGGACTCCAGGTGGTAATTATTAGCCAACTGATTCAGGAGCTAAAAAGCTCCAACCACGAGCGCTCATAGCCATCGCCCAGAGGGCCCTGAAACCAACAGCCCGAAACCAGAGAGCCATCACCATGGAGACGGCAAGGCCCACCAGGAAACCAAGTTTATTATGGAGAGATCAATAGTCTGTTAGTGATGTCACTTGGAGAATTTCAAGCAGAGTGAATCTCGGAGAGGAGGGAATGAGGGAGCTGCACAGAAAGGAGATACAGGGTGAGATCACCGCAGCACAGCAAATGTGTATGAAATAACAGAAAACCCTAGCGTGTTTATAGCTATGTAATGCTGTTAATAACCAGCATTAGGGGACTGTATTCAACACAGATGAAACTGATTGAGACAAAAAAGACAATAAAACACCAATAACCAGAAATGCTATCTGTAATGCTCAAATCAGCATTGTGGCTTACATGCATTCATGTGTTTTAAATAGCATTATGTAGCATTTTTATCTTATAATAAAAGCTTCAAAATCACTGTGATGCTCCACCTGGAATAGGGATAATAGCGTCTTTATTATTGCGACTCCAGGCTCGGCATGCTGCTAACTGCATGCTGCGCTTATGTGAGGCCAACTCTGGCAAAGCAGGGAGGAAAATGCTAGCGAGAACTGTGTAACCCAAGTATAGTCACATGAACAATATTGATCCCAAATTTTTCACAAGTTCAAAGTTCACAAGAGTCATTTACTAGGCTCCTGCCTTACAAAACTTGGGAATAATGCTTCATAACAGCATTAGAAATACAACCATGTCTGTCCAATGTCGGTTTAGTTTAAGGGCCTCTCTCAGTACAATGACACTTGTGTCATAAAACACATAAGCTGTTCATAAATACTCAAGTACTGCCTTTCAGGGAAACTATTTAATGCTAATGAAATGTTCGAATGCCCCTATGAATGATACTGAACCATTTTTGGTTCCATAAAAAATCTCCTAGTGGATGGTTCCTTAAAAGAATACTCCAGTGTAATTCAAGCTAATCTCTTTCTGGCACTTTCTGGCACATCAGTAACTTGGACCAGGGAAGGTGGTGACGGGTGGGTTGAGGCAGACATTACCACACCACAGTCATTCTGACAGGTAATTACCAGACATGTCGTTCATGATGAAACTTATTTTTTTCAATGTTCATTCTCCTATCTAGCGGTTTCTGCTTTTGTAGTATTATTATGTTTTTTTTTTTCCAATTCTCTGGTCAGCTTCTATCTCTTTGGGGACATATAAGTATGGATCACTTAGGTTCTTTCAGAATCCAAATGAAGTTCATAAAAGGTTATAAAAGGAACATTTTGCCACCTTAATGTTTAAAAGTGTGACTAAATATACAGCCTAGCTTAAAATCTTACTGACCAGCTGTAAACTATGTGATGAAAGTGTAAAATTAACTGCCTGGTGGAATTCCATTTAAAACTGAATACAGGTTCATTATTCCATAGTCAATACACTCAGTGGGTGAAACACATCTCCATTGTCAAACTGCACTTATTTACATGGTTACAACTTCATAGTGTCTAACTTGCTTCTGAAAACAATGGCTTTTAATTGAACTCTTAGGGCTGAAGTTGTACCATAATGGACAGTCTTTAAATAATCGGAGAGGGATCTTTGTCCTTTTTCAAAGGTTTTACAACTGATAAAGTAATGTATGAAGTGATGAAGTAACATTTTAAGACTTAACACTTTTAACATGTTCAACTCCAACATTCAATGTCCTAAAACAGCAGAGTTCTCAGGAAACTGTCTTATGAAACATTCTAAAAAGGATCTTATCTCTTCAGATGAGTGTGACCTGGGCTTTAGGGAACCCATAATAAGAGTATTTAAGGTCTTCTATGTAGTCATGGTTCCAGTGAATTCTGTAATTGCCACATGTTTTACTGATGGAGCATCCATTCACTCTGTCCTTGGTGAACCAAGAAGAAAGTTTGAGGGTTTTCAGGTTGTTCAAGGTATGATAATACCCTTGGAGAAATGTTAGTCCTGTGAAGATTCAGTTTTATCTCAGGCAAGCTCTATTTGGACTTCAGAATGTACTGAACGTTTAGAAAAAAAATATATTAAATTGTACCTTTCAGGGTCCATTACTTGTCCCTGTTGTAGTACCCTCAAAGGTACAGCTTCAGTATCCTTCAATAGAGAACAGAACTGTAACAAATTCCATTACAATTATTGTTCTTAACTCAATTTGGTCTTAAGGTAGCCCCCTGTAGACTATCTACATAGTTGATTTTGGTTAGGATTCAGAGAGATAATAGAGAATTTAGCAGACATTTATCTGAATGTAAGTTTAATGTCTATTCAGTATCTACAAAGGATCTAAAGTGTAATAGTCATAGTTAGGTGGTCACATTATGTTTTGGTTGTGGTTCATGTTGTGGTCCGATCGATTTGGGGATTGTGAAAGGAACCAGTCTGCTTCATGTTTCGGTTTGTGCTTAAAGAACCTTATGGCTTACTGTACAAACCACCATAACCTTTCTGACCTTTCAAACATTATTATATATAATGTAATAGTATAGTAAAATACAGTATAACAAAAATAATCATTAATAGCTTATTGGTGATCATTTTTATCAGTGCTTTCAACCTGGCTCAGCTAATCAGGTCTGTTATGATGAACTCGAACCACACTACCCACAACTCTGTGTTCCTAAGGTAAGGTGTGAGTTCTAATCTGCAAGAATCCCCATGGTGCAAGACCTGGGCTGCTGACGGGGCCTACGCCAAAGACAATCAACAGTTCTAACTTGTTCCATCCCATGAATTGTCAAGATAAAAGTTTACGATTTACTGCCCTCATGTCTCCAAAGTCTTCTGGTAGAACTTTTCTGAACCCTTGTCTGAAGTTGTTAAAAGATTTGTTTGGATTGTAGCAATGTATTTCTCTTGATTATGTGTTAATTTCACTCTAAGCCACAGTAATTTTATTTATATATTTATTCTTGACTTAACTTATTAACTAATATAGGTATATAGAATAACTTTGAGGCTCAGATCACAGTGCTCAACAGCAACCAGTAATTGAGCTGAGAGGAAGAAACAATTATATTTTCACACCTGATAGCCACATTTTAATAAGCCTGCAAAGGAATGACAGCAGCAAACGAATTTTGTGTTTGTTTGCACTGGATGCATTTTTTATTTCCTTTACTGTGTTATCAAAAAGCTAAGTGTGAGAAATGCAAACAAGACCACATTATTCTGTGATCAGTTCAGAACAAATGCATTCTTTTATAGCACCTGTTACCAGACTGCACAGGCAAAAATCTGTTAATGCTAATGACAAATTGTAGAGCACAGCTCAGATTTGGCCAAAATGTGTCATTAAGTCACATAGCAGTGCTATAACATATATAGAGTTGCTACATAATGTCTAGTGTGAAACGCTACCTTACTTAGCTTGACTGTGTTTTGCTGGACGTAACTAAAACCAGGCAGGTTGGAAATGACAATTACATAGAATTTGCCACCACAATAATGTTAGCTTAAATATATATACAAAATTGTGTTCGGACTGTTACAACATATATACTACATATGCATGCAACTGTGCGGAATGGATAAGGATGGATGAAGTGCTAAGGAAAACTCTTTTACATTATCTACTTAATTCAAGGACACTCTTATGGAGGTAAGTATATAATTATTCAAGTCTACAATCAAGCGACATTACATTCCTCATGAACAGAAAGGTGAGGGTAGATACCACCTAAGAAAACACTTCCCTATTCTGGAAATGGGACGGAGTTACAATCCGAATAATACTACATCATCTGTCAAACATGGTGGAGGCAGTGTTATGGCGTAGGCATTTATGATTACCCACCGAACTGGATCTCTGGGGTGCAATGATGATGTGACTGCTGATATAAGTAGCAAGATGAATTCTGAAGTGTATAAAGCTATTCCTTCTGCTAATTCCTACTGCAAATTCGATAAGATGATGCATCATACTACAGACGAATAATGACCTAAAACACTAAAACATTGCTTCTTAGGAATGGCTTAAAGGGCTGAGTCAGTCACATGACCTCAACCTAATTCAGCATGCTTTTCACGTACTGAGGACAGATCTGAAGGCAGAAAGAACCACAAACAAGCAGCAACATAAGGCCTTGCAAAGCATCTCTAGAGCCTGGATAAGTCAACCTCAGACAGTGATGTGCTGCTGAATCGATCAAGCAATGAAACAGTTTAAACCAACCAGACACACTGCAAAACAATCAAATCAAGCAGGACAGCTGGAGGTACTTACCAATTAACTCTTTATTCCTCACATCTAAGGCCATGTTTCTTAATGCTGTAGCCACTGCACACACCACTCGGTCGTTGTCTATCCTCAAGAGCTCAACGAGAATAGGGAGACCCTTCTCTTTCCTCACTGCTGCACGGATATAGACTGACCACTGAGGGGAAAACACAAACACACACAGACATACATTTGTTTTTACTGAATGTCAGGATGTAAAGTCCTAAATACATACATATATGATATGTTAAGTCTGCACCTATAAGTAATTATATGTCACATTAGTATTATATGTACATGTAAATGCCTCTATGTAATCACAATAAGTCTCTGTATTAACTATATAATTATTAATATTAATAATTATTAATATAGAGTATTGTGTAAACATTGTACATAAAACTGTTTTTTGCCTGTAAAAACACTAAGGGTTGGTTTGCTAGAGAGAGATTAAAACTAGTCTGGGTCTACATTGCAATGGCAAAGATAATTTGCCATGGAAGAGCCTTCTGAGTCTAGGATTAAGCTTTGAGCCTAAATTTTAATACAGTATACTCTTAAAAATAAAATTACTTCAAATGGTTCAAATATATGGACATAGAAGAACCATGTTTGGTTCCAAAAAGAATAGTTTTTGTGGTAGAGATGGTGGAGAGGTAAACTGGTAGAGAACTTAAATATTAGAAGATTCTTTAGACATTTATTAGCAATTTATTTATTAAAAGTTTGTAGAAAGTTACGCTGTAAACTGAAAGAAATAACATTGCAGAAACATTTTGGCATAATAATAGTTTGTATCACAACGTTATTAGTTCACACAGTGCAAGAAAAAAATAACATCATGGAAACACCTGATGTAATTTTCCCCAAACTAAAAACACAATAAATAAAAAACAATACAATAAAACACTGATATTGATAATCCGATGCATAATCTGGCTGATAAATAATATTTAATGAATATGTTCTGAATCATTTTCCAAATTTTCCACTGAATATGTATTAAATGCATCTGACCTCTACGTTTAACATGAATGACTGTGTACTGAATTGAACCCTACACCACCCCTAACCCTTACCTTTACCTTAAATCAACCAAAAATCCTTACTCCAACCCTAACCTAAACCTTACTTTAGTATCAACTGTAAATCCCAACTCAATCCCTAACCTAAACCTTACCCTTACACTTGAATCAATTCTAAATCTTAACTCTTAACCTTTTAATCTAACACTAAAACTAACCCTAAAAGAGTAAGGTTTAGGTTAAGGTTAGGCTTAGAGTTAGGATTTAGGGTTGATTCATGGGTAAGGTTAAGATTTAGGTTAGAGTTAGATGCTGTGTTACAATTAATAGACAGTCATTTACATTAAACTTAGAGTTCAGTTGCATTTAAGAGACGTTCAGCTGATTGTTATTTGAATGTCAGTTGAACATCTATGAGGCATCTATAATTATGATTTTGCACACACACACACACACACACACACACACTCACAGAGATATATGAAATATTCATCATAACGGTATTTTATGCAGTTGTGAACACAGTAGCACTTAGCCTCCGCACATCTGTGTGGTTTTTAAGTGTACTATTTTAAATATCGCACAAAGGCTGGCGTGTCCATTTTCACTGACAGTAAGGCAGTGCGGTGGGAGCAGCCAGAGAAAATCCGGAGTGATGTGATGTTCCTGGATCTGTGTGTGTGAGAGTGTGTGTGTGTGTGTCAGCACAGATTAGATACTGCACTGCTCTGACGTGACAAGACACACCCACCCCCTCCCCCCAAACAACCCCCCTCCATGTGTATATGTATCAGAATTGGAGGGGGTGGGATGTGGGTGGAGGTATCAGGTATGGGATTTTTAAAGCCCACTGCATTCCAGAGCTTCAGAGTATTGATTTAGCTGCTTTTTGGATGGATTTGTGCTCCAGCAGTGGAGGTAGAGAGAGTCTGTGTCTAGTGCTGGGTGAGACCTGGATCACAGTATTTCAAATACATCACAGTATCATGATCATTTAAGACATTTATGGTAATGTCAACAAAGTTGATGACCCCAAGTGCTGCTAAAAGAGCATCAAACCTTATGCTGCTTGTTTTGATCTGACTGTTTTATTCTCTTACTCCCTTACTCTCCCAAGGGATCCAGAAACATTGATGTTAACATTAACCAGACCAAACAATATGTAGATACACAGGTATCTGAGCTTTAAAGCAGCAGTATGTGAGAATTGGTATTTTTCACTCCTGGACTCCCCCTACAGTTGGAAAGTGTAAACCATAAATGAGACTAATTAAACATGCAGAGGTATAGAAACATCACTGAAAGTGACAGAGGCATATGGACTGAGGGGGTACAGTAATATTACAGAATTTTGCAGAAATATTACTGATTTTTTGCAGTTCTGGTAACCGCTGTCCTGTCCACTTCATATAGTGCAGTTAGTAGCGTGCCAGGTCCAGAATAGCAATGTTAGAGACCCATTTCTCTCTATAGCACATCAGCGGAGCATCTACATGACTCACAAGTTGTTATTTTGAGGTAAAAAATGCTACATAATGTTGCTTTAAAATGTTGACAGTAGAATCAGTACAGATATATATACTTTTTCTTTACTTTCTTATTTTTTATTATTCATTTGTTAATTTATTATTTATTAACACATTCTAAGGCAGCCAGCAAACACCCTACAATAATAATAAATGCTGTAGTGTGACATCAAGACATTGAATTGTATAGATAATATTTTGCCCACAAAATGCATTAACATGTCCAACTTTGCACATTTTCAGTCATATCTCTCCTGGCCTGTTACTGTTAATGTGCCCTAAATTTGGTTAGTAAACCAAATGTTGTTAGTGGCCGTTTAAGCACAATTCACCAAATCATTGAAATACACAATTCATGTTTCTTTCTAACCTTTCTTAAACTTAATGATTCATGACATTTGATGACATCACCATGCCCAAGTGGGTGGGAAAAAACAATCTTGGCCAATAAACCTCTTCCTTCTTTTTTGTGCCACCTGAACTAGCAGGATTTTGTCCCCCTATTCTAATGAGGGTGTCATAAGTAATCAGTCCTCCATGCCTGGCTGTACACTATCCGATCTATTCACAATCCAATCAAATTCCAACGAACAAAATCCTGTTCTGCTCATAAAATATCCAGTTTAATTCGGGTTAGGTTTTCTGGATAGCAGTGGCATTTAACCTGTGGGCCACAGCCCCCCAATGGCCGGTGGTGATCCTGCTAGGTGATACTGCCTCTATTTTTTATAACTAACATAACTAAACATACTATGACCTATTACTGCTGTGATGATTGCAAATAAAATCAGGGTCAGGGTCAATTTAGGTCAGGCTTGTTGATTGATCTGGCTTGTTGATTGATCACAGCTAGCTAAGTTGCTGTTTTTGGTTGCTGAGTCTATACAGAAATGTAGCTGTATAGACATCCTATATACATAATGCAAGCAAAAAGCATATTTACAAGGCTAATTTATGTTATGTATATTTCTGCAAGGCCCATCCTATGTATAGCGGAGAAGACAACCATGGTTCATCTAGCCCATCCTCATAATTGAAATTAACCCAGAAAAATCTACATTTGAGACCCTCCACTTACAGAGACACGGAAACAAACAACTATCGACAGCATTGCAGATTTTATTGCAATAGAAATTAGGCTTCTGGATATTACTGAGGCTGCAGGACTTGGATCTGGACCAGGACTAATGTAAGTTAGTTAATGGAAGCGCTGTTCCTTAAAGAGATGCTGCTATGCACACAATGATGGCAAAATATGACACAAAAAAGCGATGGTTATGCAGCAAATTCAAAACAGTGCTTTAGTGAGTTATGCTAGCAACATTCGGACATCACAGCAAATGTTAGCTTACATGGCGGTGACTGCCCCATTTTATTACAGATGACTGATGACTGGAGTCACTTGTTTTGGAAGCAAAAGAGATGAGGGAAAGTCACACACCAGCAAACATTGCTCAAAGACTGAGTGAAGGCATAGATGCACATCACATTCCAGGAGAAAAGCGAGTAAATTTTGTACATGACAACTGCGTGAGGGTGTCGTTGCGTGGGGAACACGTGGCAATTATGCATTAGCGCAGCCCTAAAAGAGAACCCAGTCTGCCACAACATACCAGCAGTGAGGCATCTGGTCTGTCACTTTAAAGAAGTGTTAAAGCCACAGCAACACTTAAAGGAAGTGACTGAACACAAACAGACACGTTATGTGCTTGTCGGAACTTGTTGGCACCCTGTATTCTGCACGTTTGAACATTTTGTGTAACAGAGATGGCCAGTTACAGCATCACTGAAAAACCATTGTATTGCTTTGTAAGGCTGCCTGAGGCTGAGGTAGTTCAGTCGGTAACAACACTTCCCATCTCTTGGCAGACTAGGGTTTGATTCCCTGGATGGGCAAACACACCATCCCACACCAATAAGAGTCACTGGACAAGATTTCTTTTGCTACATTCACTTACCTGTGTAACATGATTCAAATGCAAGTCATGAGCATCAGCCTAAATGTATTTTACATGAATGTAAATGTAGGCTGAATACTGGCCCAGTGGAAAATTGCAGAAGACATCATTTCAGTTCTAAAGCCCAAGGTCACTCAGACAGCAGTACTGTCACATGACATAAATGCATATAATGCAAACAAGAATCCTATTTACGAGGCTAATTTATATGGAAATGTATATACTTGCTAGGGCCGTTACCATGTACAGTGGTGAAGACAACCATGGCTCATCTACATCATGCTCACATCCGAAATTAACCCAGAAAATTCTAGAGCATCAGTCTAAAGGCCATACATGTAAATGTAGGCTGAATAGTGGCCCAGTGGAGAAGCGCAGAAGACATAATTTCTATTTTAAAGCCCATGGGCACTCTGACGGAGGTACTGTCACATGACATAAATGCTTCATCGTCTGCCACTCTGCCTATGATCATCAATATGAAGACACTCCCCATACAAGTGGGCAAGGATGACAGTGCAGCTACTGAAGCACTGAAGAATTTGACAGGAGGTGGAAGCTGACAGGGAGACTTCAAAGCAGCATATATATATATATATATATATATACATACATACAAGCCGCAGTTCTTGATTATCATTTTTAGAGGATGTTCAATGCGATGAGATATATGAAATAGGGGCAAGTCTGGCTGAGATTGTGTCTCAAAACAGTGCACAGGGAATGTGAAGACAGCAGCATGGAGAAAACTGAGTCTGATGTGGGGCACAGAACTGTGGGGCACAGAACTGGTGAAGAAATTAAGACCGCTATCCAAAGCTGTCTACAGCAGCCTAATGTTTACTCTACATCCCCTAAATGCTTACTTCATCTGAGTGAATGCTCTCAAAAGCCAGTTCCATCATTAACAACTAATGTTTACTAACTAACTAGTTTATTGATTAAAGTGACACATCCACATCTTTTTTAAAATGGAAAAGACAGAAATTTGGGTTGGAAAAAGGCCTTTTTTCCACTTAGATGCGACAAGTAAGATAGTTTAACCTTAAATTTAATAATGACTTTTTTTGAGTGGTGATGTGGCATGAGTGTGTTCAGCATTACATCTTATCTGTGATCTGTGACAGAACTCTGCAATGCTGCAATGACATTCTTTGTGGGAGGTTAGATGGTCAGTGGTGAAGTGGGAGAGAGACATCGGCCCTCATTTAATGGGCCAGTGACCATTCCTCCCCATGTCTCTGAAATGTTACAGCTACAGCCATGTACAACTGACAGAGAGCTGTCAGAATTGCTCTAAAGTCAGCTAATAAAAGTCTGAATTCCTTTATTGCATGCATCACACTCGTTGAGGGAGACTCTAGCTCAAGCAGTGTAAGCATGACACACCATCTTCCAGAATCAGTGCAAAAATGCAGCTGACGGAAAGACTGATTAGTGCGCCTCTTGACCAACTATGCAATTTGTTTCACATTTGTGAAACATTTGAATGGAAACCCAGCCATTCAGGATTTTGGCTCCACAACTCTAACAATTCTGCTAAAATACGCCATTACTCCATTCCTTGGGTCACAGTCACAGGCCCTTAGATCATCCTAACGTTCCCCATCATTCCCCCTGAATCCAGCTGTTGAATACTGTATTTAAAATTATACGGTCAGTTTAGGTTGTGAGCTGCAGAACCCTTTGAGATCAGTAGTGTGTCTGCAAGATGCAAACACTTAGAAACTCCTTTTATCCATTATAAAATCAACAAAATGTTACCTGTGACTACATCTGCACTTTCAGAAAAGACTGTGATTTGACTGTGGGTGTTTTCACAGCATATGTCACACCCCTTCACTATCCACTGTACTCACTGTTTTGATCTCGGGACGGTAGAATGAAAACGAGAGACATACCAGTGATACAATTATGAAATCAATATTTACAACCCTGTTATTTGCAGAATGAAACACTGATTTTCCTTTTACGGAGGGTTCACAGGGAAAAAAATCTTTTTGACTGTGGATGGTTAATGTCATCACAATGCACAGTATAGTGTAGCAGGCTTGTGCACTTCCTTAGTGATGCAAGGGTCCCTCGGTACTAGATCTTAGCCTTTCTGGTCTTGTTTCCACCATCTCCCAAAAGTAGCAACAGCATTCGGCATTTGTAGCTTGTGTAAATTTTGGGGGGTGTGCAAAAATGAGCTACATAGCTTTCGTAAAATTAGTTGTACATCTGTTTTACTTAGAGGGGTTTTGCTCTAAACGGAAAACAACTCTCAACATTGAACTAGCTTGACACACTATCTTAACAAGGTATTTAGTGATACTTTTTGTCTCTGTTTACTTTTTGTTTATTCTGTATTGTGTATGTGTTACGGTGTGGTGTGGGGTTTGGACTCAAATGCAGTTAAAGTTTGTTTTATTATGATCAAATGGAACTACTCCTCTTGTGGTATGTGCTTGGTGACTGTTGGGTAACTATGGTAATGGGAGCCCAGTGTATTTCCACTGTGCCACCACGGCTGTGAGGAGTGGCAGTATAAACACTGATCTTAAGCAACACAGAAAACGGCGGGAAAACAAACAAAGGAAAAACCAGGAGTGATGTTTACTCAAACTGAAGACAGCAACTCAAATGCTTTTCTCTTTTTTTTGTTCACAATTTAAACTTTTCTCTTTTCACTTTTCTGTTCACAACTTTTTACTTTTCTCTTTTCTGTTCACAACTTTTCAGCTTTCACTTTTCTCTTTGCAACTTAAACCCACTGTTACTATTCGGCCCTCTACAAAGGTGCGACGGGGAAGTGTGTTTGGCTGGGTGTATTATACCGTGCCACACAGGTGGGTCTGGTCAGCATTGATTACCGCCGGGAATTCTGGGGCTTGGAGTTCTTTGCTCCAACCCCACCAGCTTTCCTACTTTGCTGGCTGGGCCGACTGCTGGTGGCAGGCGGTACATGCTGCCTGCTCACAGTATGTCTGTATCGCCACATTGCAACACTACTTATCTACTTTTCTTGTGATCTAAAGTGTTTTCAGGTGACGCACCTGAAGCAGCAAACCACATACACTGCAGTTAACTAAGCTTCTGCTGTCTATCAATGTGGCTAAATTTAAAAAATCAATGCTGGTGTGTGACACAGATGCCAACAGACTGGAGAGAAAGGCAGAAGAAGTAAAAGGAAAAAAGAGGGAGAAGTGTAAGCAATCATTTTAGATTTCATTGGGTGGTACATCTAAGAAAAGCAAGTGATTCCTGGCCAGGAAAATGTGATTTCACACTTCCTCCTCCAAGCCCGTGCCTAACAGATAGAGAACACACTCTATTTCTCCCTTGATAGCAGAAAACACGGACCGCGCCTGCTTTGAGTGTGTAAAGTCAACTGAATGCCAAAAACAACCATCAAAGAGCTATTTTAAGCCCGGCTACCTGCCTGTGATCAGTCTGTTGAAATCTGCAGACACGTATGAAGGATTAGCTTGGATGTGGGCCTAAAGATAAGCCTTAAAAAACGATGGGTGACAATAGAATCAGTCTGCACATGCAGCCGCTAATAGCACTGATGTGACAGATAAGAATGGGCTGGTTGACAATAACAGGTCCCGCCAGCTATTCTTTCATCCTTTTAATTCACTCTTTTTATAAGCAGAGACAAGGAGTTTATTTAGGGGAAGGGAAGATGCCAGGTGAAGATGCAAGACAACACACATGAACACACACACCCCCACACACACACACGCACATAGAATTGAACTGACCAAAACAGATCTGGCCCTAAATTGTAAATTGGGGGCTTTGTCTTAAACACATGCATTTGTCTACTTATATATTGACACTGTTGTGCAAAAAACTCATATCTCCAAAACCTTAACTTTACAGAAGAAAAAACGTTACTCTTTATTTTTAACGCAAGACCATGTAAAACGTTTTATTTCAAGTCATTTTGGAGCATGTCTATTGATCCATTCATCATTAAATTTTGACACAATGAGCAACTGCCAGATTCACACAAAAAAGTGAAAAACAGCAAAACTGGAGATACAGGGTTTTTGAGTGACAGCGACAATATATACATAGTGGTTGGTGTGGCGCAACAGATAACACCGCCACCTACCATTGCGTTACAACAACACCATGTGGGAGACCAGGGTTCGATTCCCGGTCTGGGTGACTATGCTGCACTACACCAATAAGAGTCCCTGGGCAAGACTCCTAACACTACATTGGCCCACCCCTGTAATACGAGTAACCTTGGAAGTCGCTCTGGATAAGAGCGTCTGCTAAATGCCATAAATGTAAATGTACATTAGTAGGCAAAACAGCACACCTGATTGAAAGTTTTGTAACATTTAGCAAACATATTTGTTTCTAAGATAAATATGAATAGCAAAGCTGACGGTTATGCATATAAACAAGTATGCTAACACATCCAGCTAATATCCCAGTCCACCTCCTGAACTGGCTTAGGTGTACTCAATTAAAATATGTTCTGAATGCATTTACACCTGCTTTGATGCATCTAACCCCTTTCCAGATACATCCTGATCAGGGTTTCCATTATACAGTACATTTTAAGGATTTGAACAGTAAAACCTTTGCAGGACATTACATTTTTACCATTTTAAACTTTTAAATTTTAAATTTTAAGCTTTTTTAATATCCAGCCAAATGATATGCACCAAAATGATCAGATCACAACCAATCACTTCGGTTGCCACCTTACAAATAGCTAAGACAACAGTGATGTTTTCAAGTTGTCTGCAAAGTTATTCTCATTTCTGTGTGCCTCATTAAAAGTTCATGTGTTCGTTTTTATTTATTTTATTTCTGTCATGTGGATCCCAAATGTAAAAAAACAAAGTGTGTTCAAACCTTTGACTAATTCTGTATATGCATACACACACATTGTTGTACACTTTGCAACAATGTGTACTGACACAGGGTTTCCGATACATAAATAATACATAAATTGTTAAAAAGGTGGGAGTATATATATATAAAGGATGCTTATGTCAATTCAGCATCATTTACTTACTTACAGAAAACATTGTACATCAACTTGTGATTAATAGCTATATGATATGCTTTAAAAACCACAACATTCAATGTTTATGTATGTGTTATGCAAGTCCCTATGTAAGTGACATTCACACAAAGTGCTACTTATGGTTTTGTCACCTCTTGCTTATTTCATATTATACAGCAATAAAAGAAGAATGTGCTATTTTTCTACTTGTCCATATTTTTGTGATACTGTCTCAATGGTGGTTATGTTTCCTTATTTGCATAAGCAACCAACTGTACTGTGTATTACCCATGTATGCATGTACCACTTCTCTCAAAGCATATCTCTCATACATCAAACAACACTCCACCAACAAAGTGACTCTGCTTTGGGCTCTCATTACCTTCCAGCTCCCTGCAGCCAGATTCTGCAGCGCCCCGGCTGCTCCCTCCAGTGTGTCTGGGTTAGAGCATTCAGACAGCAGGGTGAGGTAGGGCTTCACTATGGAGGGATGCCATAACATCTGGATCCCCTTGGGTGGCTCTGACGTGTCCGGGAGGGGGCCTACACCATCCCACTGCAGGAAAACAGAGGGGGGGGGGGGTAGAAGTCAAGTCAAGAAGGCAGAACACACAAGAGAGAAAAAAGTGTGAGAATTATAAAGAAAGCCAGAGAAGAAAAAGACAAAAGGCACAGCTCTTGGTATGAAACCGCTGCCATTGTTAGGATTGAAACGAGCATGGCTAGCCCAGACGGGTTTAGAGTACAATAGACTAATACTGAGTCTCTTTTTACGGCTGTCTGTCATTCATCGTGTACCGACTCAGGGAGGATGAGGAGAGAGAGGGAGAGATGAAGAGACGCACACCAGGGAGCCTGCAGGATCCACACTGACTCTCCGACAGGGATTACAATCCCTACGACACAGGAAATTCGAACAAATCCACGTTTGTCCTCCATACAGCCCTCTATAACTGGGTTGAATAGCATAGTGGGTAAGTCCGTTGCCCTCCATGTGGCAGTCTAGGGTTTGATTTCCTGCTTGGGAGAGAACGCCAGTCTTGGTCTGCTTTTAAGCAAGCTCTGTTGTGGTTCATTTGAAGTAAGAACGCAATATGGACCAAACATGCCTAAATGGACCAAACACAGATGGAACCATCGCCTTCTCTTTTATAGAGCAGACTGTTTCTATTTTTAAATGAGGCTGAGGCACGTTTGTAGCCATCACAAAATATTAGAAATGCAGCTTGGGAAGGCCTGGTCAAAGTTATGGTTTCTGTGAATAGTTAAGTGAGTAAAAGACAACCCATTTTTCAGAATGACTAATGTTAAGCAGACACATTTCTTTCATATTTTAAGCAAGAATACTTTTCATCTCCTTTGTTTGGGCACACTGCAGGTCAGTACATAGTAACACCAACACTTTTTTAACCAGCTAAAAGTCTTTCAAATCTTGTTTGGGTGATTTCCGCCCATTCCTCCTTGCAAAATGCTTCTAGTTCTGTGAGATTCTTGGATACATGGCAAATCTTTCAGCTAGAGCATCTTGAACCAGTCCATTTTTGTTTCTGATGTGTTTCAGTTATTGTCATCAGTTAGTCTACAGAATTTGTGATGTTTACTTCTTTCCTCTACTAGTGAAATGTTCCCAGTGCCACTGGCTGCAACACAAGCCCAAAACATGACTGATCCACCTTGCTGAAGGAGGACACACCTTCTGTCTATGAAATCCTGCACCCTTTTTGTTCCCCAAGCATAATACTGCTTATTGTGGCCAAAAAGTTTCTCATCAGTCTTTTTTTCTAAAATGCATCAGGCTTGTTTCGATGTTGCTTGACTTTTCCTTAAAGACTATATCTGCACAGTATAATAGTGCGCCATCCCCACTCTATACTGCAGTCAAACAAGGGGGTTTTATTAGCCTTTCTAGCAATCCTACAAACAGATCTCCCTAAACGTTTTCTTGGTCTTTCAGAATTTAGGTTTAGTCTGTTAGCCATCTTTTAGCCTTGAGTCTTAATCTTGTCTCTCAAAAATGGCCAGTACCTCATTTTCAACCAAATTCTTACTTAATTTGTAGGGACACTCACGTGGCAATTACGGTCAAATGTGTGTATACACAGTACTGTGGAAAAGTTTGAGGTACCTGTGAAAATTGATAGAATTTTAGAATGAAAAACACTAAAAGCATTGTTTAATGTTATGAATTCCTGTATGTACGCTTTTGTGTTTGTTTAACAAGCTCCAAAGCTTTCTTGGATTGGCTAATCATCACTTCTTTGTGTTAAAATCAGGTGAGCTGGTGATAAAATTTATCGTTATATTTATAAATTTATATCGTTATAATTATAAATTTAATTGTTTTTCATGCTAGCTCACAAGATATCAACTACTTTCTTCAAAATTCTTCAAAAATACAAAAATCATGTTACTTTTTTTTTACTATAATTATATTTAAAATCCCATTTACTGATTTATTGTGTGTGTGTGTGTGTGTGTGTGTGTGTGTGTGTGTGTGTGTGTGTGTGTGTGTGTGCTGGGGTGTCTTAAACACTGAGTTAGTGATGAGCTAGTGGTCCAAACAAACCCAATCAGAAAGAACTAACTGCAAGTTTTGGCTGAGGCCTAGACAGGCAAGAGGATGGGGTTTGAAAAAAAAAAGTCCTGGGCTCACAGCCTGACCTACTTTCTGCCAGAGCAACTCATGAAACACCTCAGCATCACTGAAAAAAAAACTCCTCCATCTCTCGCCTCCATTATTAATGAGTGTGCGTTCACTACCACCCCCCATTCCCTGTTCCGAGAACCGACTCTGTCGTTCAGTTGACTGCTGGAGGGAGGTGGAACACCCAAGAGGCCACGCTCTTTCTGTACGTGTGGTGTGATAGAGAAAAAATGGAAGAAATATAGAAAGAGTGAGAGAGCTAAGTTCTAATGCACTTGTATTTGCAGGAATGAAAGGAGTTAGCATTTTGCATTCCTTCAGCTGTTCTTGGTGTTCAATCAATCAGACACCTGTACTGAAAAGCTGATCTGCGCCGCAGTAGGAAATCCATTTTTCATTAAATTTGATGGAAAATGCATAGCTCCAGCCCACGTGACCACACAAAGGTTTATTTCTACAAGTCGCATCCCTTGTAGCGAAAAAACGTTGCTGTGCACTTTCCTAGTCCGACCATTATCTCCTCGCTAGCAATGTTTATGTCTCATATATTAAACATCCAATATCTTGCTCATATTTTGATTATGTTGTAGAATGTTATTTTTCCCCGAGTCCACCACGCTCTCATTTAGAAGTCGTCCTCTGGGGGAAAAATGCAGAGCTAGCAAATGCTCAGCTAGTTTGAAATAGTCTGGAATCCACTCAGTGGTCTGGAGAAAAAGCAGGAAAAGCAGAAGGACAGGCTGGTCTGCAGTTCTCTTGTGCAGCAAATATTTTAAAAAGTGCTTAGGTTTGAAAATCACTTTCTGTGGACATAAGGCCCCTACAGTTGCACTCCCATAACTGCCCAATTATGTAGCTATGTACTATGTACGTTGTTGCCAGTAAAGCACATCATTAAGGCAAAGTTCAACCAAGGTATTCTAACATATCGGAACTTGCAAGGAACGAACCACAAAACGTGGTTTAAACGGTAAAAAAGCACGAGAGCCAAGAAAAGACGATTTGGCAGTACTAGTAGCCTTATGTGAAGTAAGCTATCAAAGCTAATTGAGAGTGTTTGGTTGAGAAGAGGTTTGTTTAGCCCTGAAAGCAATGCTAATTATCTGATCACTGAATGACATCTGCTGTCATGTTGCTATAATTATAGAACTGCTGACTAATTGGCATCTCACGGTGCGTGTTAAGGATGAAGACAGTGAGAACCGCTGACAAACACAAAAGAGATGAAGGGATACTTGGACAGGCTAGCTAACACTTCCTTTCCGTGTGAAGTCTGAATGATGCTAAGTTAGGAAGATCATTCAATGTGAAGACAAGGATTTGTTTGTTATATTCGTCAGTGTATGACTTCTACGTTAGTTCCACTAGTTCCTGACTGAATGTTGTTCTACTGATGCCGATTTTAAAGAGCTAAACATTCCAATAAATGGTAATCAGATGAGCAGCTTTTCTAACATAAGTTAGAAAAGGTTTTTTCATACAGTGCATGAAGTTTTCATTAGGTTGCATTTTTCACACTCTACCTATTTTCAACAAACTTAACTAAATTAGAATTCCTGACTAAGTTTCAGCTTATTGACTTGTGTGAGGACTGTGGCTAGCACATTTCTCCCAGGTTTAGATACCCAAGTTATAATTAAACCATGACATTTATGAGAAACGCATGAACATGAGGAGGCATCAAGCTTCATAGTTTTCAAAGAAGCAACAGGAATTCATACTGTGTATAGTATATTTATATATATTTTTTAATTTTATTAATTTTTATTTTTATTTTTTTTCTTCTGTTATGACCCAGACGTGATAAATCACAGCATTTTTCAAATAATTTGGATGGAGGATGAGACCCTGTCAATCCCTATCGCTTTTTCACAGAAACAATCGTGAACCATTGCTGTAATCGGAAAGTACGAGTGTAAGGAGTGTTGAAGAGCCCCCACATGATTTTTTTTCTGCTGTGCGAATGCTAATTCAAGTAGTAATTGCTTCCAGTTATTGACATATCAAGTCACTGGTGCCACAAAATATCAGAATATAAGAAGGTGACCTGAAAAGATGGCTCTGTCAGGTGGCTGGCCCTGATTGGCCAAACAGCTGCTTATGTTCCAATCTCCAGAACTTTAACTGCCCTGGAGTAGGTCAGGTGTGCAGGTAAGTTATCACAGTGATCCATCCTAGAAAAATGATCCACCATCATGATCATGATCCACCAAAATCCAGTGTTAGACTTAACCAAGTAAGCTGGATAAGCACAACATATTGCTCCTGCTGACAAGCCCCAGATCAGCCTGTACCGCTGTAAAAAAGGTGAAGGAGATTCCCTTAATTTCTTAGTTCTGACAAAGGTGCTCTGAGCCCTTACTGGGATGTGAACTTCTGATCTTCTCACACTTGATGTACAGGCTGGTAGACATTTTTGCCTCTCTACAGCTGTGAAATAACACTACTTTAAAGAGAGAGAGTTACATTCTCTCTTAGCCGCAGATATGTGTTCACAGCTGGCCAGTGGCACAACTGTCTAACTGCCTGCCTGTAAAGAAACAGGAGATCATAAATCCAAATCTCATCTATAAAATATCTCAAAATATTAAGGCACTTACAGCTGCAGCACAGTTACTAATGTTTTTTTAGAGTTGGCTTGACCTAAACTGTATTGTTGACCTGAGATGCAGAACTAAAAATGTTATTTAGGAAAACGTATCATTTTAGGTTATCCTGGCATTTTTGTGTTTTAACAGTGTAGCTCAGAAATGAGCAGTTCTCCATGCAGTAGATGTAACTGGTCTTGTCGAGGGTGACTGTCATTGCAATACAGTGGAGTCTTAAAACCGGCTGATTGTTTCAATCAGCCATTATGTCAGCCAGGCCCTACACAGCTAACTTCATATACATGCTCCTCAAGGCCTCTTTTGACTAGAGATGAAATGTTGTCAGGGAAGTCAATTCATACTGCTTTGCTCCTCTGCTCCTAAAACTTTTTAAAAGACTGTTTGGTCTTCAGCTGCTATTCCCATTTTGACAAAATGCTTGACACCGAGCGCTTTCAAAAACAAACCTTTTCCAAAGACCAGAGAACGCAACTGCTGGCTACAGAACTGCAGTGTTAGCCCAAGGCCACAGCCAAACAACGGAACAATGGTTACGATGAAGAGTGTGTCACACACATAACTGAAAAAACCTCTTATGTTATTTTCCGCAAGTTTGAAGAGTCAGGGAAACACACTTGAGATGAGATGGGTGTGTGTGTGTATGTGTGTGTATGAACACATGCTTATTCCCCAATGCTAAATCAGACAAGGATTAAAGCCTGCTCGGTAGCAAACATTCTTGTTTACACACACTTCTCTCTCAGTCAATTAGCCACGCTAAACGCTAGCAGCAGTGACCTGGAGCTCGCCCGGCACTCGCCAAGTAGCTAGCTGCCACTCAGCGATAAATGATTTAGCGGAGTGCATTAGCCTTTCCTTGCCTGTAGGCCCTGGTGTCCTCTTTCAAAGTGGCTTGCTTCTACGGGAGGAGGAGAACGTCCAGCCAGATAGACGAGGGCACCCTTTGGACTAATGGAGGCTAACGGGCCTTGACTACAAGCCTCAGAAACGTATCCGTCTGACTTGGCTAACTTTAGCTGATTAGCTGTGGGGTTGGGGGGTGGTGGGGTTGGATTACTGGAAGAAGACAAGTGGGACAGATCAAGTGAATACTTGAGTGAATGCTTAAATACAGCACACTGACTAATGCATGGGCCTGATGAGGAAAGTGACGAAATATTCAGAATGCCTGGCCGTACAAAGGATGAGGAGGCAATGCTTAATAAAGAGTCTTAGCTTTAGTGCAAAGCAATCTGATGTATTTTTTTTCATCAGTTTTTATGATCGCAGTAGCAATAGTCCTCTGTGGACACTGTTGGTGCAGCTACAGATGCTTGAATGGACAGCCGTCTCTGAGTTTAGAGTGCAAGTAAATTCGATTTTCTTTTTTATCTAAAAATATTTTCACACACATACATCCTGTAGCATTGGCTAAAACAGGTGATTTGCCCAACAGTAACCCTTTTATGTAAATAAATCAAACTTTTGCTGTTCAAAACCTTGCTAGTGTACCCCCAAGAGCGTCTGTAACTAAACTGATGATGAAATAGTGAGGAATTTCCCTCTATTACATAGTTGTGAACATAAAATATTGGTTGCCATATGCAACGTTTGAAGCAGAAAAGTCTCTGATTGGCTGCTATCTACTTTGTTTGCTCCTCACTAAGCCCCGCCTTCGCACGCTCATTCTCAAACCCCTAACGTGCTTTTTCCAAATGTGTTGAGAGGGATGGGACTTGCTGATCTTGAGGGTGGATATACTTATTAGTTCAATCAGGTTAGTTCATGCTAGCATTAGCGCAATACATCTACACTATATGTCCAAATGTTTGTGGACACCCCTCTAGTTAATGCATTCAGCTACTTAAAGTTGCATCCATTGCTGACACAGATGTGCAAATGCTTGCACACACAGCTTGTCTAGTCACTATGAAAAAGTATGGCCAATAGAATATGACTTTTTGGGGGAGGAGATAAATATAAACTTATTGGAACCATGCCTAATGCCAGGCTTGGGCTAGAGGGGTATTAAGCCCCCCACATTTAGCTGTGGAGCAGTGGAACTGTAATCTCTGCAATAAAGGTGCTCCATCCAATACTTTTGGGATGAGTTGGAGAGTTGGGGATTGCATATGGTGGAGATGATCCAACCTCTTGACCTCATTAATGCTCTTGTTGCTGAATGCCCTTGATTTTAGAAGAAACAATAAACAAGCAGGTGTCCCAATACTTTGGTCTATATTGCTTTGTATCATCTTTTCTGAATGAAGCAAAAAAGTCCTAAACTGAAGGTGGGATCTTATGTTACCACTGCTGTCTTTTTGTTACAGCCTTATTTAACAGTGCAGTGAGGGAGTATTTGCGGAACAGCGAGAATATTTGAATCAACGGCTCTCCAGAAGTCAGTGTTATTTATTTGTTGCACTATGCATCAAATTGAATCTGGAATTTGAATCTGCTGGTTGTAGACTAAGAAAAATAGGAAATATGAGAGCTGAGATAATGGATGTTTCTTCTGTCACAAGCCAGGCGTTATGAATCACAGTATTTTTTGGAATAACTTGGGCGAAGGATGAGACCTGCAACTGTGATTCCAGTCAACCCCTATTGCTTTTTCACAGAAACAATTGTGAACCATTGCTGTAACAGCAAAGGACGAGTGTAAGGAACCTTTTTTAAAGTTGAAAGAGCCCCCACATGATGTAAACATTCTATGTACTCCTAAAAACCCCAGGGACATTTCTAAATCATATTAAATCATATCCATCATATCTTATGTTATTTTCTTCTTTCTTCTTTGTCTCTGTCTTTTATTAATCACTATTTATGTAAAGCTGCTTTGTGACGACAACAGTTGTAAAAAGCGCTATACAAATAAATCTGACTTTACTTGACTAAATAGGCCGTGGTTTGAACATATAGCTACATGCTCTTTTAAAACATTAAACAGAACTTAAAAAGTTTCCCAAAAAGTGCAACCAAAACATTTGGATGGTATGGAACTTGTCTATTATGTAGAGCTTTTTTAGACTTCAAACAGTGACTCTTTTATGCCTCTAAAAAGCTTGTTTGGCATCATTATCTTTCAGGCCTGTATACGGTATATGGGTCATTTCTGCAATTAAAAACTTTTCAGACCCCACCAGGATGTGGATTTTTTCCTTAACTGACTTACTGAGTTCTCACTGCCAGAAACTTTGAAGTCGACTCTAATTCCAATTCCAAGTGATGGAGATCAATAAAGTCTTTTTTAATGGGAGAGGAATTATGGCAAAGTACAAAATACAATAATACTCCAGGAGTAGACACCATTTCTGCCCATTAATCTACTTTTCTGTATACCTTACATAATTCCTAACTGATACCACTGCATTTGCTGTGTTTACTATTTACAATGTAAAGAACAGAATCTAACAAAAAACTAAATTAATCAACTTTTTTTTGTAAGCGTAAGAAACTCTCCCACTGAACAAGAAAGCAAATGAGAACATGCAGTAGTCTAAGTCCTGGATCAATCACGTTTTATCTAATTTAAAAAAAAAAAAAAAAAAAAAAAAAAAAAAAAAAAAAAAAAAATATATATATATATATATATATATATATATATATATATATATATATATATATATTAGTAATAATTGCTTACTGAGCTAAACTGCACTATGAATGCACAGGGTCTTTCAAAAAACATCCAACAATAACATCCACCAAGAGTGAAATCAGCACACAGTAAATGCCGCTACTACATGCTGATCTATGTGCAGGGTAAAAATCTGCATGCTAAATGAAAAACAGAAGTCCTCTGGCAGCATATTTAAGCCTACAAGGACACAAGACAGGTTTAATTATATGGCCTTTTTGACCTTTGCAAGGTAATTTGGGGAGCTAATGCCAGCTGAATTAACTGTGCTGAACCGGGGCTAAAGTATCGCTGATTCTCCTCAGTCTGCTCCTTTTGGGTGGGGACGGGTGGGGAATTTTTCATCACAGATTTGTCTTATTGAAGAATGCATTATCAGACAAGGAGTTAAAAATATCTCTGTTCAAAGTTCTGGGTCTGATTCCCAAAAGTCTGGAGAATCAACTTTTTTGGAATAGACTCTAGGCATAGTTTCAAGGTGCATCATGTAGCACTGACAGTGACATTAGGGCCCCAGCAATATCAACAATGCTATGCATTTCCTGTGCAATAACTGTGATGGCCAAAGTGAACAACACTAAATGTAGCAGTAACAATGACTTGCTTCCACAATGAGGGCCCATTTTTCTCCTGGTAATAATCACATACAGATGGATCCATAAAAGATCAAGTCTTCAATAGCCCCCATAGCCTGCATTCGTGATTCGGCTAATGTAACTTACCTTGCTTATAGCAAATACATATAAAAACAGTTCATTCTCCTAATGTAGTTTGGATTAATCAGCCTTAGTTGTTTATGTTCATGATAAACATCTGAATAAACCACTGAAAAAGGTCAGGTTTAGCTTTTCACATCACACGGCTGTCCACAATTCTCACTCATAGAGGCCGGTCAACTTCGCCCATAATTGCCTACTGTTATAACAGTACATCAGCCAGTGTCTTCCTTGCTCTCTCTCTGTCATCTCAGTCTGAAACGAGTCCACTGTGAGAGCGCAGTGTGCTGATAATGGCAATAATTGCCTTTAAGCTTCTAAAAAAGACGGCCCCACCTGATCCTGCGACTTCTTTTTCTTCTTCTTCTTTCCCCAGCAGCCCGAACTCTCTCCATCTTTGCCGTTGGCATCGCTGCACAGCAGGCCGTCTAACTCATCTGTGCCCATCTGCTGTCCCTGAGAAGTTTCTGCTGCGAGCCGGTACGAGAGGTTCCTCAAGATACACACACAGTTTTCTATGGTCTAAGGAGAGACAGAGAGAGTAAGAGAGAGAGAGAGAGAGAGAGAGTGAGAGAGAGAGAGAGAGAGAGAGAGAGAGAGAGAGAGAGAGAGAGAGAGAAGGAGAGAGAGAGGCATAGTAAGACAGTGTAAGACAGTGGTTTACAAACAGTGTCATGCTTACCCATGGGGCCTGTAGCATCATAACAGTATGCTTGATGATCCAGGAAAATATGGAAAATCAACGCTGTAAGCTTGGAGCAGGTTTTCATGTGGTAATATCTTCTATTATAATTCATTCGTATCCAATAGCGTTTATAGCTCGGACATTCAGCAATGCTGACACAGTGTGTGCTAATATTTGAGCATCCATGCTGTTCTACAGATGCAGTTTTGCCCCAACAGACATTAAAGGGGCTATATCTTAGATTTTCATGTTTTTTGTTATCACCCAAGGTCCAGTTATGACTGTTTTTTTATTTCACAACCATTTTGCAATCTGTCTTTATTCCTTAGAATTAAACGGGCTGTTGATGATACTGTGCCTTTTATACTGATATATGATCTCTGTTGGGATTGGCAGCCACGTACTGTGCTTCAATCAAAAAGCAGTTCGAGCTGAAATATACCTTAGAAATTCAGTGTGGGGTAAATTGCTGAAGGCTGAGTAGATGGATATATATGTAAATGTGACATCACAAATAATTAATTCACAATGGCTGTTTTTAGTTTTGTGGACTGGGGAGGAAAGCGTTAATCATGCAACATTAAACTACATACATTTTCTTATTAATCTGAATTTGTCTTCAACTCTTAACAGGCATTGTAACCGCAGGGTAGGCCAAACCCATCTTCAGCTGACCTTATTCCCCTTATTGAACAGAGTGTGTAATGCTGATTACATGTTGGAAAAGGATAGCATTGGCTGCACCGTTCTGCACAGGTGAGGACCTTTTAGATCCTTTTCTTTTTCCATTGCTGTGTTGCTAAATCAGGACCAAGAAGTGCACAGCGCCTCATAATAATTATGCGACAGTTGCTGTAGTCGGATGTGTCCGGTCTCACATTGCCACCCTGATATCACCGAATTAGCGAGTTAGCATGCTGAAATGTGAAATGAGGAGCTGTGAGTTTTTGGATTGTTTTTGATAATTCTTTTGTGTGTGTGTGTGTGTGTGTGTGCAAAGTGCAAAGACTACACTCTGCAAATGCCAAATGTGTGTGTCCTCCACAGACCAAGATATGGTCTCTGCCATTTTCTATACTGGAAATATAAAGGCTGTGGATCTTGCAGCACAACGTTGACACAAATGTGTAGCCAGTCAGAGGATCCCTACATCATTAAGCCCTGCTACTGAGCAGCTCTGTGGCCCCAAGCGCGGTTAGTTAAGCGTGCTGAGAAGCGTTCCATGCTGAATTGTGTATGTGTGGAACGGTTGGCCTTCATGCTCAGAACCTTTCAGCCCTGCAATGGAAAAGGGGCCTTGTCAGAAAGTTGAAAAAACGCAAGTGCAGTGGAGTGACGTGACTCTTCAGACAAAACAAATGACAAGTGACAATAGTGTTCCTTATGTTAACTGCTAACTGTTAAGGGGTTAAGTTAAAACATCAAGTAGAGAGATAAGTATTAGTCAGATGTTAGCATCAGTGAGTTAAAGCTAGCTAAAGGAGAAGCACTCCACTCACACAGTTCATGTCGATTCTATAGAGACTGGAGGTCAGAGCTATTCACAGGCACAAACACACCCAATGGTCTGCTGTGGTTTAATGCGTTGCTGCCAGTGAGCCAAGTAACAATCAAAAGCATCAAGAAACAAAAGCAGCTTTTACAGAAAACGCAGACTATCAAACAAGACAAGGTTATGTCCTGTGCAATGCCACAGCACTTAGACTCTCTCTTTCTCTCTCTCTCTCTCTCCCTGTCTCTCTCGCCCTCCCTCCCGCTCCCCTTTGCTGTCGGCAGAGAGTGACAGAAAGGGCTAGATGGGTACTATTACGCTTCCAAAAGTGCTTAATTATATCTCTGCCATGGTCTCCCATTTAAATGAGATTAAAAGAAAATCTGTCCGATGAGAGAAAAACGACAAGCCAGATCCACTCCATTTAACAAGGTATTAAAGGGAGACACAACAGCGGAGAAAGAGGAATGCCTGCCAGAGGAGAAGGGAGAATAAATGTGGGGAAATTACAATGAAAAATGAGTGACTTTCTGCGGCTCCTTGTTTTTGCTGTTGCGGCGCGTGGAGGACTATCCTCTCTGCAAACAAAAATAATGACTGTAATCAAAGAAACGCTCTCCGAATTATGCATTGGCATTTCAGATGTAATGAAACATATTGACTTACAACGGGCGTTCGCTTTACCAGGCATGGCTGACCTTGCTTCCACAACAGCGTGAAGGGGAGAGGAGAAAGAAAAGAGCTCTGCCCCAAAAATATGCGCGCTATTGCAAACACCAAACTCACAAAAGTGCCTTAAGAATTAAATTCACTAACAATTCATCTTAAAAACACATTTAATGAAGTATCACTCTCACCTCTATTTCCCCTAACACAAGTTCTAACCTTAACCTTAGTACCAGTGCACACAGTGTAAAACATAAAAGCGTCCATTTCAATGGAAAACACAATTCTTCTTTGAAATCATCTGAGGATGATTAAGTGTGCAAACACTGTTAATGTATTATTTCCCTTTATGGAAATGAAGCCATGGAAACCTCAACAGCCCTCATATTAAATTAATAAATGAATAATAAATTAGTCTTAAAGGCATAGAAGCACATAGGGTCTGTTTAACTCTAAGGGAAAAGAGATATTGGAAAAGTATCATGTAAAAATATAATACAAGTGGTTTGGTACACAAACAGATGTCCAAAGTGGACTACAGGGAACAACAGAAAATACAAGGACTGAATGTGTATACTATACACCCTACTTCTGAATTGCCTTAAACATGGCTTAAAAAACACAGATCAGACATGTCTCAGAACTGTCTGGCTTTGCTCCTAGTATTCTAATGTGCACACTTGGTTGGTGTGTCCAAGACTCGCAAAAGAGCTGAACATGACAGTGTAAACCAAGTGGTAAGAAATGACTGAAATAAGCTCTACGACTATAGGTTGGATTGTAGACCGAACTGTGTTTACTCACTAAAATCATTATTCAGGTTAGGCTCTTATTCAATTTAATATTGGGCGTGAATTCATTAACATACACACAAACAATGCTGGAATGGAATGGCTGGATGATGGGATGCTAGGATGACAGATTAGCCACTTTTTCTGTTTTCGTTCATTGTGGCTAGGTTTGCTTTAGCTCGCTACACTCTAAACTTCTCAGTGAAAATCCTTCATAAGTTTCTTCTTTTCAAAGTTTTCTTGAATTCTATTAGCCCCAGATTTACAAAGATTGTTTTTAAATAAATGCAGTCCTGGACACATGATCAATGACAGCAGGACTATTGTCAAATCTCTAATGTGAGCTCCAGGTCTCTAGACCAGTGGCCTGCAACATTTAAACGGCAAATTTAAAGAGAGCTATTCAACAGGTGCTGTGCTGACAGCTTGGTGGTTGGCTGCACATTAAGAGAGCTGATTTGCTAGTAGCTGCAGGGAGCAAGCTTGCAGCAATTATAACTCCGCGGGACGGCCCTAAAATGGGCCGCACATTGGCCTTCAGAGCTTGAGGCAAGCGGCTGACTGATTAGGCTGACTGCTTGTGCTAAAAGGCCAGCAGTGGACTTGCTGTTACTTTAAAAATAGCCTCTTATGTATTAAAGATGAAATGCATATTTGGCTAGTGACATGGATTGTTCTTGACTGATAAAACATCAGAATATAACTACATCTATTTCAGTTTTATTACTTTGTTGTTGAAGTATAAAATTATATTACTTTGGCATATTTTATCATTTTAAAACATCATGGCAGTTCTAATAATGTAGATCACTTTTTTTGGT
Source organism: Salminus brasiliensis (assembly GCF_030463535.1). Classification (NCBI taxonomy): domain Eukaryota; kingdom Metazoa; phylum Chordata; class Actinopteri; order Characiformes; family Bryconidae; genus Salminus; species Salminus brasiliensis. The sequence continues at coordinate 78,034,415 of NC_132878.1, read as the reverse complement.
AAAATGTAAACAGCAATTTAAAAGTTTGGACTTGTCAAATTAAATGTATGATGTATAATATTGTAAAATTAATCCAAGACAGACACCAAAAGGTAGATTTTGTCACTGGCATGCAAAAAAATGTAACTAATTATAAGTCAATATAAAAGTTGTATTCTGTTGTACTGGGCTGAATACTTTAAATACTAATGTCAGCCCTGCGGCGCCACGCCCCCCCCCAGGGGCGGCTTCGGGCCGCGGTCCACAGGCTCCTTGGGACTTTTCAGTCAATGTTGGGTTGATTTCAATGTTCACGTACTTTCTGTTCCTCCCGTTGGTTTTCTCACTATTTGACTTTTATGTTGACAGCGGTCGCAGTAAGGCGCCATGTTTTCTTTTTATGTCTGATTTGTTTCACCTGAGTGCTGGGGTACAAAGGGAGCAAACGCAGATGCCTCGGCGCCGAGAATTACTCTTGCGATGCCAAGCTGTAAGGTTGGCTTCATGTTCTGGAGACTTCTAGGGAGGTCTACAAGTTCAAGTAGTATATGCTCTATCGGAGCGGTTTCACGTTCAGGAGTTCGCTGTCTGGTTCACCGGTTGGTCGCCAGGGTGATTTGGCGTCCGGTTCCCTTGCACCTGAGTCGAGTAAGTTCATCGGTGCCTGACGAGCGCGGTTTTGGGGTGAGGTTTTTGTTTGTTAGTTTCGTTGGTTCTGTTGCGTTCTAGCCTTCCTCTCCCCGTTTGATTTGTCCCCTCTCGCTTTGCTCCCGGACTGCTTTCCAGCCTCAGGTGGTTTTCCAGGTTTATCCCCGTTTCAGTTGTCACCTGTTTGTTTTCGGTTTCTGTTTATTGGACCCTGTACTTTGCTGCCTCGTTTTGTTTGTGTTAGTTCGTTTTGGTTTGGTCATTAAAGACTGTTTCTCTGCATTGCTCTGTCCCTGCGAGTGTTCCCTTGTCTCGGCTAGCCAGCATGACAGAATTCTCGGCCGACACCCTCCGAACAGCAGGGATGGACGCCTTGGATCACGCTGTTCGCGCCCAAGGTCAATTCTTGGGGCAGCAGCAACACACTCTGGTGAGCGTGTCAGAGACTGTGGGCCACCTGGCGCAGCAACAGGTGGGCCAGCAGCACCAAGTCACCCAACTAGTGGGTGACGTTCAGGGGCTCACGAATCTAGTAAAGACTTCGTTGGAGCCTGCTAGCTCTCTCCGTCCCGTCTACACACCCCATAGCGTGTATCCGGTTGGCAAACCGGATACGTACAGTGGCAATCCGGAACTTTGCGAGGGGTTCTTGCTCCTCAGACCCCACGGAGCTGGGGGATCGGTCGCCTGCCCCAAGAAGCAGGCCAGCCAAGGTGCGCCAGGGAGTATAGGACTCTCCAGTTCAGCGGGTACGGCGCCCCCCGCCTCACCAAGTACACCGGAGAGTGAGCCCATGGAGGTGGGTATCGACCGCTTGGCACCGGAGGAACGCAGTCGTAGGACCAGAGAGGGGCTGTGCTTCTATTGCGGGGATGCGGGGCATCGTCGCAGAGACTGCCGGAGGAGGATCCTGATGGCTTCTCGCCCAAACACCGATGGGCGCGGGGAGGGGACTCCTCGCCCTAATGCAGTGAGTCTGCCCGTTCCGGGGCTAGTGTCTAGGTCGATCACGTTGCCAGTATTAGTGACCTACCGGTCCCAGTGTGTGTGTTGCAGCGTTGATCGACTGCGGCGCGGAGGGGAGCTTCCTGAGGGCCGACATCGTGGAGCGTCTGAGAATCCCGGTGGAGGAACTCCAGAGACCTCTCCGCATCACCACCCTGGACGGGCAGCCCATGGGTCCTCGCCCCATTACCCACGTGACCACTGGTGTCCACCTAGCCGCGAGTTTCCTACACCAGGAGGAGGCCTCACTGCTGGTACTCCCGGCCTCCGAGCATGCTCTGATACTAGGTCTGCCATGGCTTAGTAAACACAACCCTCACATCTCCTGGCCAGACAGGGAGATAGTATCTTGGTCCTCATATTGCCGCACACACTGCCTCAATCTCGCCCCCCTTAGCGTCGGGTCCACCTCGGTGGAGAGCCCTGAACCCGAAACCCTTGTCGTCTTGCCGTCCGAGTATGAGGACCTTGTAGATGTCTTCTCTAAGTCCGGTGCTGCTAAGCTTCCCCCCCACCGCCCGTACGACTGCGCCATCGACCTAGTAGAGGGAGCGGTCTTACCTAAAGCACGAGTTAACGGGCGATGGAGGATTATATAGACGAAGCCTTAGCACAGGGGTACATCACGCCGTCTAAGTCTCCCGTAGCGTCAGGGTTTTTCTTCATTCAGAAGAAAGGGGGGGGGGGTTGAGGCCGTGTATAGACTACCGGGCACTTAACGCTATTACCAGGCGCTTCCCCTATCCCATGCCGTTGGTCCCATCTGCCCTCGAACAGTTGCGGGGGTCCCGAGTGTTTAGCAAGCTGGATTTGTGCAGTGCGTACAATCTCGTGCGGATCATGGAGGGGGACGAGTGGAAGACGGCGTTTATGACCACCAGGGGGCATTACCAGTATCGGGTCATGCCGTATGGCCTAGCCAATGCCCCCTCCATCTTCCAGTTGTTCATTAATGACGTCCTGAAGGACTACCTCGGACGATTCGTGGTGGTCTTTCTGGACGACATACTGGTGTACTCCCCCGACCTGGTCACCCATGTGCGCCATGTCCGCCTGGTCCTGGCGAGACTCAGGTCCCACCTGCTGTTTGTTAAACTAGAAAAGTGTGTGTTCCACGTGCCGGAGATACCTTTTCTGGGTTACATTATCAGCGAGCAGGGGGTTCTTATGGATCAGGCAAAGGTTCAGGCGGTCCGGGATTGGCGGACACAAGGCTCGGTCAAGGAAGTACAGAGTTTTCTAGGGTTTGCAAACTTCTACAGGAGGTTCATTAGAGACTTCAGTAGTTTGGCAGCGCCCATCACGTCATTGCTTAAGGGAGCCCCGCGGCGCATCACTTGGACGCCGGCCGCGGAGGACTCGTTCCAAGCACTCAAGCGTGCTTTCACGTCGGCCCCATTGTTGCGACACCCCGATCCCCGTAGGCCGTTCGTGGTGGAGGTGGATGCCTCCAGTACAGGGGTGGGGGCCGTCCTGTCACAGAGACAGGAGGTAAGCGACCGCTTACACCCCGTTGCGTTCTATTCTAAGAAGCTCACAGGAGCAGAGAGGAACTACGGGGTAGGGGATCGGGAGCTCCTGGCGGTTAAGATGGCACTGTCCGAGTGGCGTCATTGGTCGGAGGTCGACCCGGTACCCTTGTTACCACCTTCGGTCTCAGTCGCGGCGATTCAATGGGACCTAGATACGGAGATAGCCGAGGCGCTTTCCCGCACGGCTATCCAAGCTGCCAAGCTGTAAGGTTGGCTTCATGTTCTGGAGACTTCTAGGGAGGTCTACAAGTTCAAGTAGTATATGCTCTATCGGAGCGGTTTCACGTTCAGGAGTTCGCTGTCTGGTTCACCGGTTGGTCGCCAGGGTGATTTGGCGTCCGGTTCCCTTGCGCCTGAGTCGAGTAAGTTCATCGGTGCCTGACGAGCGCGGTTTTGGGGTGAGGTTTTTGTTTGTTAGTTTTGTTGGTTCTGTTGCGTTCTAGCCTTCCTCTCCCCCGTTTGATTTGTCCCCTCTCGCTTTGCTCCCTAATAACTACTCTTTATGTTGGTGTTCCTTTAGATTTACTTAGACAGTAGTTTAGAGATGACTAGAATAAATAGATAGAAATTAGATAAATAAATCTGAAAAACTGCTGTTAACTCGACATCATTAGAAAGCTGAACACGCTTACAGGACAACACTAACCGCCAGTCTTGTAACAAAAGCTAACAGACACTCGCACTGATGAGCACCATCCTATCCATCCAGAGAGAGCAAGGCCAATTGTGCTCTCTAGGACTTCCAGCCACAGATAGCTGTGTAAATCCTCTGTTTTTAATGAAGGTTTACACTGTGCCTGACAACTTACCTTATATTAAACCCAGACAGAGATCAGAGTGACCAGGTCATTCTTATCTGGCTTCATAAACTACTTTGAGAAAGCCAGTCAATCTAATGCCCTGAAGGTAAACAGACAAATGATAGTGGTAATGGCAGGTAACTTTTTAGCTGGAAAATGTGTGTGAGTGAGTTTGTGAAGTGTTAGTTCACTGATAACAAATTATGAATTCACTAATGATATAAAATATAAATATAAAGAAGTGAAGTGTATGATCTTGACATTGATGTTAGCTGGTGCCCTCACTGTGAAGAATTTGCTCTTGTTATACAATGCGCACTGTGCTTTGTCATGCAATGCCCGGCGTGCGACAGCCTTAGCAGACAGTCAGAGTAGAGTAAGTATGCCTTACAACAGTGGATTTAATAATTCATATTGCCGCTGTCAACCTTGTATCTTTCAAAAAGCAAATATACAGGAGAAGGAAAATGCTTCTTAACTTCCAATAGAAATCAATGTATATTGATGTATATTGATTCGGCATATTGAAGCATTTTTATTTGTCCATTCGTCATGCAATTTTCTTCCAAACTAAAGAACTGCCAGATTTACATTATGTCACAAAAGGAAATTTAAGGTTTTTGCGTAATAGTGACAATATACTTCTGCCGTCATCAAAGCATTTAAAGAGATCAGACATGAAAAGTCTTTCAACACTATCTTAAAACACTATCTTTCTGCTCTGCTCAATTTATCAGCATACCTCTATTCTGCACATCAGTGAAAAGGAACCACCATAGAACTACCACTGAGCAAATATCACCTGGGTGATGGTCGCATAACAGCGGCAGCAGCTTGTGTGCATCTGCTCCACAGCGTCCCATTCTATCTGCAATGCTTTTCAATGGAGATACATGCTGTGAATGCCCCGGAGTCAGCAATGGGTGCCCTTGTCTGCAGTCTTCTGGACATATAGATACAAAAGCACTGGCTATGAAATTGGATACTGTGGAGTGATGGAGCTAAATCCAATACCTTTAGGATGGACTGGTGTGTCGCTTGTAATCAAGCTGCGCTCTTCCAACATCTATTTCTGCAGTAAGGGGGAGACAAACTCCAAATAAATAACATTGATATGAGCAGGTATCTGTAAGCTTCTGGACATACTGTATGTTGCAGATGGACTCCAACCAACGGAACCAGCAGCATTTTATTATTGTTCTAACATGAGTGGAAAAAGCAGACACCTCCTCCAAAACCTGAGCCCTTCACTTTTTTTTTTACTTTCTGCTGTCAGAATGCTCCCTCTTTCTGGGATCATTGGGCTGTGGTTTGGTGCCAGGGTGAGGAATCATGACACAGCGCTGGCCGCAGTAAAGATGAGATAGAGGGGGCAGTGGGAGGCTGTAATGAGCTGGAATTCAAAAATGACCAGAGGAGGAAAGCTGGGGCCATGTCTGTAGCATCAACACCGGCCCGCCACTCAATTCTCATTACTATGAACGCATCCCCAGCCCTGCCATTACTGTGCTGCGCCGGCCGAGAAGGATAGCAGTTAAATCATGATTAAAGAATGCCATTTAGGAGATAGAGGCCCGGCAACCTTGAGAGAGCAGCCAACCACAAAACTGTTTATTTGTTATGGTGCATCACACACACACACACACACACACAAGCTGTTTTTCCAGCGCCATGAGGGCATAGAAGAGGAAGAGGGAGGAGAGGAAGACAGAGTAGAGAGAGAGAGAGTGAGAGTGAGAGCAAGAGAGAGTAGGAAAGAGCAGAGAGACAGTAAACAGAGAGTAGGGAAGGAAAGGAAGAGAGATCAAAAGAAAAAGACAGTGCGAGAGAGACAGAAAGAGAGACAGAAAGAGAGACAGAGAGAGAGACAGAGAGAGAAAGAGAGAGAACGGGAGAGAAAAATTAGATAACCTGTCTAAATTTGGGCTTTGTCTAAAATCCAGCCATCAACAGATAATGCACTATGCAAAACTTCACATCCAGAAATTAAGCCCTAAACCCCGCCCCCTCTGTCAGCTGCTTATGAGACTAACACCCATCTCATCTCAAATCCCGCCCACCCCTATAAAAAAACTAAATGATTATTACATACAATTATAATTATATACAATTATTATATATTTAATTATTTTTTATTATTATTTTAACAGCTTACTTATTGAAATATTATTCATTTATTACTAATTATAATTATAACTGTGGACACTATCTTTATGAGTCATATCATTATGAATTCTGTGGTTATTTCTTTTTTGAGAAAAGTGATTGAGAGGAAAAGAGACAGACAGAGGGAGAGAGGAATAAAAAGAGAGTAGAGAGAGGACGGAAGAGTGCACAAGAGTGAGGGAGCAGGTAGAAAAAGGGAGGGAGGTTGAGAGGGAGGGAGTGAGCAAGAAAGAGGGAGGGAGGGAGAGAGGGAGAAAGGAAGGGAAGGAGAGAGAGTAAGAAAGAACAAGAGAGAGAGAGCTGAAGGTGAAGAGACAGAGAGAGAGAGAAAGAAAGAACAATATGTGTGTAATAAATATATCTCATTAGCTTTGTAATTATTTTATCAGGCGTGATTATAATTACAGGTATTGTTATTATTACTTTGATTACTGTTCTTATTGTTTTTCATATTGTTGTCTCAGAGCATAAACAACCCCATTCCCTCCAACCCATTACCTTAGCATTTGCAATACTTGTGCAAGGTTTTGCAGACACCTTCCTAAATCAAAGATGTTAACAGGGAGCTTGTCCTGTCTTTGCTGCAGAAACAGCCTAGTCTTTACAGCCTAGATGATTGAACATTGCTGTGAGGAGTTGATTGCTTTTAGCCATGAGAGCATCACTAAGGACAGATTCCGATGTTGGATGTTCTGACTCCGATCACGAATCATGGGCACCACTCTGACTCATCCGAAAACTCATCACTCCAGAGAATGCCCCACAGCCCAATGCTGGGGGGTTTATAGATCCCTAGTTGACACTTGGCATTGGGCATGGTGTCCTTAGGCTGTGCAGCCGCTCTAGAGCTTCTCATTCTATTGTCAATGATTTTCTATAGAGAATTGACACAGCTGTGTGTCCACTAGTGCTGCATTCACAACTGCACTCATTTTTAATGCTTATGTTGTTGACTTTGTTGAGCTCTTAACCCTTATAATTGCTGCTGCTGTGTTTGATAAAGTCATGCCAGCAAAGCTATCTTGAACCGAGCTGAGAAAAAAAGGGTGAGGGAGAGAGAGGAGACAGGAGAGGGAGAGAAAGAGAAAGAGGGAAGGGAAGAAAAAGAAGAGATTAGGCCAAACCTTGCTATCAATCTCAGTGCTCCCCAGCGCAGTCTGGATGACAAAAAGTAAAGCGTCAGTCAGCCCCTCGCACTCTCTCATCCGCCTCCGCGCCTCCTCTCCTGCCGAGCTCACGTTTCTGAGAGAGAGAGATGGAGAGAAAAAAGAGAAAGAGACAAAGAACAAGAGAGAGAGAGAGAGAGAGAGAGAGAGAGAGAGAGAGAGAGACAGTCAGAGACATCAAGAGAAAAAAAAAGAGAGGAGAGAGAGGGGAAGTAAAAGGTGAAGTTGGTCATTTCCACATCTTAAATATTTCATTTTCATTATGAATTGCTTCAGTTATCGTGCAACATGTGATTTCATGTCAATAAAAAAGGGAGAGAGAGAGACAGAAAGAGCGACAGCAGCAGAATGTGGGTCAGTAATAAGGGTGTTAACTAAAGGCCAGTCGTTCCTATGCTCATCAAAGAGGTGCAGGTAAACCCACAGGACACCGCTTCGTTGACAACACTATTCTGCATAGCATTTGCTCTTCCATCATTCATAATGGCCCACTCAGAGTTCCCTTCCTCTCTGACACGCATAAATATTTAATCCCTTTGATCATCAAAGGGGGAGAATGATGATTCAGGAATTCTGTCATTGTTTATAAAAGGAAGTATCCTATCATCCAGAAAAGAAGACTAGTCAATAAGCATCATTTGTATAATTGAATGTCTAGGAAATAGTTACTCTACACATACATACACCAATCAGTCATAACATTACAACTACTGAACTGAAGTAATCAATACTGATTAGACTGTTCCAATGACATCTGTCAAGGGGTGGGCTTTACAGTAGTAGGCGAACTAGTAACTAGTAAGTGAACAGTCTGTTTTTAAAGCAGCAAGTGTAAGAACCTTTGACAATGACACTTTGACAATGGCTAGACAATGTCTAGACGACTAGGTCAGACCATCTCCAAAAACAGCAGGCAGGTCTTGTGGGGTGTTCCTGGAAGGCAGTGGTCAGTACCTACCAAACGTGGTCCCGAGAGGGACAACCAGTGAACCGGCAAAAGGGTCATAGGTGCCCATGGTTTATTGGTGATGCAGTCTTACAGATACTGTTTAAGCTATGATTAGAAATCAATTAATTCCGATTAAGCTCCCTGCAGTGTGGCTCTGACACAGTAATCTGAAGCAATTTACATGTGAATAATGTTACATAGGTAGGTGATGTAGTGTTAGGAGTCTTGCCCAAGGACTCTTATTGGTGTAGTTTGATGTGCTTGCCCGGCCGAACTCCTTCGGTTGTTACCTACAGCAACAGTTTATATAAAATATAATGCCATAATATGTTTTTATAAGTTTTAGAAGAATTCAGATTATGAGGCTTTTAGGGTGTCCTAAAGGTTAACCACATTTTTTGGATCCCCCAGAACCCCACATATTTCACCCCTTGATATACAATACAACTGAGTGTTTCTGTATATGCACAGGCACCAAACAGCTTCTAATAAAACAACCCAAAATATCATTGTACTTCATACTAGCCTGAGAAAACATCTTTCAGTATAAATTCACTACATCACATCACATCACGTTGTGCAACACTATCCGACGTCCTTCTATGAACTGATTAGCAAAGCAGTCTCAAGACAGCATCACGACAGCATTGAAAGCTGCTGCCTTGAATCTGTGTTCAATGAACACAACAGCAAATCACAGTCATATTTAAGACTCCATTACTTTTCATTATGTGTCATGTCACTGCAGCCTGACCTAGGCTAAAGGCCCCCTAAGTCCACGGCCCAGTGAAATAACATGCATACATCTAAGCCACAACACTCTGCATCACCCCAGGGGACTCGTATAAGTCCTTAGAAACAAAATGCAATTTCATACACATGGCTGAAAATGGGAGACGCGTCGAGACATTCGTGGCTAATTTGCACTCACTTCATTCAGTCGTACCTCGATCGATGGCTACATTTCATTTTGTGCAATTGTTAGATAGGCAGGAAACGGAATGATGACATTTGCACTCCAGAAAATGCTTCCCTTTCAAACACATTAACTTGGCAATGGCATTAGAGATATATCATTTAGCTTGCGCTGATAATACGGCACATTAGCAGTGCAAATTCCACTACTTATTTCTTTTATAGCTCCGCTATATTAGGCTATTAAATATTCAAGTCGGCTGGCAAGGCTGCCTTTTCATTCAAAAACCTACTTTAGATACACTACATGGACACAAGTATTGGGACATCTGCTCATTCATTGCTTCTTCTGAAATCAAGGGTATTAAAAAAGAGATTATGCTGCTTTTGTTGACGCAACTGTCGCTACTGTTCAGGGAAGGCTTGCGACTAGCTTTTGGAGCACTGCTACAAGGATTTGATTGTGTTCAGCAACAAGAGCATTCATCAGGTCAGGATGCTGGATTATCACCATAACACCTGATACTTGACTCCCCAACGCATCCCAAAAGTACTGGATGGAGCACCCCCCATCATTCCAGAGAGCACAGTTCCACTGCTCCACAGCTCAATGCTGGGGGGCTTTATACTCCTCTAGCCCACCCCTGGCATTAATGCCAACAGGTTCATGTTTATCTGCTCTAGAGAGTCCAATTCAATTTCCCAATACTTCTCTAAAGAGACTAGACAAGCTGTGTGTTTGCACTTGCACATGAGTGTCAGCAGGTATAACTGAAAGTAGCTGAATGCATTCGTTAGAAGGGATGTGCACAAACATGTGGGCATATAGTGTACATGTGCTGCATCTGATTTGATGTAGTCTATGGAAATGCTCATCAGAAATTTTCTGGCTACAAGGTTACAGTTGTTCTCAATGTGCAGTGTCAAATATGTGAGCATGTGTTACACATTATCAGTGGTACACATTAGGAGTCAAATCACTGGTGCTACATAAAGACAATAAAGAAAATAAAGAGTAAATCTGGACCTTAGATAATTCCAGGAATTATTTATTACATACAAAAAAATGCCTCAATTCATTTATACAGAATAATTTCTAACCTTACTTCAGTCCCAGAAATAAAATTAACTATTGAATACTTATTCAAACAAATGGTGTCAGTGTAATGGCATGACAATCCCCACAATGTCTAATATATTCATTCCACAGAGTGGTCTGGTAGGTTTTCCGTTATTTTCTGGGCACATCGCGAGTCCTCATGTACTTACATCACATGCATAGGATACGGCACTTTGTTGGTTACCTAAGCAATCGCGGTAACCGCTGCTAACGGTGCTGATACAAACTGAACGTAAAGTCAGTAAAAGTACAGCAAAGGTCAATGTGTACAATTTTGTTTTTTAATACTGTAAGTACAACACGATGTACCTGAGCAACATATCTTTGCACCATACCCCACTCATTAGCTGTAATTTCTTAAAAAACATTTAAAACGTTTTTACAACACTTCTGAGCTCCATGAAATACCTTTGCTTTCTGATTCTTCATTCAGTGATTACAATAAGTGACAGACAGCTCCCACCTTTAAGCAATAAACAGCTCCCACCTATCATACACAGAAAGCCTGTCTGCTCACATTAAAAGTTCAATCACAGAAGCTGATGTGCTGAAGCATCTGCTGCTGGCACACCATTAACAGTGTTATTGATGCTTCGCTGTTCATATCGGTTGTGGTGGCTTCATGTGGCCTAATAGTGAGTGTCCATCTCTCCTTAATGGGGCTTTGCCAGAGCTGGGGGCTTATTGATATCCATTTCTGCTTTTGTGTTAGTGTATTGCACTCTTGGCAGTTTGTAATGAGTCTCTAAACAAAGGAACAGATCAATCCACGTCCCTTTGCCTTTCATGGGAAGTTCAACTACAACTACATGCACAGTTTGTATTAGCATAAAAAGGGGGTAGTTGTAAATGGGGATGTCTCGATCCGATCCAGTGACTCGGGATCGGGGGCAAAATTACCCTAGACCTCTCAAATTCTTTGTGAGATTTTTTCAGTGAGCTAAACAATTCAGAACTTTATGTTAACTTATAAGTGTGGTGAGGTCACCATTTAGCAGCCAAATCAAAAGCTAAAGGTGGCTTCTAACTCTCCATTTAAGATAACTGCTGCATTATTTAAGGTGGAGCGGAAAGTTTGGGGAAAAGGAAAATGAAATATTTGTCCATTTTCTGCCATTGTGGTCCACACTGCCACAACTACCCAGTTTGGTTGTAGTTGTGCAATTATACTTCATTGTAGCCATTTGGAAGGATATAATGTTCCTCCCACGCTCTGGTTTAGAACCAGGCTCCTTTCTTTGGTTCTAAACCGACTCTTGTGTGGTGCATTTATAACCGAGGAGGAGGCTATTGCACACACACAGATAAGTGATTTCACTGCAGAGTTGTAAAGGAACTGGGAGCTGAATGGTCAGGGAGGTCAGTCAGGCTGGACTGTAAGATATTAAACACTATAACAAAAAACAGTTGTTTAAAAAGTTGCTCCAAACAAAGTGAATCAGTTTTTAGAATCAGAATTTCGTCTGATTCCAGAAACTGTTACTAAAGTAGTGATTTTACTGATGTTTAGTAGTGTGTATTAGCACATTTCACCTACGTTGTAAGGCTGTATTATTTATAGGAACACAACTGTATCGGCCAATTAAGCCAGCATTAAGACACTCTGATCGGATCGGAAGTGAAAAACCTTGATCGGGGCATCCCTAATTGTAAATGTTTATGAAAAAAGAGTGTGTGTTTAAAAATTAGAGAAAGGAGAGAGAGAGATTATATAGATGAGATTCAAGGTGTGCTACAGAAAATACAACATCCATTCCCAGTCTTCTTATTAAAATACAACCTGCATTTTATAGCTTAACCATTTCCATAGCTCATCAGCATTTACAGTTACTGTTCATACCATTTATCTGGTTTACCTAATCAGTCCTTCATTAAAGTCAATCAGATGAGCTGCTGGTGGAGCTCAACAAATCCATACAGTGACTGGGGTTCACTGAGAAGCCACCAAACCTGTGTTCTCGACAGATCAATAACTTCACTGACCAATAACACACCCAGCTTACTTTTTATCACATTTATTTGTGTTAATTCTAATGTAATATAGTGTGTTCTACATACATTTACTGCTGAGACAAGTGTATGCTTAAAAAACGGGTTTTTTAAGGGCTCTTTAGCAAAGCAATGACTTCAGTATAGAGCCATGACTAGCTGAAGAACCATTTGGATGCTTAAATGTTTTTGTCCCTGGTTAAAGGCTAAGGAAGGCCAGTTGTTGATGTTTCAACATAGAATCTTTTTAGAAATGCTTCTTTGTACCACTAAGCACTAAGTTCCACTGTTGTCCAATAGAGCCGCAGTACACCATAGAACCCTTTTTGCTTAGAGAGTAGTATAAACAAATTTCATGGCTGCCCAAGATAGATCAAAGTAACAGTGAGAAAAATTCATATTCAAAAAAAAGGCCAGTGCATGTAGGAGGTCAGTCAGGCACAGTAGGTTCAGACATGCTCTTTCTCCAGTTCAGTTGTTTTATAGCTCTATGATGTATGAGTGAGAGAATGGAGTAATATTGAGAATGGAGTGTATTCCTTGCAGAGACACATTTTCACCTCACTCGAATAAAGAATCAGAGAGAATCATAATTTAAGACTGGTTTTACATTTTGTTCTGTGAGAAAGACTGGAGTTTCCAGTAGCGTAACTGCCAGTAACTGCCAGTAACTACCAGTGAGCAATGGCACTGGGGAGCATAGCAGAGAGGGCTCAAGGCAACTTCTCTGGATCCTCATCACATCTGCACACGATTTCACACTCCTGATTCATGGGTATACCCTTAAGAAAAGGAAGTTCTTGACATTTTTTTTTTTTTTTTGTCAAATCTATGGTTTCACTCATAACTGTTTGAATGCTCTACTGGTGCAGTGAGAAGACCACACACAATGTCTGGCAATGAGTGTGAATGACAGCACAGAGAGTGTGAAAACGTGCTTGTAACAACTTCAGAGTGCACCTATAAACAGTGGCAAAAAGGAGGAGGCAGGAAGGAAAGAAAGAGAAAGTGAGAAAGTACGTGAGAGGGAAAGTAAAATATTTACTCGAGTAGCATTTCTTTTTTACTATGAAAGTTAATGAGTGAACAGGTGAGTAAGTAAAACTTCAGACTCAAAAAAATCTGACTTCTAGCCATTGATTTCTGCCAATGGACTCAATTCAAGTATTTTTTCAATATTCAATATTTTCAATTACTTGAAACTTTCAATGACTAAAAAGGAGGTGAGATAAGCTACTATGATGAGTGTCACATACAGTGCCTTGTTTGTGAACCATTCCATTGTAGATTTTGCTTTATGTTTTGGATCATTGTCTTGTTGGAAAATAAATCTCCGTCCCAGTCTCAGGTCTTTTGCAGACTCCTACAGGTTTTCTTCCAGAATGGTCCTGTATTTGGCTCCATCCATCTTCCCATCAATTTTAACCATCTTCCCTGCCCCTGCTGAAGAAAAGCAGGCCCAAACCATGATGCTGCCACCTCCATGTTTGACAGTGGGGATGATGTGTTCAGGGTGATGAACTGTGTTGCTTTTACGCCAAACATAACGTTTTGCATTATGGCCAAAAAGTTCGATTTTGGTTTCATCTGACCAGAGCACCTTCTTCCACACGTTTGGTGTCTCCCAGGTGGCTTGTGGCAAACTTTAAACTTTATGGATATCTTTGAAAAATGGCTTTCTTCTTGCCACTCTTCCATAAAGGCCAGATTTGTGCAGTGTATGACTGATTGTTGTCCTATGGACAGAGTCTCCGACCTCAGCTGTAGATCTCTGCAGTTCATCCAGAGTGATCATGGGCCTCTTGGCTGCATCTCTGATCAGTCTTCTCCTTGTTTGAGGTGAAAGTTTAGAAGGACGGCCGGGTCTTGGTAGATTTGCAGTGGTCTGATACTCCTTTCATTTCAGTATGATCGCTTGCACAGTGCTCCATGAGATGTTTAAAGCTTGGGAAATCTTTTTGTATCCAAATCCGGCTTTAAACTTCTCCATAACAGTATCTCGGACCTGCCTGGTGTGTTCCTTGGTCTTCATGATGCATGAACAGAACTCTCTCTATCACAGAGTAGGTGCATTTATATGGAGACTTGATAACACACAGGTGGATTCTATTTATCATCATCAGTCATTTAGGTCAACATTGGATTATTCAGAGATCCTCACTGAACTTCTGGAGTGAGTTTGCTGCACTGAAAGTAAAGGGGCCGAATAATATTGCACGGCCCACTTTTAAGTTTTTTATTTCTAAAAAAAGTTTAAAATATCCAATACATTTCTTTCCACTTCATGATTGTGTCCCACTTGTTGTTGATTCTTCACAAAAAAATACAATTTCATATCTTTATGTTTGAAGCCTGAAATGTGGCAAAAGGTTGAATACTTTTGCAAGGCACTGTAGGTAGTACATAGTAAGCAATTGGGTCATATGATCAGGGGGGTTTTCTGTTTTCTGCGAGTGTTGTCACTGAACCGAAGGAAAGAAGGAACGTGGAATGTGGAGAATCATGCTCATGCTCTTAGAGAATCTTTCCTTATGATTCTTAGTTCCTCTCAGTGGATCTTCTCCATGCTCTTAGATAATATTTTCTTATGATTAATAGTTCCTCTTGCTGCATTTTCCCCATGCTTTTAGAAAATCTGTTCTTTCTGAGTCTTGGATCTTCTCTTTGCTCTTAGAGAATCTGTACTTTATGAGTCTGGGTTCCTCAAAGTGTTTTTATTTTCTCATGCTCTGTTCTTTTGAGCCTTGGTTCCTCTCTGTAGAATTTTTTCATGCTCTTAGATTATCTTTCCTTATGATTGATAGTTCCTCTCAGTGGATCTTTTCTATGCTCTTAGAGAATCTGTTCTTTTTGAGTCTTGGTTCCTCAAACTGTTTTTTTTTTTTCTCATGCTCTCAGAGAGTCTTTCCTTTTGGGTCTTGGTTTCTCTCAATGGCTCATCTTCGTGGCCTTAGGGACTTTTTCCTTCTACTGTTTAACAGCAATTGACATTCACATTTCTGAGAAGCTACTTTGGGACAACATCTGTTGTAAAATGTGCTACATAAATAAGTTCTTCCAATTCCTTGTAATTACAAGCAGCATATCTATCAAATTCTCATACAATATTCATTGTTTCTCAGGCTTTCACTCCGATTAACCTATGCTATACGCTGGCTGAATACTAAAGAAGAAGGGCTTCTCGTCAATGACAATTGTAACCAGTAAAACAAAAGCTAACATTAATAAAACCTTCAGCAGCGTTTTATTACTTAACCTGCTAAAGCCATTGCTGGTGACTGCCAGTGAAGCGTGGAAGAAATTCTCATGCATAGCTCATTGAACTAAGTGCAATACGTCTGTCAAAATTTCACAGTGGTACCACATTTGGGTTTGTAGTCAGAAGAGGAGATATGGTCTGATTTTGATGGAAAGGCATTGTTGTGTGGTTTGGTTTAAGGACAACTCTCCTTCAATTTGGCCACATTTTTATCATTGCTTGACAGAATCCATGAAAACAGTCATGAGTGCAGACGCAAACAATGCAAATCGGGTGTAAATGTAACACGCTGCATAACTCATGTACAATGTACTCATGTTCAATATGTAACTACGTCATGTTGAATCTAACAAAATGAAAGCAATAACTCTTGACTACGTATTAACACAAGAGTCTCATTTTACATAATATCCACCATGTTCTAACGCCACAACAACAGCAGGATATAACTCATCACGTGCAGGATGAATATTCTGTGCTTGCAGGCTCTGGCATAAAGAACGTGAGTGCAGCTCTCCTAATGGAACTTTCGTTGCAGCCCTTTGTGTGGGGAAATTAAACACAGAGCTCCGGTGCTGCCATATGGGAAAACAGTTAATCATCGGTTATGCTAATGTACCTCAGGGCGCAGTGTGGAGCTCTGGCCATGGCAGGCCTGGATTCACATCCTGTAATAAAGCAAACATCTTCAGCAGCCTATTGGTAAACCAAGACAACACAAGGCCAGTCAGGAGTCAGGTAAAAAGACTACTATAACGGCTATTCTAGAAATGTGATGCTCTCGACACTAACCATCTCCTGACCACTGCAAGAACAAACACTTTCAAACAAATGTACTTAAAAAATAAGGCCCGGCACCCAATCGTACACGCAGCCATACACGTACACGCCACTCATTCTTAAGCAATTGCTGATTCATTTTGCTGAGCAATTGTCATTCAAGATAAAAGGGGGGAAAATCCATAGTGTATAAAAGCATAGAAGTAACATCTCCAGAGGCAAGCTGACCACTTTAATTTTAAGAAATAAAAACTTATTTTAATAATAATAAATAAATAAATATAATAATAAAGAAGTCCTGAGGTGTTTTTAAAAGTCTATGCAGTCTTAAACAAAGGGGTTCTTCAGTAAAGGCAATTGTGCTATATAGTGCTGTAACCGTACACAAAAGTCACGGTTACAAAAGGGGAAAATGTTATATGTTTAATTAAACAGTCTTGATATTCCAATGTGATGGGTAGCCTAAATCACGGGTATGGTTCATTTGGCAGTGGAAATGAAGACAAAATTATGGGTCACAGCTATGTAGGCGTACCGTGCTGCACCGCACAGTAGAACAGTGCCAATTTTATAATACATAGAATATCAACTTGAACTATGAACTTATAACCCAACTGTAAGTCAGATTTATCACACCAAATAAGTATTCAATTTGAGAATTCCCATTCCTAGTGTGCTATGAGATTTATTGCATACTACAAAAAGTCACATCTTACCATGCTTCCGATAAAACTAAAAGTGCTCATCCATCAAGGGCACTGCCTCTAGGATACACGTGCAGCAGCCTGTTCTGCCAAACGCAGGCCTGCACATGTGGAGCCATGGTTAAGTGAAACATTTGCAGCCATTAAATAATCAAACAAGCTCTCCAACAGCACAGGCAGGAATTTAAAGAGGAGAGAAGAGACCCTGTTGTAATAAACGCTCCACATATCTCTCACCATCCACTCCCTGCAAGCTGCAAGAGACTTCACAAGCACCTATTAAAGCTTTTATTTTCCCATAAGCCAAGCTCTTGCCCTGATTAGGGCTAATGTACTATAACTACAGATTTAAAAGCTGGACAATAAAAAAAAAAAGGTGGACGGGAAAATTTCTGATGCCTGTGGACTTCAGGGTTAGTGAAGACTTTTGAGAATAACCACATTGAATCAGGTTGTGGACAAATCATAAGAAGAAGAGCAAACCCATTCAACGCAAGTTATTGAAGGGGCACAATGACCTACAATGACTGCGCTGCACTAGTCTGCAAACCTGCAGAATAGTAAGACTGTAATCTGACTGTGATTTGATATGTCAATTGTTCTGTTATGTAATATTCTGTAGCACAGCACTGCATCGCCCAGCTGCAGCAGTTTAACAGTATTTTCTTCCATCAGTGTTTTTTAACTACAATACCCAGCATGCATTATGCAAACCCATCATACCACCACTGGGAATAAACAACTTCAGCCTGCTAACATAGCCACTGTTGTAGAAGCTCATAAATACAGACAAAGAGACTCGGCTTCCTACTGCAGTAGCCAAAATAAATAAATCAATTCATTAATGAATAATAATCCCACCTTCTCAAATCCACCCCACAATGCTTGTTTTTTTCCCCCAAAAGTCCCTTCCACTTTAAATCATCAAAAGATTTCTAGTTTTTAAACTTTTGCTCTAGAGACCACGGAGGCACTGTGGATGCAAATGGTTTAATCACTCCGGCTGCGTGTACTTTTCTCGTTTCCTGGGAGGCCAGGACACTGTACCTTTTGCCTAATTTGCATGAAATCTGAAGGCACGTCAATGAACATAGCCGCGTTGGGAATGCTTCACTCGTTAACTCATCCACTGTTCGGTACACAGTGTTACTGCTACAAACTGAACTGACTGGGGAACACATGGAACGGCCAAAAGACTTGGAAGGAAAAAGCTGTAATTAAGATGTTTACACACAAAGTTGAAAATAAATAAATAAAACTGTATCATGCAATAAATCAAGTGTTTTTCAAAGTACTTTAATTGCTTAATTATTGCTTCATGCACTCTTAAAAAATCCTGTTTCTCTGTTTGTTTTAATTAACTACAATCTTGAAAATAATGTGCTACAAAGGGTTTGCTGAGTGACGCCATAAATGTCAGGACAGTATCAGGATAGTTACTAAAATAATAAAATTACTAAAATTACTCCATACTTCCAGGAAAATATAATCTGTGCATTACTTTACTTCTAAGTTACAGCATAAACTCTATACAAATACACTATATGGACACAAGTATTGGGACATCTGCTCATTCATACCTTCTTCTGAAATCAAGGGCATTCAACTACCATCTTAAAAATAACGGTGCTACAAAGGGTTTCTTGAGTGATGCCATAAATGTCAGGACAGTATCAGGATAGTTAATAAAATAATAAAATCACTCCTTATTTCTAGGAAAATATAATCTGTGCATTACTTTACTTCTAAGTTACGCCAGAAACCCCATACAAATACACTATATGGACTATAATAAAGTATTGGGACACCTGCTCATTCATAGCTTCTTCTAAAATCAAGGGTATTAAAAAGAGTTGATCCTGCTTTTGTTGGAGTAACTGTCTCTCCTGTCCAGGGAGTACTTTCTGCCAGATTTTGGAACATTGCTGTAAGAATTTGATTGCTCATTTGTTCTCAGTCCAGAGAACACAGTTCCAATGCTGGGGGGCTTCATACTTCTCTAGCCCATGCCTGGCAAAATGAAACTTGTATTTGTGGTTGGTGTGGCGCTTTTATGGTGGTTGGTGTGGTGCAACAGATAACACCACTACCTGCCAGTGAGGTCACTATGCAGCGCTACACCAATAAGTGTCCTTGGGCAAGGCTCCTGACACTACATTGGCCCACCCTTGTAATACGAGTAACCTTGCAAGTCGCTCTGGATAAGAGTGTCAGCTAAATGCCATAAATGTAACAGTGGGGCAGTGGCAGCTCAGCGGTTAGAGCACCGGGCTATCGATAACTGGGTTGTGGGTTCGATTCCTGGGTTCGGCAAGCTGCCACTGTTGGGCCTTGAGCAAGGCCCTCTACCCTCTATGGGCGCTGGAGTTGGCTGCCCACCGCTGTGTGTGTGTTCCTGACCACAGATGGATTAAATGTGGAGGAAACATTTCGCTGTATGTAGTACAGTGACAAATATGTGTACCTTTAACCTTTATTGCAGCATTTCCATATAACTGTGGTGGTAGAGGCTTAAAGCTTGAACTTTGAGCTCAGACTTCATGTTATCATTACATCTCCAAATAGCCTGCAAATGGCTTTTTAGGGTCTAATGGCGGTACACTTTGTTCTCGTTTAGTATTTGTCTGAATGAAACTTCAGTAGACTACAGTAGACAGTGGTAGTATTTCCTCAACTAAGTATCATGTGCAATTTCTCCCCAAGTTGCCTTTCTCTCTGGCACTGAGTGAAAATCCAGTTAGCTTGTCTGAAAGATACTGGGACACGCTGTCATTTGCTACAGGGGTCTTTAGTCATGAGTTTTGTTTTAGCGTGCACTCTGATTAAATGCTTCGACAAACTGCTTGTCGGGTTTGCAGCAGCTGATAGGTGCATGACCCGAGGTATTACGAGAATATCTCCATTTGTGGCTACATCTATTCTCGTCCTCTGTCACTGTAGTCAAACTGCGTTGTGCTACACACATGCAGGAAACAGCTTAGGAAATGTTTTATGTGTGAGTAACAGTTTTTTTAAAGGTAGTAACTGTGATGTGATTAATGCAACAGAACACAAGAGGGAGTGTGTTATAGAGAAATAACAGCACGGCTGTGATAAAGCAGACACGAACCGAGGGCAAGTTATTTCATGATAACACCTGGCCTTGAGTGCTCTATTGCAACAGTTTCTGCAACAGTTTGGAAAGTAAATGAAGTTTAAAAAAAATGTTTTAATATTAGAATTTCTTTCTGCCAAATCATACTTTCTTACATACCTTCCTGCATCGCCTACAGTTCCTTTTCCAGCTTCTTACATAGACCAACAAATTAAACTCACAGTTTTGTTTCTTTGTCTGTTTCTTGTTTGCTGTGCTGCATTTTTCCCTTAAGCCGTTTAGTTTTAAGGTTTAGGTCGTAACGTTGTTGCTCATGGCATTAAGGCTATTTCTTGGTTCATTATTTAACTTATAGCAACAACATTCAGCAGAGTGATACAGTGTTTGTGACAAAAACGTTGATGCTATGGCAAAATAACAGCATGGTTAGAGTGCCTCTCAATCAATCAGCTCACGTTGCCAGAACTAACTGTCATATAATACAAAATATAAATGCAACTGTAATGCATTACTTTGTATCACGTTAACCCCAACACTGGCCGCAGGGGAGCCATTTTTGGTTCTACAAACCGGATTCTAAAAAAGTTGGGACACTAAACAAATTGTGAATAAAAACTGAATGCAATGATGTGGAGATGGCAAATGTCAATATTTTATTCGTAATAGAACATAGATGACAGATCAAAAGTTTAATCTGAGTAAATGTAACATTTTAAAGCAGAAATATGTTGATTCAAAATTTAATGGCGCCAACAAATCCCAAAAAAGTTGGGACAAGTAGCAATAAGTGGCTGGAAAAAGGAAATTGAGCATATAACAAACAGCTGAAAGACCAATTAACACTAATTAGGTCAATTGACAACATGATTGGGTATAAAAGGAGCTTCTCAGAGTGTCAGTGTCTCTCTGAAGCCAAGATGGTAAGAGGATTACCAATTCCACCATTGTTGCGGAATTGTGCAGCAAGTGCAGCAATAAAAGAATGGTGTTACCCAGCGTAAAATAGCAAAGACTTTAGAAGTTATCATCATCAACCGTGCTTAACATCATCAAAAGATTCAGAGAATCTGGAACAATCGCTGTGCGTAAGGGTCAAGGCCGTAAAACTCTACTGGATGCTCGTGATCTCCGGGCCCTTAAACGTCACTGCACCTCAAACAGAAATGTCACTGTCAAGGAAATAACAGAATGGGCTCAGGAATACTTCCAGAAATCATTGTCAGTGAACACAATCCACCGTGCCATCCGCCGTTGCCAGCTGAAACTCTACAGTGCAAAAAGGAAGCCATTTCTAAGAAAGCTCCACAAGCTCAGACGTTTGCACTGGGCCAGGGGTCTTTTAAAATGGAGTGTGGCAAAATGGAAGACTGTTCTGTGGTCAGATGAGTCACGATTTAAAGTTCTTTATGGAACACTGGGACGCCATGTCATCCGGACCAGAGAGGACAAGGATAACCCAAGTTGTTATCAATGCTCCGTTCAGAAGCCTGCATCACTGATGGTATGGGGTTGCATGAGTGCTTGTGGCATGGGCAGCTTGCATGTCTGGAAAGGCACCATTAATGCAGAGAACTATGTTCAGGTTCTAGAACAACATATGCTCCCATCTAGACGTCATCTCTTTCAGGGAAGACCCTGCATTTTTCAACAAGATAATGTCAGACCACATTCTGCAGCAATCACAACATCATGGCTACGTAGGAGAAGGATCCGGGTACTGAAATGGCCAGCCTGCAGTCCAGATCTTTCACCTATAGAGAACATTTGGCGCATCATAAAGAGAAAGGTGCGACAAAGAAGGCCCAAGACGATTGAGCAGTTAGAGGCCTCTATTAGACATGAATGGGAGAGCATTCCTATTTCTAAACTTGAGAAACTGGTCTCCTCTGTACCCAGACGTCTGTTGAGTGTTGTAAGAAGAAGGGGGGATGCCACACAGTGGTAAAAATGGCCTTGTCCCAACTTTTTTGGGATTTGTTGACGTCATGAAATTTTGAATCAACATATTTCTATGTTCTATTACGAATAAAATATTGACATTTGCCATCTCCACATCATTGCATTCAGTTTTTATTCACAATTTGTTTAGTGTCCCAACTTTTTTGGAATCCGGTTTGTATAAAGGACCATGTTTGTAAAAGATGCGTAGGTTCTTCACACTCGCACATCTCTATTACAATCCTTTATGTTACCAAATGTGTTTCTTATGCATTATCACTCCAGGAAACCCACTGTAGCACCTTTGTGTTGTATAGTTCATTAAAACAATCAGAGAAGTTCTGTCCAAAATGCGGACATGGAAGAAGAAATATTTTATATAAGAAGACCGGTTTTATCTTATCACATTTAGTTTGACATCAAAACAAACAAGAAAAAGAATCAAATCTAAATTTGGTATTTGTTATGTAACCAACTACTTAATTACAGCTCAGCAGTATATAATAGTAAAATGTCAATAAAAACTCTGATACGCCTAATGATTAATAACAGAAGCAGAGAGTGATTATTCGCTGTAGATCATGTGTGTAAGGATTGATGGGGGAGCAGCTCCACCCCCACAGCTTGGCAGGGACGCAAGGCAAAGAAAAAATAGGCCCACTGTAACCAGAATTGGAGAGAAAAAGAGCAATGCATTACTGGGACATTTCATTACTTTTCAACTCGTCTGGAGCACACTGTGCTAGACTGCTATCAGAGGCACTAGGAGAGGGCAGCAATTAGACTATAGCAGGCGCTTGATATATCAGGCCATTATTATGATGGAGTGCCAATCTTTTGACAGGGTCTACCCAATGAGCGGGAGCTCTCTGTCAATATTCCAAAATGATCAAATTATTTAATAACTCTGCAGAGGAGAGCAGAGAGGGGGAGTCCTGTGCTGACAAAGCAGAATAACAAGCCAGCCACCTTTAATAAAGCACTTGAGTGTGAATATTAGGCCTGTGGAGAGCAGATATTTCCCCACTTGCAATAACGGTTCAGTTTGGTGCTTGGCTCGGACATACAGTGTTAGGGAAAAAAAAACATTTCATAGAATCCTTATTATATTATGTGCAGTTTTTAAAGATTAATTCTCAATTATTACTCATTTTCTCCCAATTTTGGATTGCCTTACCTAACCCATACATATCTTTCCCATTATACAAGGAGCAAGGCCAATTGTGATCTCTCATGGGGGCAGCTGCCAATGACTAGTAGGATGAACGGGATTTGAACGGATTAGTGATCCGGCCATAATGACCACACCTTATTCTGCTGGACCACTGGCCCCAGTGTGAATGTTTTTAACGCATTTGGAGCCTTGTGTGCACGCTACCATTATTTTATTCACTGTATGAAAGAAGCTCCATGTTGCTTTTATTGTGGGATGCACTGTTTTTATGGCACTTCCCATCATTTACATTTACAGCATTTAGCTGACGCTCTTATCCAGAGCAAGTCCCAAGAAGTCTAGAAGTCTTGCCCACACCGATCACCCAGACCAGGAATCAAACCCCAGTCTCCCACATAGTGTGGTATCTCACTGGCCAGTAGCGGTGTCATCTGTTGCGCCACACCAGAACGGCATGGCACACAGTGGCATGTTAGTCTGATCACCCCTGTCTGAACATCAAATATGGCATGTACAATAAATGCAGCAAATAAACAGATCTTGAACTCTTAAATCTGCCAAACATTTTGGATGTGCGTATCCCCAGGGATACACCCAATGACAGTGAGGACCTCCCAATTATTCTGACGTGCAAAACATAAACAGATGTGCCACTAATCACGCTTTCTGTACTTCACTCACCAATTCCAGAGCAAGAGAGTATCTTGCTACTCTGAATATAAAGTTTATTCAAAAGCTAACATCAGCTTTCCAGACAGTTTCAGAGTTTTAGAGTACCCCATGCCAACGAATCACATTGGTTTTTATGTCAGTACCATTTGTAACAGTGTACCTGTCAATGCTGTGCCTATATTTACAGTGATCTATACTGTAACCATAGTGATGGCTGCATCTATATTTCTGAATCTACTGATTTGTACACACTGCGTATAAGTGTATAAGCATTACTGACGTTCATAACATGATATTTATGACATCCAGCATATGATAAAGTTGTGCTCTGTTATTCTAGTTAGGAATTCTGTTCTCTACTTTGTACATAGGCTATGTTTCAGAAAGCAGGTGTTTGGGCTATGGCCCATTTTTGCTGTATTAACTACTGTGTCTTTATGAATGGTGTATGTAAATTACCTCAGTTACATACACCATTGGCTAATATGGTTACCACAAACTAGCTGACCTAAACTGCTGCAGGCTGGATATAATGTACAGTATACAAATACGTTGGATCACAAAAACAGCAAATTTACACAATTTCAGCATAATTTCAATATATGGATTGGGTAGTGGACAGTAAGACATGAAACTAGAGTTTACACACTACATCAGACCCTTTTTTATTTATGTGATATAGATCCAAAGGATCCAAATCTGAAAGGTTCTTTGAGGAACTAAGACTGATCTCTGGCACTGTTGTTTTGGAGTACAAGAGGGTTGTGCTTATGTAGTGTGTGAGAGTGTTCAACGTAGCAGATCTTACGCGGCATCAATACTGATCAATATTCAAGCGATGGGTGATCCACTAGCATCACGACTAACACAGTCCAGCATCCCTAGCACCTCCTGTTTGAAGTTCTAGTCAGGCTATTTGCTTATTTTCCAAGGTTAATGAGGTCCTTCGCCTTTATACTGCACCTTCATGTCATTTATTTTCTGTCACTCTCAATAAACTTCACATAATCAATTAACAACCTTTTCTAATTACCTATTGAACACGATTAGCTTGTGTTTCGAGTACACCTTGAAACCCTTCAACAAGGAAACCATTAGGTTCCTTTGGTTTTTAATAGTCATGGTTTAATAGTTCTTCAAACAGGTACAATGCGCAATGCTGGCTCATAAATTCTGATCTTAAAACATGAGGAACTCTCAATATGGTGCCCCCTTGTAAACAAGCAAGTGTCCCACCATTGTGAATGAAGAATGAAGTGGCAAAATTTAGTATGTGGACACTTCACTGGTTTTAATTGTGGTCCCGAACTGTTTACACATAAATTCCACTTCAACAGTTTTCATTTAGCTGTTAAAAAAAGGCACCAGTTGCACTGACATGTTAGCAGATGGTCAATTTGGAGGGAAATCTGCTTTGGAGCAAAGCAGTCCTGGAGAAACACCCATCAGCCCACAGCCATTTGACCATCAGAAAGGAAGTGATGTGACATCCGTGGTACCTGTCCAGCATGAGGGAAATTCAGTTTCTTGAGGCTTAACATGTTAGGAATGCTAATAAGTCAGCTCTCCCACAAGTTTAACCCAGGGATTCGGAGAGTTAAAGCATGGTCACTAGGGGGCACTGAGAAGCATCAGGGCATCTGGAGAACATGCAGAGTTTCTCTACCACTATCTCCAGCAAGGAAGTCTCCATCTGCTCTCGTACTACTAGCAACAGCAGTTCTTAATGAACTCAATTACGTGCTCTGCGCGAGGAGTTGCTCCCATGTCTTCTAAGGCATATGGGCCCATAATTCAGATTATAACCACCATTTGCATTTTGACTGAACCCGGCCATCGGTTCAGTTGAATTTGCATTTTATCCATGTCGGCGACAGTTTCTGAGCCTGAGGATCCTCAGTGATGAGCGGGCCCTCAAACATGGAGACCATGGAATGCCTTACAGGTAGAAAGGGCTTTTCAATAGAATTATATTAGTGATGGGACAAAAAATCTATAAGGCAATATATCATAATACCTCTTGTGAGACATTAAACACCATAGTTCCAACCACTGACATTGTTATTAAAGTGGACTAAATGGATTTCTTCGCATTACGTCTGTCCCCACTTCGATTTACCAGAATATCACTGCTTCAGAACTCCTCAAGGGGGCGCTAATTCAATACATGTACATTAATACAGTGGTGAGGAACAGTTTATGATAGCATTGAATTGTTATATTGAATTTGCAATGTGATTCCTTTACATTATACACTGAGCTGCAAGTTTAATAGGTACATCTGTCTGGTACCTATATACTCATCGGCCATTTAATCACGTAACCCTACACTCTCAACAAAAAGGGTCATATAAGTACCGGGGCAGAACTCCCTTTGATGCAGGTGCATTTCAGGGTTCTTTGAAGACGTTTTTACTTCATGGATATAAATGGGTCAAATTTACCCGGTCAGAAAATCAGTTATCATGGTTTTATTTACAACCACTGGCTTTACTAAGCCCTCAACCCCCCTTTTCAAATAGAGTACCATACATGCTCCTTCTGAATGTGTTTTTATTTACAACTGTAAATCTGTTGTTCCACAAACAGAAAGGAACCTCCTACCACAATGTTGGTATCCCTGCTGGGCAGGTGTCAGGACAGAATGACCAAGCAGTATGGGTACCAGGTAAATGTACCCAATAAGCTGGCAGCTAATACTTTTCAGCTGACAGGTGCTGGATTCAGCCTGGCTGTTGTGAATATATGCACAACCATTACAAGTCAATATTATCCCAAGGAGCATTCCTAACAAGACAGTGTTTTTGTAAGATCCAGTAGTTCTTTTCTTGTTTTCTACCAGATTGACCAGAACAAAAGCTAGGAGATCCTCAGCGGGACCACTCTCCCCAGGCCGACTGACAAACCCTGAGAGCACTTCTTCAGAAAGCTTGTTCCAGTCGGGCCGCACCACTGACAGAGTAATTCATCAAAAGGCCTCGGCTTCCCCTGCCCATCTCCCTCTGCTTATCTCCGGCTGATTGTGTACTCTCTGCTCCTATCAGAGGAGGAGACACGGTGCCTCCCCTTTGAAAAAAAAACAACCCTGCTAATCAAGCGGCCCCCGGGCTAAAGGCCAACCTGTACACGGGATAAGAAGGAAGCAGCTCTGCGCTTGGTTGGCTGTGGAACGTGCTGCCATCATGATGTGCTTGCTTATCGTCTACAGCACTTGCAGAGATATTCAGTAGAGTAAATAGATGCCTTTTTTTGGGCCCACTCAGCTTGATGCCTGGTGCTTGAACATGAAAGAAAAGGAAGAAAGAGCCTAAAGTCTATGAGGCTTTTTTTTTGGAATGCCATAAGGGATTCTGCTTTGTGGCTGCAAAAAACTGTTTCTATTAGAGAGCTTTTTCCTGCTTAGGAGACCTAGGAGGTTTTAGAAATTTGATTTCTGCTGGTGGAAGTGATTTACAGAGGAAAGAGTGTCAAACTCCCAGTGGGGTGGGGCTCAATTCCAAAAACACCGCCTCGCTGCCTTTCAATGGCTCGCCAGAGTGTTCCCCGGTACCAGGAGCGACTGAGAGGCACTCTGACAAATACTCAGTATCTGAACTAAGTTATGTGGTGGCTGAACCACATCTTACCGCCAGCAAATTATGACATGACTGGCATATTCACAGTCATGCAATACAATAAGAAATAACACAGCCATGCCAAACACTCTGCTTCTCACTACTCTACTACTATCTATACTATTCTAACTTTTAAAACCTTGCCAGTTCCACATCATTTCCTCCTGGGAAAAAAAAGAAAATAGGAAAAGAGGGTAATAGTGTCATTGATGTGAAGTATACCATGTCAGACAAAGGTGTCCTTTAAGGTGCAACCACTCCTGACAGATACGTGTAATTGCACTAATAGAGCTTATACAATCTTCATAGAGCAGCCCTGACCAATAGACGGGATGAATCTTCATGCTAGAGTGATGTGCTCTAATGGGTTGTGGATTGGGCATTGGGTTGTGCAGCAGTGGATCGGTGTGCTCTGGAATAAATACCTTTGGGATGAGACACAGTGCCAGAACTAATCATCTGACATGAGTATGTGACCTTACTGATGCTATAATGCAATCATGTTTTCACAGCAATGTTCCAATCGAGTGTAAAGCTTTCCCATGAGAGTAGAAGATGTTGAAGGAGGACAAACTCCTTATGAATGGCCTTAATTTCAGAAGAAACGGCAGATGAGGCGGTATTTGCTAACGTTACTCTCTCAATACCTGTTTGTGTACTATAATAACTCTCTCGGAGTACAAGTAATTAATTTATTTTAAAAAATAAATAAAAAGTGTGATTTTAAGAGGTCTGTGTGTACACTGCAGTTAATTATGTCCTCATGACATGACAAAAAATGACACTAAAATGCAGCTGACTCAGCTCTGTGTATCTGGGCTCCAGTGCAGCTCTTGGGCTTCGGTTATTACCTTTGACAGGTGGGTAGTGTGGGTTAGGGAGCTCTGAAAG
This sequence comes from Salminus brasiliensis, assembly GCF_030463535.1. Taxonomy (NCBI): domain Eukaryota; kingdom Metazoa; phylum Chordata; class Actinopteri; order Characiformes; family Bryconidae; genus Salminus; species Salminus brasiliensis. The sequence continues at coordinate 78,006,020 of NC_132878.1, read as the reverse complement.
TGACTGCTAAAGCTACCTGTGCAGCATTTTTTAGATGACTGTCTGTCTCTCCCTCTTGTGCTCTCTCTCTCGCTCCCGCTCTCTCTCTCTGTCTTCCTTTCACACAGTCTTTTCTTCACTCTCTCTCTATCTCTCACTCTATCTTCCTTCCTCTCTCTCTGTTAGTCGTATTCAAACTCAAATCTAGACATAATGAATGCATCAATATCGTCAACTCTTTTTCTAATCACCAGTTTTTTTACACGCTTTACTCAATATTTCAAGTGCTTTATTTGCAAATACAATTAAAATAAAACAAATGAATGTATTGATTTAGAATGTATAATGCCCTGTATAGTTCCCTAACTAGATCCGATCAACACTTTTGAAGTGTGAGGAATCACATAAAAGGAGTCCTAAAATAATACTTAATTTATTAATGGTCATACAGCTTCCTCCATTTGTCATTGTGGTAAGGTAAATGTTATTAATATAGTATATTAGTAATATTTTTCACTGTACTATGTACAGCAAAATGTGTCCTCCGCATTTAACCCATCTGTGGTAATGAACACACACACTAGTGAACTAGGGGCTGTGAGTACACACACACCCAGAGCTGTGGGCAGCCAACTCCAGCACCTGGGGAGCAGAGAGAGTAAATGGCCTTTCTCAAGGGCCCAACAGTGTCATCAATAGCCCAGCGCTCTAACCGCTGAGCCACCACTGGATACGAAGCTAGAAGGTCACTCCAAATTCTATTCCAAATTTCCAAAGTGTTTGAAGCCTGTAACATTGCACAGGACTGCCATACCTTAATGCATTGATCTGCAACCAAATAGGATTTACTTAAATGAAAACACTGATTCCAAACCTTTGAACAGCGATGCATAAAATGGTTGTAACCTGATGCTAGTACAACCTGAGGTTCTAAATGATGATAAAAATGAGGAAATTAGATGTGTCCAGAATGAACAAATGAGCTGCAGATGATTCTAAAATGGAAAAGCCCTACAGCATAAGAAAATAAATGAACTATTCCTCATATAGTACATGGACAAAAGTATTGGGACACCTGCTTATTCATTGTTTCTTCCAAAATCAAGAGTTTTAAAAATAATCTATCCTGTTTTTGTACGAGTATCTGTCTCTAGTATCCAGCGCAGGCTTTCTACTAGATTTTAGAGCATTGCTGTGAAAATTTGTTTGCATTCAGTGTCAGGTGGGTTAGTGAGAATGTTGGATGATAACCACCCCACCTCATCCCCAACTCATCCCACTATTATTCCAGAGTACACAGTTCCACAGTGCTGGGGGCTTTAGACCCCTGTACCCTATGCATGGCATTAGTCTTTTCTATTGGCAACACTTCTCTACATTGACTAAACAAGCTGTATGTGTGCATTTGCACATCCGTGTTAGCATGAGCGTGTGAGGTTTCTTCATATGGACATGCACATAATTCACATTCGGTACAGGAGAATTTGGAGTAATCACAAACATTTGTCCTGATTAGATGTGTGCAGAGTTCTGGAAGGAACAATGTATTCTGAGAAATGTAATACTGGAAATATACCAGCCAGAACAGGCCATTCCATAACAAGTGTGATGGGGGGGTGGGGGGGGGGGGTCTACTCCTGTTATAGGCAGGCAGAACAGAAAAAAAGCCTCTTGTGCTAAAAATCATAACGAATTAATTATCACTCATTAATTATGCACGCTCTTAAAACTAGCAGTCATGGTGCATTTGCAAACATATGAGGCAGTAAAGAGGCAGAGCAGATTTATCTGAAGGCTGCATCCGTGGTTTGTCGTGATGTTTTCCAATGCGTTCTGTTGTGTTTTTAATTAACATACAACGAGCAAGTCCTCAATCATCGAATTAGAATTAGAGGCCCATTTCAGTCACGGCCACTCCGCAGCCGACATGACAAGACGCTGCACAAAGCAGGCTGTAATTACCTGCACACAGAGTGCACCTTATGAGGAGCTCTTGTTTGTATACAGGACAATATGTCATTTACGCTAAAGGGTAATTTTAAAGGGGGGGTTGAGGGGAAGCCTTTAGGAAAAGTGCATTGGGAAAAGTATGCATGTGTGTGCATGCGTCTACCGGCACGGTCGTTCTTCCCTTTGAACAGGAATTTGCCAAAAGTCTCAAAGAAGAAGATGAGAATGTCGTTTACACAAGCAAATTTAAAACAAATTTGTAAAATCCCACAACTGCGGCTTGTTTCTTTGGCAAACCTCAGAGAAGTAGTTTCGAGGCCAACCAAAGAGGAGCTGCGCTGTAGTGAGTTTAGCATTAGTTGCTATGGATACAACAAAGAATAAAGTACTAAGCTGGAGTAATATCGAGCCCTAGAGAATCATCCCATTCCTTAGTGTTATTTTTCTCCCGGCCTGCAGCAAAGAGACCCCATGCATAAATCATAATATGCCAGAAATGCACATTCCTCATAAACATCACTGCACATTTTTATACTGTACAAATGATACATTTCGAGTGTAGGCTCCTCTGTTAGGAAATAGGCCTCCAGTGTACATCATTCTTCACCTGCCGGTAGCCAGCCTCTTCTCCAGGTTGAGAAACAGTTGGGTCTGCAGCTGTTGTGTTTAAATCTAAGCTGGTGCCAAGTTTGAACGTACAACCGATTTGCTCGGAAACTGCTTACTGTAGTGAATTTAGTAGTGAAGTAGTTTGTTAGTGAAATTAAATCACTAACAAACAGTTAAAAAGGCAACGTTAAAAAGACAACATTATAGCATTAATTAAGATTAAAACCTGATGATTATGCTTCCTAATGGGAACTGGCTTAATGGTTATCATTTCAGACCACTAGTTTTGTGTTGGACACATTTAGATCCCATTAGAAAACCATTACATATATCTAGACTCAATCACAGGTCAACTATTAACTATTACAACTATTAACTATTAAAAGTCTTTACAAATACAGAACAGCACTACTGAGTGTACATCATTCTTCACCTGCCGGTAGCCAGCCTCTTCTCCAGGTTGAGAAACAGTTGGGTCTGCAGCTGTTGTGTTTAGAACAGGTGAAGCGACAGAAAGGAGCCAAACCCAGCCAGGTAAATTGGCCTCTCATTTTGTCTTTTTCACCTTTATCAAAGGAGTGATCTTACTCATGCTGTTCTGCCAGACTTCGCCCGGAGATAAAAATGCCGCTGTATGTCTGTGCAGAAGTGGGCCTCTTGAGAAAGGGACAGGGAAGGTACATGACTGCATGGCAATGCTTTGCTGTTCGTAATCTTCTTCATAAAATAACAGCAGAGTTAAAAGAGAGTAAAAGAGAGTGGCCACAGTGCAGAAATAAGTAAAAGTAAGGAAATTTAATGGTAGTAAGCTTGAGTTAACAGCCTAGAAACTGAAAGGTGCTTATGCAGCAATTTAACATTCAAGCACATGTCTCTGTGCATTGGCCAAATTGCTAATGAGTGTTTTTTATCTAGTTGGTTAAAAGGTGCCCTAGAATGTCAATCTCCATGTGTCGTCCTTTAAAAGCATGTAAATGAATCCCCTGTAAATACAATACAGCTGGCCAATTCCAAAACCACAAGACTGTTACAGTATCAGTTGCACCAGTCTTAGTTCACATACACCTAGCCGACCAGCGAAAGCCTTGATTGGCTAAGCATAATCCCTACTTTGGTGGAATAAGGGAGGCTATAAAAGGCTAAAAGCTAGGGACAGGCCAACCAAAGCAAGTGCCAATGCATTTAACTTGCTTGTGGGGGTCTCAGAAGTGGCTAAAAAAGGCTAAATGTTAACGTTAGCCTGACCGAAGCAAGCACCAATGCAGTTATCCAGCATTTGAAAGCAGCTGAAGCAGGGGTGGGCAATGTCGGTTCTAGAGGACCACTTTCCCACACAGTTGTGTGCTTTTCCTGGTCAAGCACACCTGATCCAACTCATCTGCTAATTTCCAGGTTTAGCAGGTCTCTTGCCTTGTTGCCTTGTTGCCCTGGATTGTCTGAAAAGGCTAAAAGCTAAACCATCTGACCGGCAGGTCTTCAGCTAACGAACTGCACACCATGCTAATTGGACACTGAGAGGACCCAGAGAGGACATCAACACTGTACGGTAAGACTTCTGAATAAAGTTTTTTAAATGTTCTTGTATGTTCTTGTTACAATTGTAAGCCATGCTAGACTAGGCTACAAAAGAAACAACCAAAAGAAACTACTTACCTCAGGCAACCAGTGGCATTGCGGAGGACCTGGGACGTGTGCATCTGCAGTTTGCGGTCCTCCTGATGTGGGGAGACGTCCCAAGCGGACAGAGGAATGATGACTGTGTTGGTCAACACAGCCAGAGCGTCCTGAATGATGGGCATCTTTAAAGCATCGCATGAAGACAAGTTCCACAGCACCCCTGCACAGAGAGAAACACAGAGTTAGCAACAGGCAAGGTTATCAGATAAGAACTGATTCACACCTGTTAGTTGTTGCACTTATCAGTTTATTTTTCTAAAATTTGTGCTAAAAGTTGTGACTGCTGACATACAAAGCACTGCTCCTTCAGAGGGTGACACAGCTAACGCAGTGGTGAAGTTTGTTCAGTTGAAAATCTAAGCTGGTGCCAAGTTTGAACGTACAACCGATTTGCTCGGAAACTGCTTACTGTAGTGAATTTAGTAGTGAAGTAGTTTGTTAGTGAAATTAAATCACTAACAAACAGTTAAAAAGGCAACGTTAAAAAGACAACATTATAGCATTAATTAAGATTAAAACCTGATGATTATGCTTCCTAATGGGAACTGGCTTAATGGTTATCATTTCAGACCACTAGTTTTGTGTTGGACACATTTAGATCCCATTAGAAAACCATTACATATATCTAGACTCAATCACAGGTCAACTATTAACTATTACAACTATTAACTATTAAAAGTCTTTACAAATACAGAACAGCACTACTGATCATTAGATGCCATTACAAAATCCAGGACCCAACAAACGTAATGATTTCCATGATTTATTAGCATCATAGAAGCCATAAGGCACCGATTTCTATTTAAAAGGGGCTCGTTAATTACCCTGCTTAAAAAATAGACTAGCATTAATTCCATGCAAGTTTGTTTGGTTTATATGCTGCTCTGGTGTTGGTGAAGGTGACCAGCCCACCAGCATTCCAATAGTTTTGTCACTGTCATGCAAAAACCTTGCATCTCTAACATGGGAACTTTACAGACTTCTCACTTTTTACATTTTCAATGGAAAAATTTGTAAAAAAGTAAAATCATTTAATTTCAAGGAATTCCAGAGCATTTCTATTGGTTGATCTGTTATTAAAATTTGATACAATGTAAGGTACAGCTGCCAGATTCACAAAACTACAACAATATGCTGGTTTTGCTGGTAGCCACGATACTAGCATTTAAAACACAATGCATGCCGGTGTTGCTTGTAGCCAGCATACCTGTTCCCTTGCTGGTACCAAGAATGTCAGAATTTAAAACACAACAAATGCTGAGTTTGCCAATGTCCAGCTATGATCTATACTGGTTTCACTTCCAGTGAGCTGTATTAAGTGTGTTGCAGAGAAAACACTACAACATGGAGAACACGGCTACACCAAGACCAGAGTTTGGAGGTACTCCTTTAATGTGTGCAATTACCAGATTGTCTTTTCTTTTTTCCTCAGAAAAGGAGTCCACTTTTAGGAGAGTAAACATGAATGGTGCAATAATGGCAACACTATATGTTGTGGTAAACATAAACAGGCTGATGTAAGAATTAGATAAACTTTGCTTTTACAAGCTGAAGTTAAGGGATGAAACTGAATCCAACTGTCTGGGTGATGACTTCATGAGAGCTGTTGACTCCGGGCAGGTGGTTATCGTTTTAATTAAACTCCAACTGCACACACAGATCCACGACTGAAGCCCCACATCAGAGTGTGTGTGTGTGTGTGTGAGAGAGAGAGAGAGAGAGAGAGAGAGAGAGAGAGAGAGAGAGAGAGAGAGATGACTCATTCTTTCACTGCGCTGTGTTACTCCATTCTGGTGAAATGGAGTGAATGCAAGCAAAACCAAAGTCTGTTCACTAATAGTTTAGCAAAAACCCATCCCAAATGGCTGGATCAGCCAAGATATTTCATATTCCATATTTGCTTCTGTAGTTTCTTTACTGGAGCTTTGAGGCTGATGTAGCTAACAGGTAGTGAAGCTAGTGAAACAGTCCACAAAATAGAATAGTGCCAATATGCACACCTAAAACATGACATCCTTGCCTCAAACAATGTCTAGTTGTTAAATAATGTCAAATGGACTTGCTAATGTGTTTTTTGACAAAGTATGTGATACCATTATCTTTGAAAATTGATGTATATTAGCTGTGTATTGTGTATTTTGCCCATTTCTATAGCTACCCGTGTGTCACAGTGTCTCAAACAACATAAGCAACATAAGTCTGTTTAAGAATACCTATCATCTAGGTTTATGTATGTGTTATTTAATTTATAGTAGCCATTAGCTGAGAAAGATACAAAGATTGCAAGATACAAGAGTCAGTGTTGATACCAAGAAACAAAGATGCACAGTCCTTAATGGCTGGATATATGCAATATACCATACCTGATGCTTAGATTCATTATATAATGTAGAAATTAGACATGTAAGAGCAATTACAAGCCAGATTAGTGCTTAATTAAGTGCTCTTGAAGAGATTAGGTCTTTAGATTCGAGAAAAGTTATTCCATCACCTGGTCTAGATGTGCCAGGTATAGAGGCTCGTTTTCAATTAATAAGTAGGGTGGTTTTTTTAGTTGTCAAACTGCAATACTATCTAATTGAATTCAGCTCTGGTTGTCAACAAAGTAATTATGTTTGTGAAATGCTAAAGAGAAAATGATCCAATTAGGATTTTTTTCTATATCTGTCTGGATTCAGCTAAACAAGCTTTCTTATTAGTTTGGACTTTACTTTCAGAACTGAAGACCTAATGCATCAGATTAGCTAGCAGCGCAATAAGAATCCCAACCAGTTGGGACCAGTTCCCTACCAAATCAGACTGAGACCAGTTTCCATATTAAAAATCTTGCTGACTGTAAATACGAGCAATTATGTAAACAGGTTTCAGCCAGTTTTTTAAAAAACAAACAAACCAAAAAATATGTATACATATAAAAATAACACATAAAAGATCAATATGTCTGTTCAAGCTTCAAATCAAGCATAATATGTCTTTCACAAGCTGTGAATATTCATTTTAAATGTAGAACAGCCAAAAACACGTTGCACTGCACTCCCATAAGCTTAGCGTTAACATACTGATAAAAGCCGACAAGAGTGCTAGCAGAAATTAGCATAATTGTGACATTTGCGGCTGAAGTGAAGGCCTAACTCTAATAGTCACAGTTCGCCACTGAATGCTGTTGTGTTTATGTTAGTGTGGGCCGGTGCTAAACTGTGGTCTTAAAACAAAGCAAGAGAGAACCGGAAAACAAACAGGTGCACACAGATAATTGAGTTAGAAGCTTCTTTGCGTCAACACCGCTTGGTTCCACCACATCAGAAAAGAACTATCTATCTATCTAAAACTGTAGCACACCTGAGCACTGGATGGAGCGGACTACACTCCAGCCTATGTAATGAAAATCCTTCTAGGTCCACCTTGCTGGTTGACAGTTGCAGATTGTGCCTCACTTCCAGTTTTCTGACTGCAGAAATAATCTTCTGCAGCAATAAACCAATACCAGCGCAACAAACACTAATTTATGATCAGGAGTGGTCTTGAGCTCAGAAACTGACCAATGATGAATACAGAAATATGAATACAGAAATACAGTTTAAGGCTGGGTTTCTAATAAGCGGCCAATCAGTGAAAGTACAAGGTAGGTGTTTCTGATAAAGACGTCAAATGACAGTGAAGGTAGGTGTTTCTATAAGAGTGGTCAGTGAGAGAAAGTATCAAATAAAGTGTAGGTCCACTGCATAATAGATCTGCACAGGATATTTTCAGATGATATGTTTGATGGACTATTCTCAACCACAGGCCACACCGCTGTGTGCTCCGATACACACATACCAGACCAACACATGCTAATATGTAATCAGCAGTGGAGCAAGAATGAATGTGGCTAACAAAGTTTACAGGCTTTAATAAAATGGCCAGTGACTGGATGCATAAGCATAAATGTTTCTAATGAAGTGAACAGAAAGTTGAAGTGCATGAGGCTTCAAATAAAGTGGACAGTGAGTGAAGGTAGAAAATACGTGTTTCTAATAAAGTGGCCAATTAGTGAAAGGGGAGGACTGGTGAATCAAGTAAATTGGCCCTGGAGTGGAAGTACAGGGAAGGTGTTTCTAATAAAGTGGCCAGTAAGTGGGTGTATAAGGTAGTTAAAAATTGTAAGTGTATTCCGTGAAAAAAAAAAAAAAAGAAAAACACGCTCTCTGGATTTTCTGGATCAGCTGGCATCCTCTAATCACCCATGTCTGTCGGCAGCCTCTGTGGTTTTCCACAAAGTTTACTAATATCAAAAGCAATTAAGAGGTGGTAGATCGGTGAGCAGAAGCAGAACTTGTGGGGGTTTGTGGGTGGAATGAAGAAATGCAGACTTGAGTTTTCCTCACTATCTTATGACCAGTTTGTGAACCCCTACATTAGCGGTGGTCCAGCATTGCGGTCAGATGGCCGAGCAGCTGTCTCCTTTCAGAGTGGTGAGAAAAGTCATAGCTTATCTGTAGACTGGCTTTGACAGCCAGCGATGCGTCGGCATTCACGCTAATTACTGCTCCTCTTCCTCCAGGCTCCAAAACACAAATTACACAAATTTCAAAAATTCAAAAAGAGGGAGAAAAAATCATCAGCTCAGGACAGCTGGGGTGCTGGATTGTCAAAGATGCAAGGAAGCTATTTTCAGCCTTCCCCAAAGCCAGAGACGTGAGGTCCAAGTTTTATTTTTTGAGTAGCAGCACTTTCAAAGAGGTAGAAAGGCACCGGCCTGTTTATAAGAGAGATGTTTTACGAGCCCCATAAACACACAGCTTCTTAATGACATCTGGTAAACAGCTTTCTATGGTACAAGGGTGGCACTAGGGCGCTAGAGGTCACGCTCAGTAGGCCGACCAAGCTAAGCACACAGGAGGTGTGGGTAAGGGTTGGACAGTGGGATTATCATGTTGATATATACAGTATCAGTCCTGCTTCACACTGTCAAACGCAAGGAAAGGCAATGCTGGTGGTGGCTGTGAATACGTACTGCTACTGTGCTCTTTCAGTGAGGCAGGACACTCCAATATGCTGCCCCTGAACTTTCTTTTTTACTAAGAAAGCAAAATAGGCACAATTCTACAAGATGAACTGCTTAGTGCATTGTTTTTAACTGAACAATAGGTTGAGCAAATGCTCTGTTCTTGCAGAATGAAGCTCATTAAGCCTTTTCAACTTAATAAATGATATTATTAAAAACTGTAAAATCATAGAAAGAAGACTATGTAAACTGTCAACTTCTCATCCTCAATGCTGATGCAGGTAGAAACAGCCACTCTGGAGTCAAACACATCTGGAAACAATTTGAAAATGAGAAAATGTCTAGCCAAGCTAGCGTAGCGGCCTAATATGCTTGCCCAGACTCCTCAATATCTCACCTGAGAGCTCACTGTCTGAGGGCCTTTTTTACTCCAACGGATGTTACATCACAGTGGAAATGTCCAATTCCCCCCTGCAGTCTGAGACGGCAGATGTTGCAGATATTCTTAATGCAGTTAGAACACAGTTTCCACCACCTCCTAGATTATCAGTGCATCTCTGTCGCTGCCCAGCAACACAGTGTCTGCGGTCTACTGTGGATGTCTGCACAGTGCCTTACTGTGGATGGGGGAGAGTACGAATTTTAACCATCCTTTATTACGGCAAGACAATCAGTCACATAAAAAAAAAAGGTGTAGCTTCTGGCCTTATAGTAAAGGGTCAGAAAAGGTCAAGGCCCCTTCTAACAGTTCAGTGCATTACTTAGCATTGTTTGTAAAATGTGACATGGAAGCAGTGAGAGAGAGAGAGAGAGAGAGAGAGAGGGGGGGGGGGAGAATAAATGAATGAGAGAAACAAAAAAAGTGAAAGAGCCAGACAAATATAGTGCAAGACAAAAAAAGAAAGAATGGGTGAGTGAGAGAGAAAGGGGTAAAAACAAAGTGCGAGTGAGAAAGAGAGGGAAAGACTGAGCCAGTCAAGAGAGAAAGAGGGTACATAGGAAAAGTATACGTTCCTTGAGGAACTTTTAGGGGTTCCATGATTTGAAGCTGTGGAGGAGCCTCATAAGGTGCTTTGAAGAACCTTCAATGAACCTTTTTTTTCTTGAGGGTTCCTCAAAGCACCTAAAGAGGTTCCACCACGGTTTCAGACTGAGGAACCTCCAAAGATTCTTTAAGGATCTTCTACTTTTACTTTTACTACTGGTGTGTGATCAGCTAAGACCTACCACATGGAAATATCAGCACTCTAACCACTAAACCAAGACTTCAGCACACAGAGAGCCAACTTTCAGGTTTTATGCTGTAAATAACAGACAACAAAATTCAGTGTCCAGTTCTTACTGAGGTTTCGCTGTCCTGATCTGATCTAAACAATCAATCTCAAAGACAAGCAAGCCATTCTTTGATGGATCAATATCCGTGTTTTGTACCAGTGCACCAATCTTGAGAGTTATTTGGCACGGTTAATAGAACAAATGCTTTCTCCATATTCATCGCAAAGCATATTCAAGTACACAGACTACAGACTGGTATCTGATCAGACTGGCTCCATGAGCCCTGTCAGTTTCCTTAAGCTTCATTCTCTCCATCTCCTTGTGTGGGTTTAGTAACATATAAGGCTTAGATCAACTGAGCCTTCATAGCCGCCTCCTTGCTTTTCAATATCCATATACACGACGAGGAACCAAGCAATATAACATTCTGTGACTAACTACTGGCATTACCATACTAAACAATCTAGAAACAACCTACTACCGATACAAATAAAGAAGAAAGATGGACAAAAGTACTGGGACACCTGTTCCTTCCTTGTTTCTTCTGAAATCAAGGGTATTAAAAGCTTTTGTTGATGTACCTGTCTCTTACTGTCCAGGAAAAACTTTCTAGGTTTTGAAGCATTGCTCAGGATTTGATTGCATTTAACAACAAGAGAGTTAGTGAGGTCAGGGTGTTGTATGATCATCACCCCACCTCACCTGCAACTCACCCCAAAAGTTTTGGACAGAGCACCATCATTCCAATGCTCAATGCTGGGGGGCTTTATATACAATAGGTTGATGTTTATCTGCTCCAGAGAGCTCTGGTTCCTCTCTACAGGGACTAGACAAGCTGAGTGTATCAGCAATGGGTGCATTAGTAGCTGAATGCATTCATTAGAAGGAGTGTCCACAAACATTTGGATATAAAGTGTATCTCTGACTTATCTCCAGTGCCTGTTCCCTCTCTCTCTCTCTCTCTCTCTCTCTCTCTCTCTCTCTCTCTCTCCCCCACCTTTCTCTTTCCCTTCCTTTGTCTCTCTCCCATCTCTTACTTTCTCTTTCTCTCTCTTATAAATCCTTCCCTTCCCTTGTCCCATTCTCTTTTCATCTCCAATTTTCTTTTTCTGCATTTTCTGTTCTACCTCTCCTCCTCCTCCTCTCTCCTCCTTTCTCCCTCTCTTTCTCTCTCTCCTCCTTTCGCTCTCTTACTCTCTCATTCTTTCCTTCTCTCTCTCGCGCTCTCTATACTTGCTCTGTGCTTGACTCTTACGCATGAGTCATAGCGGAGAGGACAAGGAGGCTGTAGAACTGATGAAGATGACCTTGCCTATTCCACTCTTTCACCCACACACACACACACACACACACACACACAAACACACACACACACACACACACACACACACACACACACACACACACACACATACGCACTCATCAGCTGCTAGAGCCTAATTCCACAGCTTGGGAAAATGGTCCTGGCTGATTGTAATCGCTAGTAGAAGGTGTTTGGTGCTGATGAGCATGCTGACGCTGCTGCTGTCGCCGCCGCTGCTGCTCTGCTTGTGAATAAGCAGTGTTATTCACCCAGCAGAGCTCCAAACAAATGTACTGTGCTGGAGAACACATTTTCATGTTTCTACTGATGATAGGAGAGAAAAAAAGTCTGAGGTGTTCCATGACAGAAGTGAGTGTGTTTACTGTACATACCTGCACACTGACACCTGCTAGGAGTCATACCTATCTCACATGTGCATCTTTCATAAAAACGTCTTAACCATCGTACTTTTTCCAAATCCCTATTATGTGTGTGATTACGTATGGGTATGTGTGTGTATGGGTGTGTGTGTGTATGGGTGTGTGTGTGTGTGTGTGTGTGTGTGTGTGTGTGTGTGTTCATGTCTTCATTTCTTTTTTATTGTTCCTTCATTTTTAAACAAAACAAAGCACAGCAGGAGAGATGCAGACTGAAGGGCCTTCTAATCAGCAGAGAGGGAGAGATGGAGGGGGGGCATTTTCTCACAACCTGAGGGACAGGCAATAAGACATCAGCTTATCAAACTATTGTTCTGTTGTTTCTATTTCTATTATTCTGTACTTTCTGTTCCCCCTCTTACCATTCTGTTCATTGCTTTGCCAAATATGTAATAAATACAGCACTGTGAAGAGAAAGAGAGCAAAAGAGAAAGGATAGAGAGAGTGAGTGTATGCAAAACGGAGAGAGCGACAGAGAGAAACTGAAGCAACTGAGTGAGAGACAGAGAAAGTGAGTGGGTGAGTGAGTGAGTGAATGAGAGGGTAAAAGAGTGAGTGAGTGAGATGGTAAAAGAGTGAATGTGTAAGAGAATGAGTGAGATGGTAAAAGAGTGAATGTGTAAGAGAGTGAGTGAGTGAGAGGGTAAAAGAGTGAATGTGTAAGAGAGTGAGTGAGTGAGAGGGTAAAAGAGTGTATGTGTAAGAGAGTGAGTGAGTGAGTAAGTGAGAGGGTAAAAGAGTGAATGTGTAAGAGAGTGAGTGAGTGAGAGGGTAAAAGAGTGAATGTGTAAGAGAGTGAGTGAGTGAGAGGGTAAAAGAGTGTATGTGTAAGAGAGTGAGTGAGTGAGAGGGTAAAAGAGTGAATGTGTAAGAGAGTGAGTGAGTGAGAGGGTAAAAGAGTGAATGTCTAAGAGAGTGAGTGAGTGAAAGAGTAAAAAAGCAAGTCAGTGAGTGAGTGAGAGGGTGAGTGAGAGTGAATGCGTGAGTGAGAGGGTGAGTGAGAGTGAATGCGTGAGTGAGAGGGTGAGTGAGAGTGAATGCGTGAGTGACTGAATGAGTGAGAGGGTGATTGACTAAGTGAATGAGTGAGTGACTGAGTGAGTGAGAGGGTGAGTGAGAGTGAATGCATGAGTGACTGAGTGAGTGAGAGGGTGAGTGAGAGTGAATGCGTGAGTGACTGAGTGAGTGAGAGGGTGAGTGAGAGTGAATGCATGAGTGACTGAGTGAGTGAGAGGGTGAGTGAGAGTGAATGCATGAGTGACTGAGTGAGTGAGAGGGTGATTGACTAAGTGAATGAGTGAAAGGGTATAGAGTGAGTGAATGAGTGAAAGGGTATAGAGTGAGTGAAAGATTAAGAGGGTAAAAGTAGTGAGTGAAAAGGTAAGAGAGTGAGTAAGTGAGAGGGCATGATAGTAATTGAGTGAGTGAGAGAGTGAGTGAGTAAGTGAGTGAGCGATTGAGAGATTGAATGAGTGAGAGGGTAAGAGAGTCAGTGAGAGGCTAAGAGAGTGTGTGAGTGAGTGAGTGAGAGGGCATGATAGTAAGTGAGTGACAGAGAGTGAGTGAGAGGGTAAGAGAATAAGTGAGAGGGGGAGTGAGTGATTGAGAGAGTGAGGGTAAGAGAGTGAGTATATGAGAGGGTGAAAGAGAGACAGAGGACAAAATGAGAGTGAGTGAGAAAATATCTTTATTGTTAACTGATTTGAAAATGAAGAGAGAGAGAGAGAGAGAGAGAGGCAGATAGTACCTTTGCTGGAACACTAGTAGAGCGTAACTGCTGTCAGGGACAGTAGCCCTAATCCAAGCTCATGGGTGCGGAGGCCGTACAGAGTTCTGTGACAAACACTGGGTGGAATGAGGTTGTCCCACGTCCTGCAAGAGCGACTTTACTGGCAGTCCTTCTGACAGCTCTTAGCACGTCAGCATTAAAACCACTGAAAGGGGCACATTAATTCAAAGTTAATGGCAGCCTCCGCTTTGAGGTGGCCATGTTTTATTAAGCAAGCGTTCAAACACTGATCCCCCAGCAAAACATTCTGTTGTTGACGTTTACTGCCATATTCATGAGGAGGGATGCAGGAGAGGAAAACCAAAATGCACATTTCTCACAACTACTAAGTGATTCATTTATAGTGCAGAATTCCTAATGCACTCTATAATGCCTTTTTTCAGACTCCTAACAAACCCTGTAGAAATCAAGCCAGTCTCAAATGATTCATCCAAGTTAAAGAGTTTATATTCCGGCTGGCTGGATATGTGTGTGTGTGTGGGTGGAATGACGCAGGATCATCAGAGTTAGCTTTATGTACTCTCATTTTCTAGAAGCAGGTCCTGACCTTGATGGCCTGCAACTCACCATCAAATGTCATTTGGAGCTGTAAACGGAACGGTCACTTGCCTCATCCAAAAATGTGAATGTTTCTAACAGCCTCAACGAAAATCTCCCATATGACACACTCTTCACACCGCCTGACAGCAAATAATGAAGTGCATTTCCTTTGCGAAATATGGAGTTACATCAGATCACTACAGGTCCAGTATGGTCCAGCTGTTGTCCAGGCAGCTTAAAGAACACTCTAATCTTGGACACATTGCTTCACTATTTCTGTATTTACTTGCAGGACCTCACTACCCTGGATATGTGACTAGAACACAATAGGCAAACACTGACTTTGAGGTATTACCATAGAATTTTCTAAAGGTAGCACACATTACATTTTTTAGGGCTGCTTCTGGTTTTGCTGCTTTTAGATTCCTGAGAAACAATGGCATTATAGCTGTCAATCAGCTATGCTAGCTATCCCAGGGGTGAATTACTGAGTGGGCCAATGGAACCAAAGCCCACAGGTCCCTGATTTCAACAAGTTCTAAGACATAAGGCCCAAGACTGGCTTTAAGACTCAGGACGTACCACTACACACAAAGGTGCTTCACATAGAGAACCAATTTTAATTTCACAGAGATGTTTGAGTGTGAAGAACCTTTACTGGATACGTTATCAATTTAATACAAAATTCAGCAAGTGTTTTCACATGGTTCATTGGTGAGGTTTCCTTATTGGTGAAGTGTCTGGACGGTGGAGAGAGCTCAGAAAGCTCAGAGGACGCTAACGCTAACCTAGCTAAAGCTAATTACGTGCCACAATGTTGCTCTCTCTCTCTCACATCATATTAGGGTACTTATAAATCATAAAATACATTTGCAAAGAGTTTTATGGCTACAGGGGCTACAGTTTTATGGCTAAAATAGACCTTTGCTAGAACAGTCGGATTCTGTATTCATGCATAATCATAATGCTATGCTAAGTAACATTAGCATGGTCACTTTAGCTAGGTAATGTCAGGTGGCAAGGCCACTAGGCCAGAGACCGGCATGCGAATGCCACAGGCAGCAATGCTGTATAAGACTAAGGCCTGGCATGCAAACTCCACGGGTAGCAATGTTGGACGAGCCTGGCAGCAGTCATGCTGACCCTCACTTTTTTTACTCCATTGTGTTTTGGTTGCTGTGTTTCGACGTTGGGCTTTGGATGCTGTGCTTGTGTTTACTATCTTTTAGTGCACAAGCCCAGTGTCATTACCTTGGCAAAGTGCATGCATGAATTGCAGGGGTGCACTGAAGGAAGGGTTGTAGTTTTTAGTGTGTGTACAGACTTAAAGTTTTTGTAATCTTTTAATAAGCAAGGTGCTGCTAGCAAAAGTAAGTTAACTAAAAAAAGAAGCAGCTTCTATGCCATGACCATGACCATCATCGTGTGTTAAATCATACAGTTTCAGTGTCTTCAGCGATTCTCCTCTATAACTGTCATCTTCATCTTCATTTTAATTTGACTGGTCCAAGGGCATAAAAAAACTGGATATTTGTAGGGGGAGTGACCTGGACTGATCAGCACAATAATTTATGTGTATTTAAATGTATTATCAATAATAATACATTTAAAATCAATGTGAATTGAAAAAAATGCTGAATTTTACTTAGTTCACTTTGTTTGACGCTGACTGTGAAGAAAGCTAGATATAGCAAAGAAATGCTAAAAGGATAATAAGAGATGCTGTATGTGTATACGGGGAAGGGGTGTGCACAATGTACAGGCACATAAACACAAACACAATGCCTCTACATTCTTCAGAAATGGCACTTTTTAGCTATCCTCAACACACAGCTATGCTGCCTTCACTAAGAGGTGAGAATAACCCTGATGCCCTGGCAAGCATTTGCAACTTTGACAGGAATCCATTTCTCAAGACTCAAAGCTTACTGTAGTGTATATTAAACACCAGGACACATGCGCAGAAATAAAGGTCAATACACTTAGCTGCGGGCTACAACAGCGGAACTGCATTCATGCAACTCATTCCACTCTCCCCACTGACAACAACAAATCGAATTAGCTACAGCAGGCTCAGGTGCTTTTCCAGCCACAGCGTACACTGGGACACAGCGCTGATTGTAAAGTGTTATTTTCAATGTCACTGTATGGTCAGAGACGCTGTATGCTGTTATGTCCTCACAATTGCATTGTTTTAAAGATAATTCAGCACAGAACGTTTTGTGGATAGTAAGTGCCACTTAGTTTTACATATTAGTGATATTAATGATATGTAATCATTTGGATTATTTAAGTGTGAATCAAGTGTTTTTCTGGTTGGTTAACGTGTATGTTCAAAGGTTTGATCCTACGGACACACCAATAATAAAATTCTGAAATCACAAGATTGTCTGTGGAATATGTTACCACACATTTTACAATCAGAGTAAGCCCTTTAAATGTAGGTGTGTCCACTTCTGACTGGCACTGTATGCCTCCAGTCTCCGGTACAGGGTATTTTTAATGTCATAAAATGCAGTACTTTGTATATGCTTATGTACAGGCTTAAAGTTCTTGCCTTTAAGAGTGTAATCTATTATTAAACAAGGTGTTTCTAGCAAAAGTTGTGAGCAGGCAGCGTGTACCGTCAGCCACCAGCAGGGGGGCCGGCCAGCAAAGTATGAAAGCTGGTGGAGTTGGAGCAAAGAACTCCAAGCCCTAGAATCCCCAGTGGTAATCAACGCTGACCAGACCAACCTGTGTGGCACGGTATAAATGCACCCAGCCAAACACAAAAAAACAAAAAAAGAAGCTGCTTTTATGCCATGACCATCATCTGTTAAATCATACAGTTCAGTGTATTCAGTGATTCTCCTTCATAACTGTAATAGAGGGCCATCTTCACTTTCATTTGACTGGTCCAAAGGCATAGAAAGAGGTTTGATTTTGTTGGGTCTGTAGCACCTTGGATTGGTTATCACAATACTGTTACACTTAAAATCAACAGGAACTGAAACAATACCACATTTCACAAGTAACAACCCAAGAAAGTAAAGCCCTTTAAATATAGGCGTGTCCACCTCCGAGTGGCACTGTATGCCACTGGATCCTGCAGTCTCCGGTACAGGGTATTTTTAATGTTGTATAATGCAGTACTCTGTATACTCCCCAGTGGTAATCTATAGACTCACAGTCAGTTGTACAACAAAATAACAATCAATAACGCTAGCCAAACACTCCTCACTGCCAAAGTGTTGGGCTGCTTCTCCAGGGACTCTTGCCTGTCTATTTTTTCCTACCTTCTTTCATGAGCGTGGAGCGCCATTCCATCTGCTAAACGCAGCCACCTTATATCAATTAATCTGTGACTCATCTGAGAAAAGCGCACACATCTCCCACAAACACACACACACTTGTGCTAGGTTGGCCTCTGAGGATCTGCGACACTTTCTTTAAAAGCAACAGGATGTGTGTCAAAATGTGCTTTGTCTACACCGCAGCAAAGGCCTCATTCTTTCAGTGCCTTACTTAAAGAGCAGGTCAAGGTTTTAGAACCTCACAAGACCGCTTTTGTAGAGCATTCATCACTGTATTGCTGTGGCCAAGGACTGTGACTCAGTGCGAACCAAGAGAAATTTTACAGACTCCAGAAACGAGGCAAACTACTGAAAGGCAAACGGAACGGTCAATCGACACTTCACAAAACCATTCCCATAAATAACTAGTGTTCACCTCTAGCTTAGCAACTGTTTCTAGGTTCAGGCACAAAGGCTTGCAAAATTTACAACTGCTTTCTAAATGCCATGCACGATAGTAAGGATGGGTCTCACTGATGACCTGCAGCACAAAAAATGCTAAAAGTTAAATATTCAATTTTACCATTCCAACCAGTCAGTCCTTACATTTCCAACAGTTGGATTTATCCAGAGTAATTTACAAGGATTTTCTACATGTGGTGTTGGGTGAATGTAGGTTTCTTGCCTTTTGCTATTCCGGACAAGACAAGGAACTGAACCCCTCTGTCCCATGTTCAAGAAGATGGTGTTATCCACTATGCTGTTTAACTATTCTTACAAATGCCGTTTGTTGTCACCACATAAAGACTTCTCAGCATCATCTACAAAAACAATGCACATTTCTATCATATTAGTCTAATAATATGCTTAAGTTTGTTAAAATATTTCCCAGATTCTACATTTGTACATACCCAACATAGACCCCCTCCTTACCCTATAGAATTAAACAAGTTGTTTTTATTACTGCGACTGTAGGACTGAAATATGTAAATCACCTCTGTCCTGATTGGCCACAGTACATGCACTGTTTTAACGGCAGTGTGAATGGGCAGAACTAAACGGCTATAGACTGAACAGGTGGCTAGCTAGGCAGCATTTACACACACTATATTGACAAAAGTATTGGGACACATCTGTGTTAGCAATGGGTGCAACTTTGAATAGCTGAGTGCATTCATTAGAAGGGGTGTCCACAAACATGTAGGCATATAGTGTTTTTCAGTCTTTAAGGCACAGTAACCTATTCAAGGTTAGAAAGTTTTTATGCAAAATTGGCTTCTGACTGATTTTTGTACAAAAAAAAAAAATAAATAAATAAATGAAGTTAACAAATAAGAAAAATGTAGGAAACGGTCTCCCTTTAGAATGCATGCAATAATACATTTACAGCAATAATATTACATTTACATCTGTGTCATCTATGTATACCAGACATTTCAGTAAGTTTCTTTCACTTTCTGACTGTGATCAGTAGCCTTTAGCTTCTTTTTTATCCTTCTGGTGCTACAAGGCTGCAGGTAGATAGATGCATGTAGCCTCAAGGGCATGCTAGTGACCTTCTTGTGTATTTTTATTTTATTTTGTTTTAAGACCTTTTGCATATTGAGCCAAAAAGCACAAAACAAATGTCAAAGGGCCTATTGTCTTACTTAGCGAAGGGTCAGTTTGTTCTCTGCTTATGAGCTAGATGAAACTACTGCTGCTCTCTTTTATAGTATTATATGAAGGTCTCTCTCTCACTCTTACTCTCTCTCTCTATCCCTCTGTCTGATGCATTGTTCAGCCACAAATGCTGACTCAGCAAGACCTGAATAATGACTCAGCTGAAACTGAATAATGACACACTGGGCTGAATCTAGGTCTATGCTTTCCCACCTTTCATTCAAAGAGATAAAAGAAAGAGAAAAAAAAAGAGAGAGCGAGAGAGGGAGAGTGTATAGTGATGAATTTAGATGAATTTAGAAGAATTGTGGAGTAGTTTGCAACCTAAAGCCCAGTCTGAACGTAGCAAATCAACTGTATGGTTTTGAGACAGTAGGCATTTTACAGTATGTCATTGCTGTGGCTTATAAACAGCTTCGTCTGCCATATTTTCAAGCTTGTGTCAGGTTTTATAGATTTCTAGGAAAGTTCTACTGCTGAAGTTGATATTTGTGTTGATGCTACAGCAGGCCCTCACCCCTCAAAAGGTTCATACTATATACTTTACTTGAGGTTATATAGCAACAGAACAGTACGTAAGATGACATCATCCTTCCCCTGACGAGGCCAAGTGAACTAGGGCATGTTAAAAATAGCAAAAAAACAAACAGAAAAAACATAGGCCTTGCACAAATAGCCATTTCTGTGCCCAAATGGGTAGCAACTGATGCCACAGTACATTACAGTTAAGGATTTATTTTTCTACTCCTAAAAACTTTCCTGTAATATTAAAGAGGAAATGGTGTCCCAGTTAATGGTGTTTCTGTGATATGTGGCACTAGTGGCCAATTTCATTATTTGCATTGTTAAAAACATGTTTAGTCATACAGGCAGGATCTTAATGCATGTACACACACTCTCACACTGGAAAATGACTACAGTTTTGAAGTAGTTTTCTTTTTTTATTAGATGCCACGTTTAGTCGCCATGGTTGATGACGTTCAAGCTGAGAATGCATCAACATTAATATTTTAAATTGTTTTAGCATTATTTTAATTTTTAAGACTTTTTTTTTTAGCTTTTTAGGTCTCTTAAATACCAGTTTAAATAAACGTCACCACTACGGAACTGCTCCATGAGGTGAGCTGTTTTTAGCTCCAGTCTGGTCGGTTCTTCTCAAAGCTACAGTTTAAATACAAGAGTCTAACTCTTGGTTTTAAAAAGTTTTTAGACCCAAGGCATTGTGAGTATGAGAGAACCTGAAAGTAACATGGAATAAAAAGGTGGTTTATACACTGGAAAAAGTTTCAAAGACATACAACAGCAGCACACTTGCAATACACAGGCACCTGATAAGGCCTCGGCAATACTGTAGTTGACGGACTGCCAGAAATGGCAGAAAAGGCTGGTTCAAGGCTGTGCCACCGACACTGGTGACCTTGTACTTTAATTCCAGAGTTGTTCAAACACTAAGCTGGAATGTGTACATTCTCACACACTACAAGGAACAAATGAATCAAACCTGTGTTTACATGTAAAGGATTATCAGGATTCCAGAGATAACTGGGTGAAGGTGAAGTTACAAGGAGAACCCCTTTTTAACGAGATCACATTAGCATATTGATATTGGCATATTATTATTATTTGATGCCCCATAACACTTGATTTTGTATTTTGATGAGAAGTTTTAATTGTTAACTGTTTACTTAGCAACTTAATTAGTGAGGGAGAAACCTGCTAAAGTTCCACTTTAGGTTGTTCAAATTGAGTTTCTAATTCTATAATTGGCTTTTATTTTTGATTCTGTTATGTTGCTTTAACTCTCACTTTAGTGCTTTAACATTGTCAGATAGACCAATGGTTCCCAAAGATTTACAGTACTGTGCCCATACTGTAACCCCCCCCCCCTCCCAAGACATTATACTTCTTGCTGCACATCCCCTCTTGCTCCACATACACACACATACAGCCAGATGGCATTTAGCCATGTTAAATCGAGCATACTGAATTACAGTCCTGGATCCCTTTCTATTTTTCATACTTTTGCTTGAATCCTAAAGTTGTGGTGACATCATGGTCATGTGGCAGTTCACATGAATGATACAGCCCAGGTCAGCAGTGGGCCTGCTGGTTTCTGGCCTGCTGATTAATTACTGACAGCGGCCACTCCTAAGTACTCTGTGCTGCCTAGTGTTCTAATTTATATGGTAATCTGTGTTCAGCAGGCAAGCAGCAGGCTTCTCCAGCATGGCCGTGTCGTTAAGCCTTCCCATCCACTGACACCCACGCTGGCTTTATGAACATGTTCGGAAATCGTATAATCGTACACCTTGAGGCATGGTCTTACTGCAAAGCACTTATTTGGTTTAAGGAAAGCTTCCCTATTCTGTACTGACACGGCAATGTGACTAAACGCAGAAAGATAAATACTGTACTTTCTATTATGTCGCAAATCTTTCTTTCATGACATAACTGCACTGCTAAATAAATGTTTACTTTGTTCTGACCCCAAATGTAGCCAGGACAAATCTTCTATATCTTTTGCAGTTTTACACTGGAGCCTCAAAGCTTAGGTAGCAGTTAGGATTAGGACCAGGGTTGGGTTTGAGTTTTGGGTTTAAATTAGGAATATGTTTCAAGGTTAATTCAAGATTCAGTAGTTCAGTATCTGCTGTCAGCATCTAAAGTGTCCTAACCACATTAGTCTGTTACCAGATACAATATTAGAAACTTTTATTTATTTATTTTAAATGTTCATTAATATCCTAAAGATGAGTTAAAGCAGCTTGGGAAAAACAAAGCATAAATGAAACCATTAATCAAGCTATATCCTACTTCATGCTTTCTTTTTTAGGATTCTGTTATTCTGCACAGAACCCTGGCAACTTAAAGAATGACTGTCCGAAAAAATACATAAAATTACCTAGTGAACTTTACGCGTCCCTGGGATGTCAGTATGGCATGAGTTTGAAGCCTTGCCACATATGATAAAAGCCTCACAGCAGTTAACTAACTGTAGTGGACTAAGCACATGGGGCGCACAGATGGTGTGCAAAACTAAAAAAGCAAACTTCAGTCCTGATCAACTACATCTAATATGCCTATTTAATATTTAGGTATTCCAAAAACTTTTTAATGCAGTTAGAGCTCAAGGTAACCCATGGGAAAAAGGCAGAAATTGTAAGCATGCAAAAAATCAAGATCGGCCTGCATTGTGGACATTTCACATGGCTCCAGTAATAGCTCCCAGCAGTCTTCACTGTGCGCTCAGTGCACTGGTGACCTACAAAGGACATGTTTCAAACTGGCAACTCCATACAATGTGTGAAAGCCACCATGGTCCATCTCTGCATGTTATTCCTGGACATAGTGAGGTCATTTACCAGCAAAGCAACAGGAGATGCTAAACCCCAGAATATATCTGAAACACATTAGCTAGAATTCAGCCAACCAGCAGCCTATTGAAAGATAAATTAATTAATATTAATAATGAAGTTAAACTCCCCTCAAGCAGGAAACTCTGACTCATATAGTGTCCTTGGAAACGTATCATTAGATAAGCAAGTTTAATGCTCATTAGAAGACAACGGCATGTCCACTGCTACGATTACAGTCTTCAACTTCCAACGGTTTGATCCTCCAGGGTTGCATTGGCTGTGTGACACTGAGTGGTACATGCGGCACTTATTCACATTAGAAGAATGCCATGCTCTACTTTGACATGCCAATGAGTGTGGAAATCTTAGCTTTAATGACAACCAAAATGGCCCATACAATCTCTAAATATTTGGTAACAAGCAACTACCCCCAACAAATCTGAAACATTAGTTATATCAAGTACAGGTGCATCTTACATAGAGGCCAGATTTGTAAAGTCTACCACCAGATTTCCAATGACAAATGAAGTGAAGAACATGAAGAACATGGCCCTCCTCCCAATATAATGTCTTATAAATTAAATCTCTACCTTGTCCACATGTTCACCACAAAGTTAGATTAGCAACTACCAACCACCCCGTTTCCTCCCTTTTAACATTGTTACATCTCTCATTCCTAGCTCCACTTATCAATGGGGTTCTGGCTTTCTACCACAAAGGAGAAGCCACCCAAACTCCAGCTCAAAGTTCTCTAAGTTCTCTCTACTCTCTTTCAGTCTCCTCCCATACTATCCCATACTGATGGCACTGTCCAAACTCGCAAAAAGGAAAATATTGGCCAAAACATTGCTGTTTTTGTTTAATGTAAAGGGGAAGATCATTATCAAATTAAGGCCCATCCAAAAGGCTCACTGCTGTCCGTCTGCAGAGAAAGCTAGCATTTAGAAAGCTAAATTCTTTAGCATGACCACTTCCCATCAGGCAGTCACAATTTTAACTTGCAAATCTTATAATATATATAATAATATAAAAAATAAATAATATAAAAAGTGCAATCAAGAAGTGTAATGCACTCAAGTACTGCCCTTAGCTTAGATAAACTGTATCTATTAATAACTCAACTATAGATAATTATGTAGGGGTGGTCAGTAACAACTGTCCAGATTCTGAGAGCTTAGCCATTTTCCCCTACAGCTTCTAAAACTGAGCCTACTGACTTATTGACTTAAGGGTCAGTATATAAAAGCCATGCAGTGGGATTCTCAGGTAATGTATATTATTTTCAGCCATATCTCGCATCTTACCTGTGACCAGCTCTCTAATGTCTACGTCTGAGGTCTTGCGCAGCAGGCGGACCAGCGCAGGAATGCCTCCACAGTTCTTCAGGGCAATCTTGTTGTCATCATTAGCCTTCCCATAGACCAAATTCCTCAGAGCTCCACAAGCACTCCTGTGCACCTCGGCCATCCTATGGTCCAACAGGTCCACCAGCAACGGGATGCCCCCCTGCCTTCGGATCTGAGAAGAGAGGAACAGGTAGATTGGACATGAGAAGAAAAAAAATGTGCAGGAAGGAAAATGTCCGAATTTAAACAGGTGGTAAGCCAAAAGCCATTTAAACCGTGGTAAGAAGAGAGAGAAGATTTTGATCAACAGCAAAGACAAAACAACATCTTTTCATTCGAAACTTTTTGTCATAGGAAGCCAAAGTAATATTGTGGTGAGCCAAAAAGACAAAACAATATTCAATAGAAGACTGACAAAGGGTGGTAGGTGTCTTTTAAAATGTATTTTAAGATTTTGTGACAAAAATGAAATTCGAAAATACAATTTCATACTAATCAATAAATAAATAATACATGATACAAATAATGAATACTGCTCTGTATCTCTCTCTCTCTCTCTCTCTCTCTCTTTCTATATATATATATATATATATATATATATAATGAAAAAATAACAATAATATTACTTACTTTCAGAATATTTCAGAATATTTTTTGAAAATATACAGTACAAAATATATAGTGAAGGGGTAAGTTATTTTTTTTCTTTAACAGGACAAAACATATTCATGAGCCAGATTTAGCTTTAGCACAGGCAACACTTTGGTCGGTGTAAGAAGCATATCGTTGTCAGGCCCTCGTTAACGCGCCCTCCCCTGGGGAGATCTCGAGCCGCTGCCCACAGAATAAGTAAGGACCTTCCGCTTTTTTTACGTTCATGTGTATCGATTCACTAACTCGGTTCGTGTTCATTGGTTGTTTGCATTCTTTGTTTGGTTTATAAGTTGCACCTGGAACTGGGAGATATTTAAGGAGCCTCCACACCACCATTGGACGCTGAGAATTGTATTGTTTGGGACCTCTAGGTTTCATGAGAGGTTCCCCGTACTGTAGAAGTGTCTTGAGGTCAGTTTCTGCTGAAAGTTCTCTTTCAAGAGCAGATCACCCTGCTATCCATGTTTTCTGTGAGGCTCGCTTGCTCACGGTCCGGATTCTCTGGCTACCCACATCCCAGCTAGGCGCCCCCCGCTCAAGGCAGCACACTGCAGTTCCAGGTTTGGTTGAGACCATCTCTGCGAGTGTTCATCCCATCTTGGTCTGGCCTATCACACCATGACAATTATCTGGTGTTGCATATAATATAACAGTAGCTGTTCATCCAGACTATAGGATAGTTTGCCTAGAACAATGGTTCTGAAACCAACTCTTAAGGACCCACTGAGACCAGATTTTTGCTTCAACATATAATGTAAAAGGTTCCCTGAGGTCTGTTTTGAGAACCACCAATCGAACCAAAAATCGAACCAAATAATAACATACAAATTTAGATTTTGAATAAATTATTTTTCCAAATGAATGATATTCCTAAATTAAAATAAAACAAAGAACTTAAGGGGGATACGAGTCATAATTGGCAAAAAAATATATATATAACTGAAGGTGCACCAATTACACTAATTAAAAATGATTGGAGATTTAGCATTCAATTATATTTAAAAAGTTGTGACTGTAATCTTTAGAGCTGAACTGAACTGAGCATCTTATCAGAAACACTCCAAATCCTACAAGAGAACAGATTTCAACGTTTCTTAGACAGGCCCACGTTTTTTTTTTCCATGGAACCCTGCACTGAAACAAATCACATCAGTGTATGAATCATCCTTTTGATAGCTATTGAGAACGAACAGCATGACTAAGACTCTGTCAACAGTGCCTTTATGTTCTGCACCAGTCAATTAAAGGCAGCCAAGTTCATTAAGGGCTCCGGCACAGAGCACAATATGCCAAGTGTGCCCGAGAGAGAGAGAGAGAGAGAGAGAGAGAGAGAGAGAGAGAGAGAGAGAGAGAGAGAGTTGTTCTGAATCACAGTGATTGACATTACCTCCCACCCCACATGTACTTACTCACTCCTCATGCCTTTATAAGGAAAATAAAGTCAGACGATGAGATAACTCTAATGTGAGTTCCCCTAATGCCCACACCACTTCAGCTAGTGTTAATATACTCTGAGAACACTCAGCCTAATATACTCACAAAACAAGAGGCTGTGTCTAATAGAGGCATGCCAGTGGTTATATGCACATTCATAAAGCACTGATTTCTCAGTGGATTGGCTTTGTTGCTGTTATGCTCTTCCTAAGCACACATAATAAAGAGCCGCATTAGAACAGGCCTGGGTAGCAGGAGGCGGCAGATGTCCCTTAGCATACAGTCAGTCTGTCTTGCTGTCGGTCAGTCCTGCTGCGTCCATCCATTAAGCCAATGGCCTTTACAATATTAGAATATGTCCACTCATGAGCCATTTGTTGGTGAGAAACATAAGTTGTTGACAGTAATGAACCGGTATGGATGATCTAGATTTATGATGACAACCAATAATGTGTTCTTTTGTGAAAGAAATAATAAATAAAAAAAATAAAAAAGCAGCGCATGAGCAAAGATGCTCACCAAGTTATCAGATTTAATTATAGTGGAGCATTGCAATGTAACCCTAGCAACCACTAACAATCACCTGAACTACCAAAGCAATACTACAATACTCATCTAACAAGAATTTAGCTACACTATAGAAACCACCTGCGATACCATAGCAATCATTTAGGAACACCGTAGCAACAACCTTGCAACAACTTAGTAACACCAAAGAGGCCACCTGGGATACCATAGCAACTGCCTAGCAACACCCTAGCAACCACTGAGCAATACTATAGCAACCACATGGGATATCATAGCAACCACCTAGCAACACCAGAACAACACTGTAGCAACACCATAGCAACCAGTTAGCAACATCATTGAAACCAACAAAAATACAAAGACAACTACCTAACAAAAGCCCTAACAACTATTTAAGCTGCACAATCATTCTGCGTTTCCTACAAGAAATGTACTTTTCTAGTGATTATCAAGCCTCTAAATTGCCTCCCTCATTTAGAGAGTAATATATCAGCCACAATATACCGTGCACCCCTGGTTATCATCAAGTTACCATGCTGATGGTACCTTTATAGCAATAAGACAGAATGACCCATTATTTGAATGTGTGAAGCGAAGAACAGAGTTTAATGGCCTGGTTCTGCGGAGTAATGGGCATTTTCCTTGGGGGAGAGAACAGCTATCCCAGCTTTGCCGGAGTCTCCTGAGGCCCTTGTATAAATTCGGTCTTCCAATCCACGGCTGGCAGAGAGACAAACCCTCAGCCCGTCCCGAGGAGCAGAAGTAATCTGATTTTCCGATTCGTGGGCGTCAATAGACAAAAGGCTGTCTGGCTCCGAAAGCCAGCCATGCATTGAGAGCACCACTTTTGAGAAAACACTTTCCCTGAACGCAATGCGTCAACAAGACATGTCGTAGCAGCACCAGCACGATTAATTTTGGTGATCGGTGACTGCTGGGGCGCAACAGATGTTTTTGAGGTATGCAAATAACACACTGAAAATAAAGATCCTCGACCAAGAAATAGGGAACAAGGCTGGGGATTCTTCCAGCACAGTTTGACAGCTGTCAGTAGTAGGTATTTTTCTCTAATTCTGTAAAGATGAATGTAAATCAATGGTTACAAGCCCTGGTCCTGCTCCTAAGTGTTAACCCTGTTCCAACATACCCATTTAAATTCAGAAATGGCTTATTAACTAGCTGATTATTTGGATCAAGTGTGGTATAACAGGAATCCACAAAAACTATATAGGCTAATGGGTACCCCAGCACCACGGAGTTACGGAGGTTCATTCTGATGAATTCTGATAATCACGTATCTGTATTCAAGTTTCTGAACAGAAACATGGTCTTTTGATAAGACTTTGGTTAATATCAAAGTTTTAAAGAGTTCTCCTACTACAGTTACTCCTTTTGCAAGCCCAGTCCCACCTGCATAAATCAACTGTTCAGTTTTCAACGTGGCGCAACAATCAGCTTTAATTCATATTTGTACATTGATCCCAGAACATAGAGTGCATCCCTAAAACCATTCCACCTTAAATGGTGCAATGGAAATACTAGTGCTAAAGAAACTCTGACCATTACAGCTAGGTGGCTAGAACTTGTAAAATGGTTAAATGCTCGATCAGGTCACAGCTTGTATTACAGTTTGCTGAAAAAGGTCTAAGGCAGCTACCGGAAAGTTGTGGGTTTAAATCCCAGGACTGACTGGGTACTCTTGGTTGGCTCTCCCATTGGCACCTCTGGCTGGAAAATATAAAATGTACAGCAAAAGCTCAACTGAACATCAGTTTATAATATTCTATGTCTTTTTTATGTCTCCTTATTTTCTCACTGACTTTGAGCAATGCAACAAAACAACCTAAAAGTCAAATACTAGCACCTGGAACAGATAACTCAGTATTGGATTATCCATGCACATCCCTACTGGGACTCATTGAATGGAGTGCTTACTCCATGGTCCGGATGGACCAGAGACAAGAGGTGTTCAGTTAGAGACACAGGCAGATTCTTTCCGCCCCAGTTCATCCCCTCAGCATTACAGAGCATGCACAAATGGAAATCGACAGATTAGATTTCCCGCCAAAAACGGCTGATGAAGCTGAACTTAAGCCAGATGCAAGTTGCTGCTGGAGACAGAGTGGGGAGATGGGGAGAGGACCAGGACCACCTATAAATAGTGGATGGCTGCAGACTTAGCAGAGCTCCCTTGGTTACTGACTGGGTATCCAAGGATGAAGGCTACAAACATCAGCACAAGGTACCGCTAGTTAATGTGCTGACCTAATCACTATTCTGCTCACTTCCTAAGACCATGGGCTGCAACTCTGTCACCTGATAGCCTTCAGCTGAATGCTGGCTCACCTTTTTCTTCGCTTTCTCTCTCGCTCTTTTTCTTTTTTTACTTCTCTGTTTGAAGACTCTCTACCTAAGAGGTTCCCTAAGCTGGTTCTGGAGCATCCCTGCCATGCACATTTCAGTGATTTTCCTGCTACAACACCCACTCCAACTCAAGAAGGGCTTGTTAATGAGGAGATTAGTTGGATTAGGTGTGTTACAGCTGGGAAAACAAAAGTACTCCAATACCAAGGCTTGGAGGCATTACTCAAGCTCAACATTTGGAATATATGGAACAGAACATACATATTAAAACAACCAATAAATTGAACTGAGCCTGGTCTGACCCAATAATGACATATTTTTGTCAGAAGCCAATCTAAAGCTATTGTCACATCCTGAGTCCAAAACTGACCAACCAAATACCATTCAAAATAAACCCACCCCGATCCAAGCTTGACATAAATTTGTGAAACACCTTTCGAACATGACCTGACGAGGCCGTATTCCATTTTCGGAATAGGTGTCATATAATACAAGAAATTTTGAACATTCTGGGACATTACACATTGCCCCTGCTGGGGTGGCAATCATATGACTGCCAATCATAACACAAGTGGAGGAGGCATCACTATTGCTAGCTAACTGTTCGCCAACTATTCGCTAATTCCTAGGGTATGATTCGATGACATACAGCGGGTGAAATGGAACAACTTCATTTCTATTTAGTGTCAAATGTCCCTATTCAGGTTGAGGTTATACTCCTGAACACAAATTCAGAAACAAGGGCATCAATACAGTACACAGTGCATCAGTTGTGACACTAACTTCCCTGCTAGTTGGACGGTCAAAGCTTTTGTTGTTCATTTTAAATACATTGAATGCAAGAGGCCCTAAAACCCTGGGGCCATAATATAGTCCAGTGAGAACAACATGTAAGGTGTGAAAAAACAGCATTTCTGAGATGCCTCTCAATGGCCCTCAGTGGGGCAATGCGGACCGGTGTCATTTTTCACCATCCGCTGGCATGATGTGAAATTGCCTGTGTATTCATGCATTCTGGGAAGTGAATGGCAGTCATGAAATAACTTGTCCAGAGCTCCTCAACCATCTGCCGCAGCACTGTCACATACAATTAACTCTTCCATTTTGCCACCTGGTCACAAACTCGCATATGCACGCCAGTGCAAATCCACCTCCCTCTCCTCCGGAACAAAATGACATTCATAGGATGGAGATGATATCACTGATGTCATCGGTGACCTGTCAACATCCCCCCATTTATGCCCTTTCTCCGATTACATGGCAGACCCGCTGCACACTAAATGTGAGGAAAACCTTGATAGAGGGCAATGTGGGATTGAATCACCCCATTCACTGAGAGAGAAGAGCAGACCTGTTCGTTAGCTTCAGCTCCGGTCCATGTCAAACTGAATAGGCAATCAATCACTGCAAGAGCGGCTTGCATTGGCTTTTGTAATGCAGTAGACTTCATGGTCATGCTTTATTCAAAAGCACACTCTTGACATGCAGCTGTGAATGAAACAGGGTTTCCTTTTGACTAAAAATCCTTTGGAGAGAGTGATTTTAAAAAGAAACATGCTGATAAATAATTTGCCCACTAAAGCTCAAGGTAAGAAACTACTGCAACAAGTTGTATCATTTTTTTTTTTGCGAAGGACATTCCATGTTATCTAACTTTTATTGTAAAAATAAGGATGGAATGGGGGGGGGGGGGGGGCGGGGGTAGATGGACAGATAGAAAACAGCAGAAATACACAGAATTGTCCATGAACACACATGTATTTAGCAATTGTTCCATTTTTCTAGACATATAAAGTGTCGTGTGCCAAAGTGGATGTCAAACCTATGGGCAAACGTACTGTGTACCCTCGTAACAATATCGTTGCTTTGTGCTATTTCCATTTTTTCACGTTTTTCACTTGTTGTCATCCTTTACATTGTGTCTAAATTCATGATGAATGAATCAATAGAAATGCCACAGGTAACTGACCAGGTATAAAATCTTATGTTGACTTCCATTAATGGTTAAAAAGTTTTTTTCTTTCTCTTGTAAACTTGCCACTTTGGAGATTTTGGAAATTGATTTTTCCATAACAGTAATATTATTTTGCTAAGTTTCCCACATCTTCTGTACACCTTGGAAGACACTATGGCCATAATGAAGCATCATAGGCCTAAGAAACATGCGTAAATTAAGGCTGTGAGTAAATAAGGACTGTTTCAGTTAAACACTATGAAGACTTTAAAGTGGAAATCCACTCTCAAAATCTGCGGGTGTTCCTTCCTCTTAGCACATTTGGACAGTGTATGTTAAAAAGAGTACACGTGGAGGTGGATCTTAGTAAAAAGTAGGGCAGGGCAGAAAGAAGATGGTTAAAAAATGTCTATTTTTTACATTACCACTGCACATAAATGGGGGTATCAGCATTTGAAGCACTGCTTTACACAAGTTACGGAGTCACAGACACAGATGAAGTTTTATCCTCTTGGGGGTGCCTAAGCTAAGGTTAGAGCAAAAGCATTTACGGGCATAGCGTAAAATAAAATCACAACTTTTAACAAAATGCACATGAGGATATGTGTAAAAATGTACTTTTTTATAGCTAAGATATAGCTATGCTGTTGTTAGCAAACAATGTCCAAGCAAATTTTGTGTACAATCGTATCTTTACACTTGGACAGAACATTCTGTAGACAAAACAATGGCAGAGAAATAAACAAATAAATAAATACAATAATAATAATAACACAATAAAGTGTTTATTGATCCCACATCCCAATCAATTATCCCACAATCATAAAATAATGCAATTGGATATGAAGATGAATATATGTATTGAAAAAGTACTTTTTTATTGGGGTTATGGAGTTTAACTGACTAATCATTGCAGCAAACCATGAAAAGCTGGGTGTGAATGGGTGTGATCGTGAGTTTCCTAAAGGAAAATTACTAGGAGGCCATGAACAATTATTGGAAGAGCATAGTGAGAAATGAGGTGGTGATACCACAGTCAGCTTTACTCTGGGTGATATTCCCTGGGATTTTTATGACCTCACAGGGTTTCGGATGTCCCTTCTGAAGGACGGCTTCAGTAAGACCTCAATCACTGCTCTGAGCCGTGGGGACCAAACAGTCTGCAGGGTGGCCCAACTACCAAATGTTCCAGTAGTAATATGAGCCTCTCCCAAGAGACCTCTTAGTCCAGGTCCAAACCACTCAAGCTTCAGTGATGCGTCAGAAGTGCAATGCAGTGTGGTATAGCAGAGAATATGTTCAAGTGACAATTCTCAATGCAATTAGAAATTAGGATGAGGAATACTGCATTAGAAAGATCTAAATCCCTCAAACAGTCTTCATTTAATATAAAATAAAAGCCTTTTGTAATTGTTGTTTTTATCTTTTATTTTATGATTTTTGGTATTGTTTCTACTAAGCAAACAACAGAGCTGTTGAGTTGAGGTTACAGTGTTATCATTAGACATGACCTTTAATAATGGAAAAAGTCAGTTTCCATTCCAGTGCCTCATAGAAGCAAAACGATCTGAAATGTAATGTATGCATCGTCTAAAAAAAACAAAAGCTAAACAAAGAATTAATTTTGCAGTTTGGCTTAATAAATATGACAGTCTATAAATCCTGAGAAATGTTCGCTCGTAAACTAAAGTAATCTACGCCGTGTAGTTTGTTTATTTATTTTTTTCATTAAATTACATTTAAAAGTTTGTCTTCTTAGCTAGCTTTGTTTCCTCAGATTTATTTCCCACAAATTAAATTTTCTCGTCCTCCCAGCCTCCCTTAAGCCTCTGGGACACAATTACTGGGCCGCTTTGTGTGGAATGGCTGTCAATACACTGCTTTCCTCTTATTGTTTGTCTACGCGTGGTATAATTACTGTGGCTATGCAAAGGCCCCTTTTTAACATTCTACAAACTCACTGCTGGGAACTCCAGAGGCTGAGATCCAGCATCAAATTTCAATAAAGGCTTGAATTATGAATTATATGACGACATGTACAAGAATTAATTTCGTAGAACAAAACACATTAATAAACTGGCTTCGGTAAGTACTTTGAAGGACAGGCTCTCGGAGGAAGCAACAGTGACAGAGAGAGCAGCCACTGTGTCTTGGCCTTCTGATGTCAAGCATAAGTTGGATTGCCAGTTACAGTTTATAGGCTGCTTTAGGTGTTCAGTGTTAATTATCTCTTTTAAAAAGTATCAAGTGAAAGGTTTTGTAAAACATGCAGTACCGCTTATTTGGAGACACATGATTAAATGCATGTATTTTATGATCTTAGACATTTGAATGTAAGTCATTTTAATGTATGTCTCCAAATCAAACAGGAGTTGATGCTTATGTTGATGCCTGCCCCAACAAGTAGTTCCTCATGAAACTGCTTGAGGTAAAGTGTGCAAAGGTTTTATCAAGGCAAAGGGGAAGGGGGTACTACCCTATTAAATACAATATCAAACTTTAAATATTAAGCCCTTACACACTTTCTCCGTCCCTGTACAATTCCATTATGTCCAATATGTGTACCATTCTACTACACATACTTCACTTTAAAATACTTTGCCGTGTTCAAGCTACTGGCCGGTGCCAAGTTTGAGACCTTTCTTTGTACTGATCTTACAAAAAAAAGCTGTGAATAGTATAGAAAAGAGGTTTTATGAAAAGTGTCTGAGCATGTGTTACCTTGCACAGAGGATAGTGCCTGTGCAAGCAGAAAGAAGCTGTTGTCCGGCTCTTAGGCGGGCTGAAGGAAAGAGGGCTTACCTCAGCTTTAATCTTGTTGTCTCCAAAGCACAGGTGCTGCAGGTACGCGGCAGCATTGGACTGAACTGAGGGAAACTGATGCTGCAGCATCTGAATAACTTCAGGCAGCTCAGGGTCTCTCCAACCAAACTCCCTAAAGAGACAGAGAGAGAGGGAGAGAGAGAGAGAGAGAGAATTTAATAGGTTTCATATATTTCTGTCACAGTGGGAGGTAAAGGCAGGACATTACTGCAACACGTTGGGAATTTCACTGTTTTCACTTCTTTTATAATATATATATATATATATATATATTAAATGAAAATGTAAACCAGTAACTATGGGCAATAACTGAGTAATAACATGGGCAATAAATGACATCAAAATACATAAAGAAAATAATACAGAAGAATGAGATATCCAATCAATGCATCTCTAGAGCTATGGAGTTGGCTGGATCATTTGTATATGTATATCTATGTATATCTAGAATGTCTTGTATTTAATAGTATATAATTTGACAAAAAAAATCTATAAATAGCAGAGGTGTCAACAAATCATCTGTTTGCAGTTATAAGTATTGTATAATCTAAAGTCTTTGTTATAATACTTACTTTATATATAAATATTATTTTTCCCCAAGTCATATAAATTGTACATCAAATAAAAAAAAAAGATATATATATATATATATAATTACTATAATATATAATATATTATTATATTAATATATATATATATATATATATATACATTGTTTAAAAAAAACTAACAAAACTGACAATCATCTAAATGTCATTTAGATGGTGTTTTGCTGTCTAAAGGTCTCAAAAGGTACAAAAGTTATAATGTACAATTACAAACAAATAATAATAGTAATTATAATAATAATAAATATATATGACTAAAAAATAAAATATGGCCTGTTTTGTTAAAAACAAAAAAGCCTGAGTTTATTTCTTTTGATTTATAATTATCAAACCCATTTTTTTAATTACTGCGTATAAATGTAACATTATACTGTCCTGTGTGTGTTCTGATGTGTTTGGAAGATATACCTTTTTTTACGTTTTCTTTTATCATCTTTAAAACTCACCGGGCAGCAAGAGAAATAAATGTTCAGGCTGACGTTGTTACAGAGGAATTTTTTCCTTTTATTGTATTATTGCTCTGAAACAGAGAAAATGGAAAGCTGGTGGAGGAAGGAATTGTGTGTGTTCTGTGTTCTGTACTATTACAGCAATTCTCTTCTGCGCCGCTGCCTGATCCACACTGGATTTGTTCATTTTCACTGATGCCAAGTCATTTCAAATAGATGAGAGAAAATAGGTGTAGTTTGAGGACTGATT
Organism: Salminus brasiliensis; assembly: GCF_030463535.1. Classification (NCBI taxonomy): domain Eukaryota; kingdom Metazoa; phylum Chordata; class Actinopteri; order Characiformes; family Bryconidae; genus Salminus; species Salminus brasiliensis. Next base: position 77,970,774 of record NC_132878.1, on the reverse strand, counting down.
GTGTACAGTGGAGCCTGTAGTAACAATGCAGCACAAACTTCAACTGCACTTATATAACCCTGGAAGTGGACCGTAATGGCAGCTGCTGATGTTCCTGGAACTGTATATGAACGGAATACCGTATTGCAGCACAGAACACACAACTCGTCTTTACCTCAGTTCCCCCGAGGCTCAGTTAAGAAAGAGATGGAATTCTCGATGTGACTAGCCTGGTTCAAAACAGATGAATAAACAAATCTATAAAGCAGCCAGCCTATATACTTCCCTTGAGCTGCATATGCAATCTTGTCTTCACAGATACAGAATGTACGGCACAGAATGCTCAAACTGATGCTTTTCAACTCCTCTTCTGCTTTGTGCAGGATTCTCTCACATACTTCACGCAGGATTCCCATCAAGTCCACTCTAATTCATGCTGCAAAGCATTGGACAGCCGCTGCAACACCGATTTACTGAGGTCATTGTAGAGTGTGGCTACCACTGCTCAGTAAAGCCTTAAAATCTCCTTTATCAAAGAGGGATAACTGCCTGATAACAACAAGGAATGGGTTAGGTCTTAATGGAATAGTTACGGCTAAAAGTCAAAAATACACAATTTTCGCCCCCTGACCCAAAAATAACTGACTGATGCTAAGGTAGCTAACAAGTAACAGAAGCTTATGACTGACTAGAAAAACCAGCATCCTGGTGACCAGCAAAGCCAGAATACAAGCTCCAAACCAGCACAAACCAGTATAAACTCGACCTTATACCTCAGCATGGAAAGATGTCCCTCATACGAGTTGTTAAGTCGAGCTGTTAAGTGATCCCTAATAGACTGGTATCTATACACTAGGGGAGAGTACATAGTATAGCTAAAATACATCGCATTAGCAATCCTCAGGCTTGAATAGTTTCATATTTAGGTTCATTTTTAATAAATAGCAATGTGTCAAACTACTTAAGTGCATCTAACAGAGGCCTGCAGTTTGTGTTCATGAGTTTACGTGTTACGTTCATGGCCAAACTGGGAAGTTTCAACATGGTATCAGCCAGACAACAAGAAACAATGGCATGTATTTACATGTTTTAAACAGACCTTTGACCTTTTGACCTTTGAGTTTTTATCATATACTATTCGTTTATGATATTGTTTAGCACAGGGAATCCTTGAAGAATAATAAGGCTAAACCAGATTTTATTAACCTATATTTTTGGGCTGTGTAGCAAGAACCTGGCGATACAATATGATATATCACGAGGCAGGGGTCATGATTCAGTATACTGAGATGTGGCAAGCAAGGTGATATATTAAGATATTCAAATCAAATTTTAGTAAAACAGATACCATAGACATATATAAACACACACTACCATATGCAAAAAGGTTCCTTTTTAAGTCATCAGAACAGTGAGATCTAACACAAAATGAACCACGGTCTGCCACCAATTTTAGCATGTAAACTATTAAATAAAAATAGATACTGTGTTTTTTTCTAAATCAAAAGTATTGTACATAAACTTAATATTGCATATTACTTTTATACGTTAATATATTCATACAACCCTGCTACAATCATACCAGAGCTACATTCACTTTTAAAATAAATAAGGACCCTTGCTAGCTTCTTTAACCCCGTTGCTCCAGTGCAAAAGTAAAGGACTGAATTACATTTGAGGTCAGAAGGGGAAATGGTTTCCTTTTAGGAAATAGGAATGTAAAACACTTAAGAAACAGGAATGTATAAGAATACTGGGAATCGTATTGTATCTAACAGTTTTGAGGTAGTTCCTCAAGGAAAGTAACCCATTATAAATATGTAATTACTTCTATGAAAGTGTAATGAGTTACTTTTCTTATTACTTCCTGGACTACTTCTTCTCACTGCTCATTACTCTCTAAATTCCATACACACATCTGTACCAGCTGGAAAGTATAAGGGAAATCTGGTCAGTACTGTCTTTATAAAGAAGCAGCCATTGTAAACATAATTTAAAAGGCCTGACCCCGTGCCTGTCTTTCCTCTGAACACACTGAAGAGTTTTTTTAACAGCAGCCTCTGAAGCAAATCTTTACAAATCAGTGTAAAGTTTACAGGGCTTCTGAATGCAAATCATGTCTGGATTGTGTAGGTGATGCTGGACAGCTGCTCTAGACTATCTGCATGTTTTAATTCATTTTACTGTACTTGTAAATGGACAGATAAAAAAAATGCTAATCCAGGTAGATTTAGACCCAGATTCCCAATTTTAAAAAAAGTTTATGTATGTATATGAAAAATACGAGATATTGACAATGGCCCAACATTCCCATATCAGTGCATCCCTGCAAACAATAACTTAGTTGCAACTTCAGGCCTCTTTGTGGAAGGTTCCAGCAGGGCAGATAAACATCAGCTCTAGCATGGGCCCTTTGCTGTCGGGGATCGGCCTCAAGCTCCACCGCTCCATTACTGATCGGCCGATAAGATAAGCTTTGTGCTTTTTCGATTAATTAAAAGCTAGTGAGGGATCCAAGAACGCCAATCATGCCAACATGTGCTAAATTGCACAAAATACAGTTAAATGACTCAATTAAATCCTCTATTCCCCCCTCCATCATGTCACTGCAACACTCAGGACCATTGCAGGCAACCTGACAGAACTGGGACACTGCATGTGTGTGTGTGTGTGTGTGTGTGTGTGTGTGTGTGTGTGTGTGTGTGTGTTTCGGTGCCGTTTAGAGAACAAAGCGCTTGCTCACGCACACACTGTAACATTGTAACTTCTCTGAATCCCCCCATCCCCATGTCTCCTGACTGAGGAAGAACTCAGGTAGGATCACACATGCGCTAACACACTTTCACACGACACAAAACACACCAATGCTTCTTCCTGAACACCCAGCAGGGAAAGTGCGAGAACCAGACCCCAGCAGAGGTGATGAATTCAAACTCAGCGCTCATTCGATCAACTCCTCCATCTTCATGTCAAGGATTCCTACTTGCAGATGCTGGGGGAGGAAAAGAAGGTGGTGTGTGCTGAAAAAAAAAAAACAATAAAAAAATTGCGATGTAAGAGTTGCCAGAGCTGTGTGTGTGTGTGTGTGCGTGTGTGTGCAGGCTGTGATGTTTTGCGTGGCAGTAAAAATAAAGCTACGGGGGAGTAGGGAGGCACAGATGAATAAATCATACAGTGTCTGGCCTGTCCTGTCCATAAATGGTCAGTCAGGAAGGGGTTAAACTGAGATTTAGGAGGTGTGGAATCCATCGTCTTACGTAGGTGCCGACCAGTGATGTAAATCAGTGACTGTCAGTGACTGTTAACTAGCTGCTTAATATGTGTATCCCATCATTTAAGAGGTACCACTGTAACCAGATAATTACTGCAATTCACTTCACCTAACAGTGGTTTTAATATTATGGTTGATCAGTCTATGTCCAATGCAAAAACCTTGTACCTAAAAATTATCCATTCATCATGAAATTTGGACATAATGTAAACAACAACTGCCAGATCCAAATTATGCCAAAAATTGGAAAATGTCAAGTATCAATATGTATTTAATACAGTGCATCGCATTGTATTGAACTCCATCGCATTGTACTGTGTACTGCAAATCTCTGGCACTGCAAGAAACTGATTTGATTACCATTGTATTTTTTAAGGATGGATTTATGATATTTTGGATTTATAAGTGATCATATTCACTATTAATAACACAAATACTAATATTCCTCATAAATACACAAATGGAGGAACTATTTAGACAGTGGGGGAACAGACACAATAAGTTTTTAATTGCACGGAATCGAACATTAAACATTGTGTATGTGCTCCTTGTTTCACCAACACAGCTCTGGCTAGATGAGGCGTGAACTCCACAAAACCTCTGAAGGTGTCTGATGGTATCTGACACCGAAACTTCAGCAGCTTGGGCACCCCTGACCCTGTGACTGGTTCACTAGTTGTCCTTCCTTAGAGCACTTTTGGTAGATGCTAATCGAAAAATACTGAGAACACCCCATAAGACCTATCTGATGTTTTGGAGATGTTCTGACCCAGTCGTCTAGCCATCACAATTAGGCCCTTGTGAAAGTTACTTTACTTTACACATTTTTTCTGCCTCTAACATATCACCTTCAAGAACTGACTGTTAACTAGCTGCTTAATATGTGTATCCCATCCTTTGACGGGTACCACTGTAACCAGATAATTACTGCAATTGACTTCACCTAACAGTGGTTTTAATGTTATGGTTGATCAGTTTATATCCAATGCGGGATATTGTTGCTATAATGCAAAAACCTTGTATCTAAAAATGATCCATTCATCATGAAATTTGGATGTAATGTAAACAACAACTGCCAGATCCAAATTATGCCAAAAACTGGAAAATGTCAAGCATCAATATGTATTTAATACAGTGCATCGCATTGTATTGAACTCCATCGCATTGTACTGTATCCTTGTATTTTGACTAGAATGTTAGCTAGTGGCTAGCATGTTAGCTTGTGTCTAGGGTGTTAGCTTGTGGCTAGTGCGTTACTTTCTTGCTATGAAGCACAGCTTTTATTTGAAATATTGTATGCTTATAATTGAATGCTATAATAAACTGAAAACTGAAACACTAGCGTATTAATTTAGGGGACAGTGTAGCAGTCTATGGAGTATATAAAGACTAAGGGGCTGATAAAGCTAAGGGGGGCGTAGCTCTGGTCCAGTGTGCTCTGGCCCAGTGTAACCCCTGGTCATGCTAAAGAGGCTGTGGCCAGGGCAGCAGCCATCAGCTCAGTGGGTAAGTGCCGTTCCAGCAGCCGTTCAACAGTCTGTTGCTTCCGCTCTGCTGCATGGGGTGTTATTTATAGCAGATGTTAATTATGGCTCTTCAGTCATGATCAATTTGTCTGTGTGTGGCCATTTAAGTGCGGGCCGGTGCAACCGAAGCTGTCTGCGCAACCACACTAACAGCCATTAACCCAAATGGCAGCCACATTGCAGTACTACCGGGCCACTGCCATATACATTTAAAAGCCATTAATACAAGTGCCACTGTACATTAAGCTCAGGCCAGTGTGTGGTTTTACTCTATGGTCACTAACAGAGCTAATTCACCCCAGCCTCAATCAATATAGCCAGGCTCACTGTCTTACGGCCGGGAGAGACTGTAGAGTGGACATAAAAGCAGTAAATAATCCTAAGCCTGTTTAAAAACAGGGCTTTAATTAAAGCTGAATTACAATTAAGTCTCCAACAACAATCACTGCCTTGACAGCCGCACTGACGAGAGGGCTTGCCAGAAAGCTGGAGGGGGGAAAATGGTCTATTTAAAGGTGAGAAGAGGGTAAGTGAGAAGTAAATTCTTGAGGGACAGCAGGTAGAGCAATGGAGACACAGAGAGTGTGTGTGTGTGTGTGTTTGTCTGCGTGTGTGAGTGAGTGTTTTTTTGTGTGTGTATGTGTGTTAGAGTGGACACCAGAACCCTGGGGCTATAGACTGCCCTGCTATCAGCCCCTGTCCTTTTCTATTCTCCTTTCTCATATGAAGAAGCAACAGCAACAGAAGAAGCCAGGAATTTATAGTAGGGACTGTAAAATAACAAAAAAATACTGATATTGATTTTAAATAAACACAAGTCCTAGAAACAGTATAGCCAATATCATTTATATAATAAAAAACAAGACAATTATATTTTGGTAATATAAATATTTAGAAATACACTCAATAGTCTTGTAATAATCTAAAAAAAAAAGCCAAACTACATATGGAAATGACTGCAATATATTTTGACAAGATTTTAAAATGATTTGCACTGTATAATGTTATCCTCATACTAAAATATTAGATTGGGATAGTATTTATTCAGATCCATTCAGAGACAGGACTATGACAATGTCCAAATTGAGCCCAGTGAAATAGATTTTCTGAGTGCTAATGTTTATCACAGTATAAAACAAGCTGCATGCTGCCTTTAGTGTTGGAGGCACTGTGATAGTTTCTCAGTAAGTGTGCACACACTCTAACAACACAGGTCACATATGTTAGCAAAGTATTATCTTATTCATTCTTGCTTGTTTAAAATGGTATATTAGGATGCATTTTTTTTTGGCTTTGTTGGATCACTTTCTTTCCATGTTTAGCATTGTGTATTCTTAACATTCTGTATACTCCCCTTGAACTCAGGGCCAAAAGTCAAAGACACTGGTCATGTTATGAACTCCATCTACCTTACAGGTCTACTGGTGTGCAGTTACAGATGTTACAGAAGTTACAGCAGACTGCTGTCATGTCAATTTACCAGCCTCTGTTCTATTAATCACTGGTCACTTTCAGACCACAGAGCTTACACTAGAACATTCTCTACACAGCAGTGACACGGACATAGTAGTGTCATGGTGCAGAGAGTGGTGCTGATAGAGTGTACCAGGCACAGTGGTGTCAGTGTCACTGCTAGGTTTAGAGTGGTCTCAGCCAGCAGCAGGTCTGTGGTCAGAAACTGACCCCTTGATGAAGGACTAGAGGATGGCAGACACAAACTGTGTACATCAACGAATAGGCTGCAGGTTGTATCTGCACACATGAGGGTGCTTTATTGATAAGCCAAAGAGTGCTTAAGAAATTACATCACAATCAATTCCAGCGTCCTCCCAAACATGACGACATTCTCCTGGGCAGTTTTTCATAATAGCTAGGACTCTGGAATGGAGCAAATTAAGAGGGCAGTGGATCTTTTTTTTGCAAGCAGCCTTTCATTTCCATCACAGGTAAATAACTTAGAGCTTTGTAAGAGGGAAGAATGGCTGGTGGTGAGTTCTGGCATCCCTGATTTCAAAAACTGTCTCAGTCAGGGGTTTACAGAAGGTCACAGTGCATATGGTGTTGGATATTATCCAACAGTTAGTTCCAGCCATGCAGGGGTAGAGCACTTCTCAACCAATCAGATTGTGCGGCTGGAACTAACTGTTGGATAATATTCAGTGCATTATGCGCTGTGACCTTTTATAAACCCCTTACTGAGACAATTTTTGATATTATTAACTGTATCACTCCGTTGGCCTGGCTTGACTCTGATTGGTGTGATTATAGCGGCCTGGTTTGGAGCTTGGAGGTGTTTTGGCGGAAGGAACTGCATATAATAAAGTGACGTCAGGTTCAGGACTCAAGTGCTTTCTTACTTACTTTATTCCCAACTTTCGTATAAAAGTATACAATGCTCAAGGTCATGTATTATCACAGTCGTGATGATCTATGGCACCCGCCTTCAGTTTGTGCCTGCGTCCCCAGCGCATCCGTGATGTTATAAGCGATATCACACTCCCGCTCATGTTTTACTGCATTTATATGCATTTGTCTTTTTAAATAATTTGATGTACCGTGGAGGGTATGTTTAACAATTGGGTGCATTAGGGGTGTTATCGTGATAAATGACATCCCAGCAAAAATAGCCCTGTTTAATTAGTTGAATGTGAAACACGAATGAAATCACGAATGAAACACCAATGAAATCACTGTACTTATAGTTTGTCATAGTTCAAAAAATAAATAAATAGAAATAAACTCTGAAAAGTGAGGTTTTCTATGATTTGGGCCCTTTAAAAAGTCCAGGCAGTAAAACTAGAGATATACTGAACAGAAGTGTGTGGTGAGTGTGCAGTGTGTGTGTGTGTGTGTGTGTGTGTGTGTGTATGTGTGTGTGTCCTCTTTACAGACTAAGGAGCGCAGTATAATTAGCTGAATCAACAGAAAGAAGCCCGGAGATGAAAAACAGCATCATAGCAGCGAAACAGGTGTTTCCTTGCTCCCGATGAAACGCTCCCTCCTCGACAAAAGCATCAAGCCACTCAGCGTGCGCAAACACTCCTCCCCATCCAACTCAGCAATTACTGCGTCTTTACAAACTCAGCTAGTTTGCTGAGCTAATCCCACATTCAAACAGCAATTAAACAAGGTAAACATGACCATGATTAAGGATGTCGTTGGCAATCTCCCTTAATGTGGCACACCGCTAACTCTAATGAGGTCAGACACGACATTACTGAAACTGTTGCTACAGGTGGTGCTGCACAGGCAATGGTCACCAACCACTCACTGACATGAAAGGTATTATTGACCGAGGCGTATTTTAACATGAAGAAATGCAGTCAATAACAGATTAACTCTTGTAACTTCTATAGCCTGTAATTGAATCATCAGCATTCGTGGCAGGCGATAGCAAAACACTGGCAAGTTTATTAGGCTATGATCTTGAATTAACCTAGAGGCGCCCAGCACTTTCTTATTCTAATCATGGTTGGTAGTGACACAATTACAGAGGCAACCCCCTTGCCGGTAATTTAATTAATCTGGGCGTCGAGCTGCGTTGCATGTTAAGTGTGGCCAGCTAGGTGATGTGACTTAAACGAACGTGTGCCTGACTGATGCTTGATTGAATGAGCGAGTCCCAAAAGACAAATGGGCCTAAGCCTGCTCGACTGCAAGGGAATCATGGAATTCATGGAGTCAAAACTTAGAAGAGTACACTTCCCTCAATGAACTGCAACTCATCCAAAACTCTAAGCTAAAGCTAAACTTAAAACTGCTTACTTGCTTGCATGGCTATTTCACAGGTCTGGAACATCAATGGACATGAATGTAAATGAGTACACAGAGAAATCAGGTTTCTTTTTTTAATATACTGGCTTCCTGTAACCATCAATATTCAAGCGACCCACCAATGCTTCACAAAAGCCAAGAATGGACCAGCCTCTCTGTACTTGATGGCAATGATTAAAAGCCAACCAGTACCAAGAGCCCTTCGAGCTTCAAGTATGGCTTGGTTTTGCAGCGATCCTGTAAGATCCACAGAAGACAAGCATCTAGACTTCCTCTGGGTGTCCGAACAGTAGTCGCTCAATGTCTTCAAACGCCAACTGAAGATACACCTCTTCTGTTACAACTATATAAGTGGATAAAACAAGCCTCATTTAATACTTTCTATCATTTAATACCCCTATTTAATCATGTGAACGTAAAATGCACATAAAGACAGAACGAACACAGCTTCCAATTCTCATTACCAACATTCAGTAAAGACAACAGTGGGCTGCATGTTCCAACCAATGACTGTATATGTCATATACACTATCAATGGTTCACCTCTTCAGCTCCATGTGATTGCAGCCATTGTAATAGCTGAGGCTATCAAAAGGAAACCGGACCTCCTCTTAGCTGTTGCTTTTGTTAGTTGATGTTCATTTCTCTACAGGTTTCTCATAAGCACTGTCCAGTTTAGCCTGCTGGTCTGCTAGTTTTAAGGCATTGCTTTAAAAGCTGTATTTCAAGGAGAGGGCTACAGTCATGGATCATGGATCATAGAAACATATAGTCTTGTAGCCTGTACTACTATTAACATTCCGAGGGGAAAAACAAGAAAAATGGTGTCAAATAATTTACCCCGTTAATGTGTTATTTAAACATTGACAGCACTAACCTTTTAATAAAAAATAAAGCTGCAGTTTCTTAGTAGACTGAACAGGATTCTTGCCAACATTCAGCAAGGACTGCAACAGTAGATAAGAAAAAACACATGTGTCCCTTCTTTCTTTTAAGACCAAATTTAAAGCACTTTTTAATTCCTTATATTGATCACACTTTTTTATTCAATATACTTAAACAGACTTTGTTGTCTGATAATTTACAGTGCCTTACTGTTCCATGTCTTTTATTGTTGATTTTACATTGTATTTACTCTTTCAAAGATTATGTATTTTAGTCTTTGTATTTTAGTTTTGCTTTATGAAGAAATTGAATTAAAAACAGAAAAGAAGAAAAATAAATGATGAACAGCACAGTTACAAAATGTAGGATAAAGTTATCTGGTTTGCTTCTTAATGAGTACATTTTGGTCAGAAGTGTGTGTGGATAGTGTGTATGTGTGTGTGAGGTGGCATTTCAGCAGTGCCAAAACATATTACCTTGATGAAGCATCATTTTAGGATGCGAACAGTATCGTGATAAGGTCATATCGGACGTTACAGAGCGCGTTATAGGCGGGTCGAGCCTGCCACATTTATTCTCTTCATCTGCACTAAAAGGACGAGCGGCACATGGTGTATGTAGAGGTCAAGCAGAGCTGGGCGATACGGCAAAAAAACACAATTGAACCTACAAAACTCTACAGAATGCAAAAGTCTGAGATCATCTTTCATTTACTTCAGAACAGCCATTAAAGTACAGGCAATAGGTCATTCCAGCTGATATTTGTCAGACATTTGGATAGGATAACCAACTTGCATAAGGAAGGAGAAAGTCACAAGAAAATAGGTGAAAAAGCAAGCACAAGTCCAAAACTTGAGGTCAGGAAATTGACCACACAAGACCAATTATGCTCCTTTGGACTCCCTCGCTGCAGATGGCAATTGCAACCAACAATCTTCAGTTGATATGGCAAACACTTGGATTGACGCTACTCTGGATTGACCAGTGATCAGTGTTTTAAGGTGTCAGGCTGAAATGGGACTGATCTTATAATGGCAGTCTACTTTAGACTTCCAGTGAGAGCGTGAGTCCACTTCTAAGTACACAGAGTACTTGTGCACACACACATCTTGCTTCAGCACCTCCCTAGTGTTGCACCTGCGACCAGGCCAAGGATCCAGCCGCCTTGAACAGCCTGCACTGGCTGAATGTTCCAGAAAGCCCAGAACTCAGAGGCTCAGGATGACCAACAGGATCACCAACAGGATGATGAAACTGAGTCTGGGACATCACTGCAAGCTCGCCGGAAGGTCGTCTTAGCTGGACCACCATCAGAGCAGACAAGCAGAGCGGCCAGCCCGTACCTAACGGTGACTCAAGAAGATTTGCAATGACAGCCATATGCAGGACTGCTGTGTGATTTGTGCTGAGGTCAGAGTCCATCTGGGTCCAAATGTGTCAATTAGAAGTGGATGAGTATAGGAATAGGCAAGCCTGCTGTGGAGGCAGAGGAACCATCAACACCAAGCCAGATGCAGAAGAGACAGGAGAGAAAGAAACAGGCAGGTATGATGAGAGACTGGCGGTATAACATCATGGTATGAGCGTTCATAAACTAGATGGAGTAACAAAGTCCCTGTTTACTACTGTTTTTTTTGTAATGAGTATCAGGATTGTATCTGGATAAAGCGTATCCAAATAAAAATGAAGAACCAGGCTCCCTGTTGGATGTTGGATGATTGTCCCAGCAGCCAAAGCAAATCATGGCTGGGAGTCCAAAAGAGCATAGTTGGCCTCGCCAATTACTCAATCAGTGTAATGCTAGCCAATGCATGTGTATTTTAGCTGACATAACAGAATTGGTAGTTAGTGTTCTCCACCTTAACACACAGTGGTGGTTAGTATGTTAAGCTGTTCAATGTTGTTACATTGAAAGACAAAGAAAGACAAAGAAAGTTCATGCTAGTCTTCTCCCTCCCAACACTGGTAGCACCATGTAAGTGCAAAATCCTGGCTAGTAGGTAGTAGCTGACACTACTGACTTCCCCAACCCACCACTTCAGGAGTTGGTCTGAGACATTAGTTCGCTGTATACACATCCATCCCTACAAGCCACATTTGACAACCAAAACTCCACCCAGTTTTGTGATGGCACCTCCCCGGGGACTGGCACCACTTAACAGGGGCATTGCTTGTCCTTGGATAAAAGCTCCTGGCTCTGAATAAGCCTGAACTTTGCAAGGGGCTGACTATTTCAAAATCAGCCATCTTCTTATAAACATTACCCGCTGCAGTTCGGCAACAATGTTTTAAATAGAGCGGAATTTGTGTACGCACCACATATCAACAGAATTTCTGTCTAACTGACCAGTGAAGCATCTGATCTAGCATGTCCAGTGAGGTTCCAATCCAAATGCTAGTCTCACAAAACAACAAGGAGTAAACAGGGTCAAAATGCACCGGCAAAACATTAGTCACATTTTGAAATTACTAATTTTTATTTGGTGCAAAAATGACTTTAAGAAGAACCAAGGAAAAATATAGAACAAATGGAAAATTAATATGAAAAACTAGGGCAAAATGGACTGACATACAATCACCTGCACATTGTTATGCAGTGTATGCAGATACTATACACTGGTGCTGTTCAAACATTCTTTAAAATAGGTTAAATATCATAATAGGTTATAATAGGTTTATTCAGTTTTCTATAAACCATGCCATGGTTCATAGTTCCAGTTAGTGTAGGTTGACAATCTAGCTCAGAAACTATAACATCCTGTCATATATAAGGCCAAGAAGATGCTTAATATACAGCTCAGAGTTGCAGCTTATCATAGCAGGATTTACACCAGTGGATGCAGAAACTACAGTAATACACAGAGAAGCAGGCTGGGCTGATTAATTAACATTGCATGTACAGACGCACAGGAACACACAGTAAGTGCTGTGTGCTCACAGTAGTATGATTTTTAGCCTTACCCACTGTGAAGTATGACGTAAAAATCCCCCATGTACCTTATCATTTCACTTAGCGCTACACATGACTCTTCTGACTATAAGGGGAAACAAATGTGGAACAGACCATTTTAGAACCCTGACAACAATGTAACCTACATCTTTTCCATCATTAGGAAAGAGACCGTCATAAAAAGTCTATAAATAACCTCCCCCATTACTGTACCTCGTATGTGGAAGCAGTGGAGGAGGGCGGATTCTGTAGCCACCAAAAGAAGATCCGAGAAGCTCTGGCTACTTCCACCTCAGCCCCTTTTCAGGAATTAGAAACAACAGAGCTGAAGATATTTCTGGCCAGTACAATTCTATTATCGGTGGAGCCTGCAACAGGCTCCCGTGGGCAATGCATCCCAATTAGACGGGAACAAAGCAATATCCTCTGTGACTATTTCCAGCCTCGCAAAAAGCCTGTACAATACACATTAGCACTGTGCATGCGGGTACAGCATCGAGATCCTACGGTCGACACAGTGCGACTGTATCTAAGCTAGGGATGGGATGGTTGTTCAAATACATAGATATGCAAGCTCATCTTTACATTTGTTGACTTAACAGATATTTGAAACAGGCTTGTGGAGCTCATTCAAGCATATAGCATCAAATATTTCACCATGATACAGTTCCAGCCCTGCACAGTTTAATGAACACAACTACAGCGGCCTAAGGAAAAGGTCTAGAGGAAACCCTGGATTATGCCGAAAAGCAGATGTTACAAAACCATCTATCGAAAGATGCTGATACTTCTGTCAAATATGTTTCAGTGATGTTCTGAAGATATGATCTGATTTCTCGAGCAGCCACTGTGCTGTTACATTGTCATCCCATGCCTTATTTGATGTTAGTACGGCTGTTTTAGAGTGGTATTGATCTGAGCTGCTTCACAGATCACGGTAAAAGGTGAAGAGCTGCCCTTCAATGAGCTCATAACTGAAAACTGGAGCTCAGTCTATAACCACCAACAGATTCTTGCTATTAACAATTACTGCTACATGTAAGTAAGGGTTTGTTAAAGTACTGAAAAGAAGATATTTGATCTGTAATATGAGTGGAACAATGTTTGGTGCTATAAAGTACCGTTTTAAAAAGGTTCTATAAATTGAACCACCCACAAGGAGTTTTTTTTCCCATGAATCAGAAAAACACTTTAATTAGGTACAGAACCACTTTAGCATTGAGAGGGTTCTTTGAATTGTCATGGTTCGTTGCAGAACCATTGCCTTTACCAAGGAACCCTTAAATAATCATTCTTACATTGTAATCAAACTTTATTGATATATTGTGACTAGCTTGATGTGATGATATCATCATTACTCCCTGTGACTAGATCATTACATCAGGACACTACAGATCACAGTTTTTGCTTAAAATACTGTGATTTTAAAAGAGCAACACTTCTACTAGATTTTGGAGCACTGCTAGGAGGATGTGATTGCATTCAGAGACATGAGTATTAGTGAGGTCAGGATGTTGGATGATCAACAGCCCACCTCACCCCCCAACTCCCCAATTCATTCCAAAAGTGTTGGATGGCGCACCACCCATCATTCCAGAGAGCACAGTTCCAGCCCAATACTGCAAGGCTTTATATCCCACTAGCCCACTCCCACTGGTGCCAATAGGTTCATGTTCATCTGCTCCAGAGAGTCCTATTCTATTGGTCATAACTGTTTACAGACACCAGATAAGCTGTGTAGGTGCACATTTGCACATCTGTGTCAGCAATGGGTGCCTCTAAAAGTAGTTGGATGCATTCATTAGAAGGGGTGTCCACAAACATTTGGACATATAGTGTAGTTATTTCTCTTTTTGTTGTCTTTTCTGTTTCTGTATTATTCAGCTTGTCAACAAATGCATGTGTATAGCTGTACCGCTCACAGTGTAGTTTTGAGAGAGATGAACTAAATTGTTGGCCCATAACGGGGTAAACCTGGGTGCAGGGGTCTACGCAGTGCCTCTCAGTGCCCTGTGTATGGCTGTGTTCGTGAGGATCCGTCCCCACAACAAAACGCGCCTTCTTGCCAGAAGCGAAGCAGCCGTGGGTCGACAGTGTCACGCCGTGTAAACACTGGTGATTTGCGAAGCTGTCGGCTGTAACATCTCTCTCTCTTTCTCTCCCTCTCTCTCTCTCTCTCTCTCTCTCTCTCTTTCTCTCACTGTCTTTCTTTCTCTCTCTCTCCCTCGTCTTAGTAAGTGCACTCTCAGGCTGATTCGTTGCAGCACAAAGGAAAGCGAAACAGATGGTCTCTCGCCTTCACAAAGAGAAAGCACAGGGGAAAGAGGGAGAGAGACGCCGGCCGAGGTGACAAACACGCTCTTCAGAACTCTAAATGGAAGTAATAGAGGGATAATGGTTGGGAACGGGTGGAGGACAAAAAGAAGAGGCGTTTGAGGAGATACTTCCATTCAGATCTTTAGTGGAGACGATCGGAGTGAAATTCTCCCACTTACGCAAACAGATAGACAGGAAAATCGAACCTGCAGGGCTTTCCCCGGCATCCCGGGAAAGCACGGCGAGCATAGAGCTCTTCTGCAGCATCCCACTGAGATATTATGGGACGCCTACGGTGAGGGGGATACTCGCTCACAAGCAACGGAGGCAAGCTCCATTCATATGCTAAGGCCAGGCGAAATGTGCTTTTCCTGTTATTATTTTTTCAGCGTATCTCATAACAGTGCATTAAGGCACTCAAAGGTTCCGAAAAGTTTGCAGAGACAGAAGAAAGAAAGGGGTAGGAAAGAGACAGAATGGGGATAAAAGAGGCAGAAAAGAAAGAGAGATGTGAGGGAAAAGAATGATATTTAATTCATGATACCAAATCACTTTGATACCAGAGCACTTCTTAGGAATGTACAAAACAGCCAGCATCTAAGACACGCTCCAAAACTCTCCAAACAGTGTCCGACGTTCCACAGCGCTCCACTGACAAATCAAAGCTTACAACTTCTTAATTATAAAACATAAACTGTGGCTCACAAAGTCACAGCTCAGTGCGGATAGCGACGGTCGGCACTTATGACAATATCATAAAAGTACCGCAAAATCAGATGACTGCATATAACATTTAATGCTTCCTGTGTAAACAGCACAACAAAGCTAATCAAAGGCACGCTCCAGGTAAAGAGATGTTTGGGCAGAAAGACCAACTGACCACGTCCTTAGTGGAAAATACTGTGAAAATAGCTTGCTTTCAGCCCCAGCCGTCTCAAATGTGCTTTACCATTCAGTCTAGCACAAAGCGAAGCCATAAAACCAGCAACGGTCGCGAAAAGAAGCTGGGCATTAAAGTTTAAGAGCAGGTCCTTTTGGGGTTTAAAATGTCACAGCTAACAACCCCCATCCCCTCACTATCGGTTTTCAGCTTTTGAAGGCAAACTGCAGGACAGCCAAAGAAACATTCACAATTCAACACTCAAGAAGAACTTCTAGACTTGACTTCTTGACAAGATTTAGCTTTTCGTTGACAGCGTTTGAACAAAACAGCATTCTTCCAGGGCTTGGATGCAACATACAAGACAGGGCCCATGTTTACAGAACCACAGTACAAGCACAAATGAGAACCAGACAGTTGAGAACAAGAGGCTCTGTACACAAGGGCTGAATGTAGCACTGTGCAAAATTCTGAGATCACCCCTTATTTATTTTATTTACAGTCAAGACAAGCCATTCCATTCAATTGTTAGGTAAAAAAGAAATAGATAGATAGATAGATAGATAGATAGATAGATAGATAGATAGATAGATAGATAGATAGATAGGTCCAGGTCTGAAACGAGAGGGCGGCTTAGTCTTTTCCTCTCTCTCGCTCTAAGATGAAAGCTTTAAGTGCTGTTTATCTGATGGGGCAGTTACGGTGGTCTACTAGGTCTACTAACCCTAGTCTACTAGTAGACTACCTTGCATAATTGTTAGGAGCAGGCCTGTCATGATAACTATTTTTTGGAGGATATATTGTCCCAGAAGAAATTGCAATAAACAATATTATTGTCAGTTTAAGACCAATTTATGCCACTAATGATACGAATGATATCGTGACGTTATAATGCAGAAGAGCAGTGAATTTGTCATTATTAGGAATATTCAGACCTTGGAAAATATTCTAAAATAAATAAATATTAATTGTTTTTAAACAAAGTCGTCATACCGGCTCATTCAAGTTAATGGGCTCTTCTCGCTAAGTAAACACAAAAGGTATTACTGACAGCAGCAAAAATTACTATATTTGTCTATATATTGTATGATAAGGTGACAACCACAGTTAGGAGTCTTATTTTCTCTGTATCTTTTAATCAGTTGTTTTGAACTATGCACATTTTCTGTCTAATCTTCTCAAACATATTTCTCCTGAGCAGTAACCAATATAAACAACAAATAACTGTGGCTTTTGCACAGTACTGTATTATGCTGTTTGACTAGACAGCATTGCATAATGAAGTAAATTACCATAAAATAAAGAGGTGTCCAACTCTGATCCTGAGCAGGCAACACAGTTTGCTTTGCTTGCTCAAATACGCCCAATTTAACTCAGCAGTTATGCTTTCACACTGCATGGCAAATCAGATTTGCTTGTTAAATCAGATTTTGAGTTTTTAGATTTCAAGATATCAGTGACCAAATCTGATTTGTAGCTGCATTTGCTCGCCATAGTAACAGCATATGCATGAGTATGATGACTCATGGCAAGGCAAAAACCTAGCAAACTGGTCACATTTATTTAACTTAAAACAAGGTGTTACATCAATGCATTTTTAAGCTAAAAATGTGAATGCCCACCATCATGTGCATTTCATTTCATGTGGCTTTTTGCCTTTCAGACTGCAGAGAGTCTATCTTAAAGTGCTAAAACAAATTCATTTTAGCTGCTTGTCTGAGCAACAACTTCATTCATAGGTTTAGGCATGTGTGTTTGAGTTGAGAAATCACCAAACTGTGCTAGACTGCAGGCACCCGTAGGTACTGTGCTACCGCCAGGACTGGGGTTGATCACACTTGGTTGAATAAAAAGGTTAGAAGCTGAAAGTCCACCTATATTTACCAGATCATAAGAGTACCATCACTTGTTGGAAACTTAAGCAATGTAGTATTTTACTTAAGATCAGAGCAATGTCTGTCTTTCAATCTGAACCGCTAGCATGGGTGGTATGTAGGCTATTGTAAGACAAGTCCCACAGGCTAAGAAAACTACTACAGTCATGTTTAGGGAGGGCCAACTGCCATTACATCAAACCGCACAAGTGTGCAGATATCAGAGAAGCCGTGGGTTAAACTTTATCTCAACAGCCAGGCGAGTTTTGCTGTGATTGACGTATTAAGGCTAAACAAAGACCTCATACAGAACTATGATTCTCCATTCTGCATTCATGCCATCTGTATCAAACAGTGACTGTGATTCCTCCTTGGCATTAAAGAAGTAATGAAGCAGCTAAGGGCACAAAATCTAGGGCCCTAAGGAGAAGAGTAAAGAGAGTGTATGCTTGGATCAAAATGAATATGTTATTTGTGGAGAGGCAGTCTGTATAGCTGTAAAAAAAAAAACGAGTGTCTGGAGAAACACAGTATGAGTCACAACTAGAGCCTGTGCAATTCTCCAGTGTTCTTCAGATATGGCCATATTCATAAAACTCAGCAGTAACTGCACTACGTCATGCAAATAGTGTGGCTGATTCATAGGCATTTTGATAATCATCACAATTTTAGTTGCTGATGTATATTACTGAAATATTTATAGCAACATGTGGAATTAATTGGCAGACAATGCCATTAGGTTATAAAACTGAAGCTCTATATTGAATCATACTGTATTTTCTATGCTGTATCAGGTAATGTATGGCTATTACCCAAGATAATAATACTGCTTGCTTTTGTGTTTTGCCAGAAGAGAAAGTGAAAGAAAAAGCCACCTATCCTCAGAGGTTGCAGATAGACCCTTTATCTTGTTGTAATCTGCTGCCAGAAGACTTACGATGCTGAGCATAGTAAATGGATCAGTGTGTAGAATCAGTACTTTCTGTGAGCTACCAGTATATAAAATACATATGAGGCTGTCTTTATTGTTGGATGCACTATGATTTTTGTTTTGTTTTTTTGGAAGCAAATAAGCTCATGGAATGCATAGTTTGAAATGATGTGCATATTACTGTTTAGATTAATGAAAGTAATGAAATGTACATATGACTTTCATACATATTCATATGTATGCGTATTTTGTGAGCATTATTGATTAATTCATTCATTCAGTCATCTTATTGACTTCTTCCTGATCAGAGCTACAGTGGATTTGAACCCTGAACAGAAACACTAAGTACAAGGCAGGATTACTCCCCCTAGACAGACCACAAGCCCATCGCAGGGCTATCACACATCCATTAACTCACACCTTGGGGTAATTTAGCAAAGCCAATGCACCTACCATGTGTGTTTTGAGATGGTGAGAGAAAACCAAAGTACTTTGACCCACACTGGCATGAGGAGAACACACCAAACTCCTCACAGACAGTGACCACAGTGAGGATCGAACCCACAATCCCAGGTCCAGTGTGCCACTGTGCTGCCCTTATTTTTGAGACAAGCCTAAAATAAAAAGCTAAAGAAATCAATGATATGTCATAAAACTGCACTGAGAAATATTGTTATTAAAGGGGGTTTCAAAAGTTCTTCCTAGCTCAAATGTTGATGTGTAAACAATGTTATTCAGAGGACTGTGAAATTATTGAGAAACTCACTTATTGAGAAACTCAATGTCTCAAGTAAAGAGTTTACAGACTTAACAGGGGTGATGCGTAGAACCAGGGGTTGCACTGTTTGAACATACATGATGATGAATGATCAGAATGACCAGAAACCCTGCATGTGTTCTCTAGGTAATGTTGATGATGGTAAGCCAGTGGCATATCTGAAAGCCAACCAGCATGTACTCCTCTAAGATGAATGGATAATTAAATAAACACTGTTGTAAAATTGCCATCACTCCCATCATGACCACTGTGCAACAAATGACCCCAAAACAGAACACTTCACAGCAAACTGCACTAAGTGACTTTGTTTACATCTCAATCGCTTAACTTTACATACATGTTGTCAATTTGGTGCAGCCTTTAAAGGGTCAACATACTGTGGCCCTTGTATCCCTCAATAAGTGAAGATCTGTGCTACATACATATGATGCAGATACGAAGCTCAGGAGGGCGGATGGGAAGTCAATGAGAAATTAAACGGAATTCGCATCTTAGGCAAGGAGTGCGCAGTGCGTTTGATGCGCCGGGACATGCTAGCATAAGCGCTTCCCCCAGCTTCGCTTACAAACGCCGTGGTGGAGCTCTCACGTGGCTGAAGCTCTGTTATTTGATGTTTAACGAGACGGAAACGCGCAGCGCGTTTGAAGTTCGTCTCACATTGACTCTGCCGCCGCAAGAGCTGGGGTGGAACCAGAAAGAAGAGATGGGAAACGCAGCACTGGGGGACGCTCTATCAATGTCTCGCAAACAGGCAGGCGGGAGTAGGCCTATCCGCACTCTGCAGAACAGGCCTATGCATTTTCCACAGAGTGCAATGCCTCACTAGGCTGCTGTACCCGGCAGCTCCCAATTATATTTTCATGACTCTCCTAATGTTCCCCAGGGACGCCTCACAGCTCTTCTCGTCACACTCGCCTTGTCCTCTCCCCTAGACATTTCACACTCCACTCTTCGGCATTAACACCTGTATGTGTGTGTCTGTGAGTGTGTGTGAGTTAAGTGGGGAAGGTCTCTCTTGTTGCCTCTGCTCTGTCTCACTCTGATGTTAGTATGGTGTGGTCGGCATCATTGTTTTTGGACTCATTGTTGTGGACTACATTTTTGAATTTCTCAAAATTTGAGGCAAAATATTGAATGATAGATGAAGCATAAGTTCCTTTTTTATCTGTTTTAAATTTCAAAAACAGTAAAGTGGAAATGAAGTTCACTTCTGAACCAAGAACATGGAACAATTTACAGCCTTTGGTCGAAGCTCTTGTGCAGAATGAATTACATTTAAATCATGTTACCCAAGTAGGTCAATGTAGTGTTGGAAGTCTTGCCCAAGCACTCTTTCTGGTTTAGAGTGGTGTGCTTTCTAGACCCGGGAATCTAACTCTAGTCTGCCACAGGGACGGTGGTGTTGTTACCCACTGCGCTACATCTACCACTCAAAATTCATGAACAATAGACTCAGGATTAAAGCCAATATATATATATATATATATATATATATATATATATATATATATATATATATATATATTTTAAAAACTGTTTCTAACGCTACATATCAAAACAACACAAGAACATCAATAACAAATAGTGAAAACATGCAAATAAATTCAGTTTTTACAGTGCATATGTTGAGGGCTTTATGGCTTGGCTCAGATGAACCTGACTCATAATGATTTACACAGGTCAATATTCAGTATTTTTCGAAAACTTTAATTCAGCCAATTCAGCTACGAAAAGAAGCAAATTCACAAACTTCCTATTTATCCATATGTTTTCCTTCATATGTTATGTCTTGCTAAAGTGAATAGAAGTGTGATATTATGTTAATATTGTTTGTTTACAAAATATTTGTTTCCATTATTATGGAAATGCTAATCTGTCGCTGTATTTTATCAAAGAGTTGTTCTGCTTCTTTTATTAGAATCTGTGACTGGGATTCTGAGATTTGTGCTCTTTTCTGACTCCCAAACAGGTGCTGAGTGTTGGTCATGAATATGCATGGGCTCATTAACATCTTTCCCTGTACATCTTGTGCTGTAGGCAATGTGACAATAGTAGGCAAGGCGCACAGGGAACTGTACTGTAGTTTACTGCTACAGTATAAGGAAGCTCTTTTACACCAATCTATGAAAAAATGTGTTAAGCCTGGGCTTACAACTAAGGTGGAACAAGAAAGACTATAGGCTAGGTATGGTGTAATCATTCACACAGTCTGGTGAATGTTAGCACAGCTAACATTTAGACTCCCCTTCATTTTGCTGTGAATGTAAATTCACTATGAATCAATTCACTCTGAATATTTCCTCTACACTCCTGCACAAATCATCTCATCCGAGGTGATATGAGCTCATACTGCAATTTCCTTTCAGCCTGCGACCTTAAGAAGAAGAGGATGGGCTCCAGCTGAGAGGCAGTTTTGCATTGAAACCTCTTTTAAAGTGATTTGTTTTGTGCAGGTTTTTAAAGCAGAAAGTAAATTGGTTAAAGAAGCACACCAATTTGCATCGCCTTGGTGTGTGTGTGTGCAAGCGTGTGTGAGATAGTGTCCTGTCATTAATCTAGACAGATGCAGTCCGTGTGTGCAGAGGGATTTGCTTAGTAACAGAGTAGGCTCTGGTGAGGCATGCTGCCAGAGACTCAGAGAGTATTTCAGACACAACCATATGGACAGCTGTCAATATTGGAGCGTCTGTCTCGTGTCTCCCTGCAGCAGAAAACACACACTGTCATCAACTGACCCATTCCACAGAGTCACAATTCGCAGTTGAAATGACATTGCCTGTCCACATTATTACAGACTTACACAGTTCTTGATAGCTGGGAAAGTTCAGACAGTATCAGTGCAGTAAAGTTGAAATGGCATTTTGGACACAAGCCCATAATATAAAAACTGTTGGTTGTTTTAAAGTGTTTTAAAGAACTTGAAATGCATTAAAAGGAAGACAATAATAAAACTGTGGATGCAGCAACAACACAAGACTGTTTCCTAAGGCTTTACCTAATGACACCTACTATTATCCCTTTATGTGTTCATAACAAAGAGCCATTTTATAAGAAACACCGGCTTAACCCCATTTTGCAATAAAGCTTATTACACACTAAGGTGTATGACTCGGTAACTACAGGGATGTCTTTACAAACTGGTGGGGCTATTCTTTGGTAACAGAAATGAGTTAGTTTTCACACATTGTTAAAACTTTTCAGTAACTGTTACAACAAGCCCTTCTGTCTGCTACACTTGCTTACAACCTGCTTATGACTATTTCATGAGTGATGTCGTGACTACCTTAGGAAAGTAGAAAGGCTAAATGATATATTTGAGTCAAATTAGATATTTAGCTCACCGTTCCTTGCTTAATGGGCAAGAAGAGAAAGAGATGCAGCAAAAAAAAATGGTGGCCAAGTAGAAGGATACTGTCTTATTTTTAATACCTATTTTAAGTTCCTATTTGCCTTACCACTTTGACTGACTGCCAAATGTAGTCAACACGTAGTTTGTTATAAGTCATTCCTATGGTTACATTGGGGCAGCTTGTTTTTCTATTTGTAACTCATTAGATATAGCAAACGTTAGTTAGCTAGTGGGGGTTTGTTGTCTCTTTAATTCCAGTTGTCCTTTAATGTTACTCTGATGAACCCAATCAATAAGTGATGTGAATTCCCTTGAAGCGTTCAGTCTTCCTTTATACAGTACTAGAAAACACAGAAGTTTACAGAAAGCTCCAATTCCACTTGCTGGTCCATTTTACAATGACCAATATGGACATGCAGCACGCCCACTACAGATTAGTGCTATTATTTTTTAATGAAACCTCTGAAAGTCTCTGAAAGTAGACTGACCATGAGTACGGTATGATACACTGTGGGTATGCTGTAGCACTCTTTGTCCTAGAAGTATTTGCATGTGAACCTATAAAAAATAAATAAAACATCCGTCTCCAGTTATTTATCAGCCAAAAAGCAAAGTTATATGATCAAAGACACTGAGTATAATTCCTGGTAAGAGGCCTATGCATTAGCAGCATGAGTGTAGGGAAAGCCGCTTGTGAATGAAGGACTTAAAACTGTAGGGAAACCTAGGTTTGTTCAAATATGGCTTTGAGGAGGATTAGCGGAGGCTAAAGCAGCCATGCCCTTCTGACAGAAGGAGGCGTCACTGTGTTCCCTTGCTGCAGGGAATACACCAGTAGAGAAGCTTGCATACATTAGCCAACAATTAGCATGCCCTCAGATGGCCATCCATTTAATTAAAATTTAATTACCATCATTCATGATAAAATGTTGGTCTTTAACCATTGTCACAATGATACTTATGGCCTATAGACCAACAGACCAACAACTGAGATAAACGTTGTTCCACGTTTTATTTAAAGCATTACTGCTTCTCAAATCTCAAGATACATGCTACAGTTTTGCCAACATGGGCCATTTCCTTCAGTAATAAAACTGCTGTCTAAATTAGTGGTAAAAATAGTAGCTTGTCCTACTGCCTGGCACTTTACTTGATTGGTCTTTTAGGATAGAGATTATGGTGTTTAGGACTATAATAAGTGATATTATACACCGGTTATTGTGCATAAACTGATCTGATATAAGATTAAAACCACCTATAAGATTAAAACACATATGAAACTAATTTCTGCACACTTGTGATCTTAACACACTAAAGTCACAAATGCGTTGCATTAATCTGTGCTTCAGCGAAGCCACAGACCACAAATGTAGACTTTGGGACGCTACCTGTGTCTGAACAAAAGGTCCCTGTGAGTATAGCAATAAGTGCGCTACCACACAGCCCGAGCCTATGCTTGGACTCTCCAGTTTCTGCCAAACACCACTTACCACCAATTCCATGAATACCATTTCAGAGTGTTTCTGCACTTCAGTGGGCAGCAATCTAACCCTCACACGCTGTTACTGATGACCCGGGACTGAATTAAAGGGTGTTAGTTGAGGTAGTGTTGTAAAGTAATACCCCAAAGTGAGGGTGAGACGGCCTTCGGGTCTGAAACACACACTAAGTCAATAACCATCAAGCCTAAATGTATTATGGATCAGCTACTGTGATGTAGCCAAGGCTTGCCTGAAGTCAAATTGTGTTAGTGTATGGCGTTGCCATGTGTATAGATGGGTCCACCACTGTAGTATATGTGCCTCACCTCTGTTAGCATTAGCTCCTTGCTCTGTGCAGTAAAGATGTGAATGTCCTTGTATGACTTACACACAGCTTATTCTAATGCCTCATACTGTAGCCGGGGGGGGAGAGTTTTGTAGGTGGAATAATTACAGCTGCAGGACTGCAGCACTGTGGGCTTACGCACGCATCCCTGCCAGCATCCACGTCCTGTCTGCTCTGCTAAGCCACACTCCGACACCACCTACAGCTCCATCACACACACACACACAAACACACTAGGGCTGCATGATATGGACAAATTCTATGATGCGTGATAAAAGAGTGTTTCTCTTTCAGTGCATTTTTTACATTGTGTGAACATCTCATGATGGATTATTAGAAATGGTGTAAAATGGTTTGAAATGAAAATGCATGTCCAAAAGTATACAGACACCTCTTTTAAATAGTGATTTTTTTTGATACTTTAGGCATACAGGCATGTCACTTCACATATACAGCCACAAAAAACATAAGCGATAGCATGGGACCCACTGAAACAGCCTATAGCTAAAATGCCCAATGCCAAGCATCAGCTATAGGGGTATACAGGTAACCAGCAAATTATGCTGAGTGCTACTTCTGCTTGTGATATCTAAATACTATGGGATTTATTGTGTGTTATTTATTTTCTTTCGTCTGCTTGTGCACTGCAGTTCTTCAATACTTTGTTCATATCTGCTACTAGGTCACAGGGTAGGAACTGTAATACTGGATTTAATACTGATTTCGCTGCTTGTCACAAGCGATATGGGGCAATAAATATGAAAAAGTACAAAAAAACACCCATGTCAGTGAAGGCTGATTATTTCTCAGCATTACCTGTGATCATTATGCCCAGAGCAGCGATGTTCAGAGATCAGATCTGGGTAATAAAACATAAAATATGTCTAAATATTGCCTGTGCACATTCAAACTGGAGTTGATACAAAAGTGTGTGTATGCCATGGCACAAAGTTGATCTATCATGCTTCTTTTTAATGGTCCTTTCCGCAGTTTGTTATGTTATATGCATATCAGTTGGTTTAAGATTTTTAAGAGACACAGTCTCATGTGTGGGTCGACTGGATGTAACTGCGAAAGGCTTTATTCAGAAAAAAATACAAAAAACAAAAAAAAACGCAGAAAACCACAATAGGCAGATGCCAAAAAAAAGGGGGGGATGCACATCAGTGACAGCACGACTGTACATGTGCGAGTCTTGAAAAAGACTATACATACTCTAACTAATTAATGGACACACCTGGACACAGAGGTAGGACAAGAATGGAACACCAAGACAAGCACATACATGCACATGGACAAGGCAGTACGAGGTAGACATAAACAAAAACAAAAATATATGACTAGGCAGACATGAAGGCTAATTCCGACACACATGATGATGAGTTCTGGCTACCTTTAATAGTACTTCCAGAGGGTCTTCTTTTAGCATGAGCGCTCTGCACCATTTAAGGTGGACCTGACAATTCCTGCATTTTAGGGATGCACTGTATGTTGTAGGAAGACTAATCAGTGTGATGAATCAGTAGAATAAAAGAGATTTGTCGTGTCAGGTTCAAAGCAAAGTTAATATGTGGATAATTAGGAACCATTACCCTAGGTGTAGGATCCTAACTCTACAAATTAAGCTCTGGTGCTGTTCGTTCCAACGTTACAGCTAAAATGTCCAATGCCAAGCATCAGCTATAGGGGTATAAAGTTAACCAGCAGTTTATGCCAAGTGCTACCTCTGCTTGTGATATCTAAATACTATGGGATTTATTGTGTATATTTGTTTTTTCTGCTTTCTTCTTTCTTCTGCTTGAGCACTGCACTACTTTGTTGATATCTGCTACCAGGTCACATGGTTGGAACTTTAATACTGGATTTAGTACTGATTCCACTGCTTGTCACGAGCTAATTATGTAAAAGTACAAAAAAAAAACACCCGTCAGTAAAGGCTGATTATTTCCCAGCATCACCCATGATCATTACGCAAGGAGCAGCGATGTTCAGAGATCAGATCTGGGTAGTCTACAGGTACTGTCTTATGGTGGACCTGACAATTCCCGCATTTTGGGGATGCACTGTATGTTGTAGGAAGACTAATCAGTGTGATGAGTGTGATCAGTAAAATAAAAGAGAATTGTTGTGTCAGGTTCAAAGCATGGATCCAATGGGTTGGACTGTACTTGTAAAAAAGGTTAATACAGGCTACAGGTTATAGGCTGTGTTTAGCTCTTAGCCGTTCTGATATCTCAGCCTTGGCAAAGTGTTTATGTCGTATAGCAATGACGATTAAAAAAAATCACATCATAAACAGTGCTGACACACAATACAGGCACGCTTGCACACCTTCATCATAGCAATATGAGCAGAGCAAAACAAAAGACAAGAGCAAGATGATTCACGCCTGAGTACAGAGCATCCTCCCAGCAAACATTTACTTTTCATTTCAAAGCGGGTCAGAGCGCTGTCGAGCGCTGATAGAGAAGAAGCCTTTGAAGATTTTAAAGCAGGACGGGTACAGAAAACTCGGTAAACAGCCCCACCTGAGTTTAAAAATGGATCCTCACGCTCTCCCCAGATGAGGCCCTGCTTTACTTCTCATCCGCCCAGGGAAATGGCCAATTTCAGCAGGCACTTGGAATTAAATAAAGTGCTCGCAGAAACAAGGCCAGTTTGTGTGCAGTCAGCTTGCAGAACAACAGAGATGGCTGATGTGATGGAGAGTGGACAAGTGGACAGGGCTTTAGGAAGGGGAAAAAAAAAAAACCTGAGACGGGGGTTTAGTCTTTCCAGCTGGAGAAATCAGCCTGCATGTCTCCAGCACCCAGATTAATCCCATTAGATGTTGGTACACACCAGCGTGCATTCAGATCCCTCAAAACGAGCTGCTGGCAATCAAGCCTAAACTGTCCCATTTGCATGTTTAAGGCGCAATCAGCATCCTTGCGTCTCTCTGTTGTACTTTATGATTAGGGGAATGGCAACAAATATAAAGACGCAAAGCTGACAAAAAAAGAATCCATCTCCATCTCCAGATGGTTCTTGAATGGTGCATTCATGTGGTTCTCAAAAACTCAGCCTTTTCATTTGCCAGAAGAGTCAGAAATATGGTTATGCACATATGTGTCATGTTTTACCCTCTCAGCACTTTTGCCCTAGCACCGCTCCTGCACCAGCACTCCTATATATATATATATAAAAAAAGCCTTTGACCTTTGTGTTGCTTTGTAACCATGGTGTACTCTTTAAATACAATATTGCGTCGCAGACTAATTGTTTATTGAATCTAATACGTGTAAATATATATTTCAAATATTTAAAGTTTGTCATATTGTATTTTGTTGTCATAGAGGCCATTTGAGGCTGTGAGTTATGGTTATTCTTAGGAATGTCTAGAACAAGTTTTTTGCCCCTCTCTCTCTCTCTCTCTCTCTATATATATATATATATATATATATATATATATATATATATATATATATATATATATATATAATGATTAATATTTTATAATCCAGTCTGACTGACCTTCCTCACCATTCATCATCACTGGATCAGATCGGGACGGCCCTAGTAATTTTAACCACAGTTAACAACCCTTAACCATAAAATCACTATTAAACCCTGGCCTGTTGTGAATGACTGTGACTTAATTACACATTAAAACTCCTCAGTCAGAAGCAGTGCTTCTCCAGGTTAAAGTGTCCTGCAGAAATCCCAGGATTTCTCAAAATTGTAAAGTGCTATGAATTCCAAAAACAAGTAATATTGCTAGAAATAGCTTTATTTTTTTTTATATTTGACCAGGAATGTACACTGCTGCTTAAATGTATTAATAGTGTTATATTTATATATTTAAGCAGTAGTGCACATTCCTGGTCCCCAAGATCTATCACCATGCACCGTTCACATCCAACACACCTGTCACAAATATTCAAATGCTGAGTAGCATGAGTGACACAACAGCGTCACACTGGTGCAGGTTGCATGTGCTTACCATTCACACATACAGCGTTTGCGCTACAGTGAGATGAACAGACATCCTTTTCTCAAACAAATAAATAGTTCAGTTACTTACTATAGGTAATCGTTTCTTTACATTACTTAATAGAAAGACCATTCATAAAAGAGCGCTTGTTCACCCATGGCTGGTTTCTGACCTTTGAATGGGCAATCGTTTCAAGCCTTTTTTGCCGTGTGCACACAGAAGAAAGAAAAAGGCACGACACCTACTCTCTAGCTTCTGTACCACTTCAGTGCCCCGTAACCTGTTAACATGAGCGACCAGGCTATGCAGAGGTAGTTTATGTGAAGCAGGTCTAACAGTTTCTAATACATTTCTTACATTTCTGCTAATTATCTCTACTTTGTCTAAGTTTAATCATAGAAGATTAGAACCTTATTACTACTATAAAATATCAATGGTTTGAATTCCAACATTGTTTAGTATTATTGCTGATATCTTCTCGAAAAGCACGAAAAGCAATATTATACACACCGATCAGTCATAACATTACTCCCACCTGCCAAATATTGAGGAGGTCCCTCTTGTTCCGCCACAACCCGATCTGACCATTCGAGACATGTACTCCACAAGACCTCTGAAGGCATCTTGTGGTATCTATAGCACCAAGACAGCAGCAGTATTGACTACAGCATACCAGAAAGAAAAGACCTGTGTATGAAGTTTGGAGATGCTCTGACCCAGTCGTCTAACCAACACGATCTAGCTCTTGTCAAAGTGGTTTAGATTCTTATGCTTGTCTATTTTTCCTGCTTTTAACCTACCACCTTCAAGACTTAATATATCCTAATATATCCACCGCTTGACAGAGACCACTGTAGATTAACATAATTAATGTTTTTTCACTTCACCTGCCAGTGGCTTTAATGTTACTGTTTATCTGTGTATACTGTGTTATTATTTACTGTATTTGTTTTCTTGTCATATGCAGAGTAAACAGGCAGTTATACAATTAAATTCTTACTTTGCTGGTCATTCACTAACACACAAGTCATTAAGACATAAGTCATATACACATAATAAACATAATAACATAAGACACAATTTATTGCATGTATTTATATATTTTTCAGCCTAGGATGGCCATAAAAGTTACACCTGGTAAATATTTACAATATAAGCAAAAATAGTTCAATGTAGTCCTGAAAACATTTCTTTGACTCTATACTACAGTGGAAACCTTTTTGGTGAGTTTTACAAATGGTTTTCCACCAATCAAGAACCATATCAGTATACAAATGGTTATTTGAGCTGTCAAGCTTCTATATAAAACCATTTATATGACTTTACTAAAGTCCCCTAAAACAACCATCTTTTAAAAGTGTAGGGTCAGTTTCCTGGACAGGGTTAAGCCTAGCCCAGAACTGCATTTTCCTTTCAACTGTAAATCTCTGGTCAGAAAGCTGTCTAGCCCAGGACGAGCCATTTTGACGAGCAAACCTTCCACAATACCCAGACTTCAAATTTCTATCAAAAGTGCTACCCAAACTCAACAAACAAAGCCTGTTTGAATGGACTGCAAACGTGAATACAAACACAAGTCAAATAGTTTAGATGCTCGTCAGTGAAGCATAATGCCCACTACCTTTTTTTTCTTTTTCTAACAATCACCACCTATTTTGTTTAACTGTGCTATGCTTGATTTGGTCCACGTCATCGATAAAGGTCAAAATCAAGACGTGAATGCAAATATGCAGCAGGCACATCTCTCTCCTAAGCACTCCTGACCACAATGTCCCTTTACATGGCTGCTCGGGCTGATCAAATGCCGCTTTCTCCTCTCGAATGAGAGAGTATGGGGGGCTATAAGGACTCCACAATGGGGCAAAAGGGCCATGAACATTAAAAGATATGATTTTGCTTAGGCGGCATGTTCCAGTAATCCGTCTTGGGAACTTTGAAATGAGCCTAAAGAAGCTGACACATGCAGCTATGCATTAACCTTGAGTACCACACACACTCCTTCTCCTTCATTGATTCGGTGATTCACTGCTAAGGGGGCTGCTCTTGCCTCCAGCATCAATACTGTCTGAACTTCACTCACTTAACCAAACGTTCAACCAGTCTAACTGTCAGCATGTTAGCTAGGAGTACACAAAGCCTCTTAGAATTGTATTTCACTCAGTTAAAAGCAAAAGTTTGACCAGATTTGTACACAGTTTACACAATTGTCACTTACCAAATGCAGTCAATAAGCCAAGATATGTTTAATGTCTGAAGTTTGTTTCTTTAACTGGATAAGGCTAATGGAGCCAACTAGCAATCAGTTTCTAATAAGCATATCGTTGGAATATTGGAGTACCGACGAGCACAAACTTCATACACTATTCATTCGCTCGATACGAATGCAGTGAGTAATTTCAAATAGACTGGCTTATATGGACACATTTTCACTGCAGAGCTAAAACATTGCGTTTGCAGCCATATTATATAAGAAATTTAGCACTGATTTGCCAAACCAGGAGTTGGATGACAACTATAAATAATATTAGACTCCCAGCAGGAGAGTTTTGTTATTGTAAATGTTATTTGTATTTACTCTAATATTAGTGTTTACTGAGCAAATAAACTCATTATGGGTTTCACAGGTATCTTCAAATTGGCAACTTCACAGAAAAAAGCAACTCTCCACAAGTAGTTTTCAAAGATGGCACAGGGACGCACATGATAAAGCCTGTTTACATCGTATATTAACATACATTTTGCATCCGGATCGTATCTGGACCTACTTTGGTGGATTGTGTCATGAATTCCCATTGTGAGATCTGATTTTACTTTGCCACGTAATAAAGCACATCAATACATACATCATTTCAATTTTACTTCCTATAAACAACCATTTTTTATCAAAATTGTCCTGGTCCCATAGACTGTGAACAGTTTAAAGGAACGGTGAAATGTCCCATTTAAGGGTTTATACCCCTGATCCGTTTCAAATCTTTAAATGCTGACTATCAGCTGATACTGATCCAACCCGATCTCTGTGTTTTTATAAATAATACAGTCCTACAGCTTAGGTAAGACGTGATAATACACACTTGTAAACAGCAGTAAAAGCACTATTTTTAGTAACAGTTTCTATTATCACACTAAATTCTGAACTGATTTACATTCCCTGGAGCAACTTCTATAGTGTATAGTGTTTAATATCTTACAGTCCAGTCTGACTGACCTACCTGACCATTCAGCTCTCAGTTCCTTTACAACTCTGCAGTCAACTCTGCATTAGCCTCCTCCTCGGTTATAAATGCACCATCCAGAGCTGGTTTGTAACCAGCGTGGTTCTCTCACTGGTGGAACAGATCATTTCTGTCCAAAAATGGGATAGGAAGAACATTATATCTTCCCAAATGGATATAATTAAATATCTTTGTCATTGCACAGCTACAACCAGACTGGGTGGTTCTGGCAGTATGGGCAAGAATAGAAGAAAATGGACAAACATTCTGTTGAAAAGTGAGGAGAGTTTAAATTTTAACTAACAAACGAATTAACTTCTGCTTGTTGCTATGTCACGTTTCCAGCAAGGCTCTAAGCTAACTCTCTCTTCTTCATTTAATATAACACTTGTATTAAAATGTGGATAAGATCCATTTCTGACCACCTCCAAATGTGGTTTGAGTGATCTGATCGTAATCCAATCACAGTACATTTTGGGGGTGTTAACACCTGGCTTTTTATGCAGACAAGTGAAATTCGAAAGTGATCCAATCAGCAAAAACGAATGTTAATGGCAGATGTAAATAGGCCCTTATAGGCTTCTACTGCTATGTTCTCATCACTGTTATGGTGTGCTCTCTACGTCCCCATCATTGTAATGGTATCCGCAGCCTTTGTGAATATCATATCATAAATGCAATGAATTACGTTATTAATTTTTTGCCCCCTTTCAGCTTCACACAACCGTCACGATCACTCAGTAGGCCAGGGCACTGTATTAGATGATGGCGGCAACACTCCTAATAAGACTAGGTATTTGTGCCATCGTTGACCAACAGTAATCACAATAGGTTAGCAGAAATCCTGACAGTGACTGTAATTACCATAAAGACCAAGAGCAGAATTGGTCATACAAAGCGTGACAACTCAATCTCCCAGCGAGAGTCTATATAGAAGGTGGCAGTTGCTATCTAGTCAACATAAACAAACTGTTGACAGAAGCTTCTCTTCACAATGGATGCACCAATTACTTGGCTCGTCTTGCTTGGCAAAATATCTCTTCCCCCACCCTCCTCCCTCAAACACCCAATTTACATCGCAAAGCATTTGGCAGCAAATCTCACGGAAAGTCATGTGTACAAAATGTTTCTCATTATACTGGAGACAAAGGAGAAACAATGGAGGGGCAAACATAATAATTCAGGATCAGTCTCTTGTGCATGATGCATGCTCTGTAGATCAAAGACAAACGCATTTGTCCCTGGTCACGTTCGTCCCCAACCTTTTAGTCCAGTTGGAGACCACAGGTAATAAGAGCTTGTGCTTGAGCTGTGTTGTCCTTTATTATCTTTTGTGCTGTTGATGCCTTCCTTTAAGGAGCTCCAGGAGCAGCCTTGGCTACTCAGAGGATGAAAATAAGCGAGAGGTAATTTGACTGGAACAGGCAACCCTCACGACCAAGGTTGTTAAAAGGCCATGCATCATTACTCTAGACTTGGGGATGTTAAGGCAGCACAATGAGGCAGGGCATATCTCATACACAACACAGCAATGGTTCCTATGATCTTTTTTCCAATGGGCACAACCTCAACTTCGTCCTCATCTGGTGGGCAAAAGGTTTCTTATTATTAATTAAGTATTAATAAAGTTTTACATTTTACTCACCGAACATATTTTGTTAGCCTACATTGCTGATGTTTAGATGCGTATATTGTAAACAGTTCTTCTACCTCAGAAACAAATCAAGGCAAACGATTCATTTCAGAGACCAAGCATGTATTTTGCAGATGGTTACATTCAGAAACCAGTTGATATGTTCCTTTTGTAGACCAAGATGTGTAGTTTGTAGACAGTCCCTTTCAGAGGCCAGGAGATGTAGTTTGTAGACAGTCCCTGTCTGGAGAGGCAGAGCTTGTCATTTGTAGAAACCAGGTGATATAATTTGAAGTCCCGTCTCTTTCAGAGGCCAAGAGATGTAGTTTATAGACTGTGTCATACAGAGACCAAGCAGAAACCTTATTTATAGATATTTATATTATTATTTCTTTTAGAGACCAAGCAATGTAGTTTTAGACAGTCCCTGTCAGAAACCAAACAATGTCATATATAGACAGTCAATTTCATAAACATATTCAACCGTAGACAGTGCCTTTTAAAAACAATTATGTAATTTGTAGACAATCCCTTTCAGAGGCCAAGCAATGTAACTTGTAGATGGTCCCTTTCAGAAACAAAGTAAAATATTTTAAATATGGTCCCATAGCTCCCAGTGGTTATGGGAGTTCATACAAACTTTTAAAAGAAACAAAAAGACCCTCCCAAAACTAACTCCAAAGCAGTTTTTCAGATTTCACAAGTATGACGAGCAAATTGGAAAGTGTGATACCAGGCAGCATCACATCACTGGAAACACAGTTAAAATAACACAGACTATAATGAGAATTGTTCAATTAAATAAGCACTTATCATAAGTGGCATGTTGGGACCCATCTTTTGGCCTGTATGTGTGTGTTATGCCAAAAGGAATTTCAGATTTTCAGCAATTAGAGCTTAGAACAGCAAGGCAAGGCCGATTTTTATTCAGTGAAAAAGAGAAAAGACCCTGACATCAATAAAATATCCGAACACCTTCAACTGCAGGCCAAAGGGAGGCCTTGTATAATCATGGCCTTGTGTGTTCTTAACACACTAGCAGGTCAAAGGTCCAGCTCTCCCTTCTTCTCCTGCTTTCTCCTTGCTCTTCCTTTCTCCCTAGAGAAATCACTTGAAACATCTCATGTGATGTTATCTCACTGAAGTGACAGCAAGGATAATTCTGGTCAGGGATGTCCCCAGAATACTATCCTGGTGGATATCTGAGCATTGTTGGAATCGAGCATATTGCTCTTATAGGTAATGACCTATATATCACTGACTGAAATCACAAGAAATACAACAAGAAATTCTTCATGCGGGCATAAACCCTGATTACTGCTGAACTTTTGAAATGCACCAAATATGTATTCATTCAGAATCTGGAGGGTTTATCGCAGGAGCTTGGTGAAGAGCACAGTTCAGAACTGACTTAACTTAAGTTCATAAATGGGCGGCTCTAACAAAAAGCA
The DNA here is from genome assembly GCF_030463535.1 of Salminus brasiliensis. Taxonomy (NCBI): domain Eukaryota; kingdom Metazoa; phylum Chordata; class Actinopteri; order Characiformes; family Bryconidae; genus Salminus; species Salminus brasiliensis. The sequence goes on along the minus strand of NC_132878.1, from coordinate 77,936,162 downwards.
ACCTAATCACTCACAGTTTCATTACTCATCTAATTGCTACATTCCAATTAATAAATGCTACCATTTACTTTTTAATACACAAATAATCAATCATGATGACTTTTTATTTATGTATTGAATTATTTTGATTATTTATGACGTGTTTATTTCATAACTTCAGGTTACAAGGTATATGTTATTAGTAATGTGGTATTAATATATCCTTCATGATTTTAAGTGTTGATATTTTTAAATATACTGATTATCTGAAAACACCAACAAAGTGGTTGGTCATTCAAATGGTATTTTTTTAATGTAAATGTTTATTAAGTAAAGTATATGATATCAGTCAATATTGGTGATCCACAGTTGTTACAATATCTGTGAAAACATTAACAATAGCTTTTCAATATTAATTTTTTTTTCCCGTGGTATCTCTGGGATTCAAACTTGCAATATGCAATCGTAAAGGATAAAGGATAAAGGATAAAGGTGCACGTATTCGTCACTGTACAGTGTGGACTGTACAGCGAAATGTGTCCTCCGCATTTAACCCATCTGGTAGTGAACACACACTCAGGGACTACTGCAGTTTTGGACGTCCACATACATTTACTTTTCTATTTACAACCGTGCCAAAAAAAAACCCACTGGGATTCCATGTCAAAGGTGGTGTGACATATTACACAGAGTGAAACCTCCCCTTGGAGTTGTTTGTCAGTACAATTGCAGCAATGCTAATTTCTAACAGGCCAGTAGACCAGTATTGGGCTAGTGGTATGCGAACAGTGTTACAATAACAGATGTAAACAGAGCACACACCTGGCTGTAAAGATGGATATTTCTGGCAATATGCATTATTAACTTATATTGATGTCTTTAGTATCTTGCTGTAGTCATAAGGTAATAGTACATATCAAAATTGACATGTGACCAGAAACTAGCTGAATAGCCCTGTGTATTTTATTGCTGTAAATTGGAAGAGGCTGTCAATTTACTTACTTTATCTTGTACTTTCTGCTGTTAAGTACAAAATTGCAACATATAAAACTGCATTGGCTAATGTGACCAATTATCAGAATTTTTTAGCCACTTAAAATCAGAGCTGTCCACAACATCTGGTAGCACCTGGTAGCAATAATCTAATTATTAAGAAACGATTAGATAATCACTGTTTATTAGGACTGCATTTTTATTGTCTCATATGCAATTTCCTTTCCATTCAACTCTAGCGAAACATCTCTGCCAGTTCAACCAGAGGAAGGTGTGTGTTTCTCTATTTAGGATATGGCGCAGACGTTAAGGCACTCTGGAGCCAAAGTGATAATGACTGTGTTTAAAAGCAACTCCCGGCCCAAGCTCTGAATCAATAGAGCTGAAAAGGCGAAGGGCGCCTGGATTTGCAGAAAGTACACCCCCCATCTACTGCCCCCACACCCCTCCAATCTTCCGCCCCTCAGCTCTGCAGGTTCAGAGGAGCAGATCAATAAGCTCCACTCAATCACATTCATTTGTCTTCATTGACTCCCCTGCCTGACGCTCCAGGCCTCGTGTACACGCTCTCCGGAGCACACCGTGCAGCTCTCGCCCCTCATAATTCTGTTTATGCCCCGCACCGGCGTCTATAATGCGCTAATGCCCCATGATGGCTTTTCCCTCAAAGACAGAAGCTTTTCAACACGCACCACAAAGGCTGGAACACCACCGCAGCTTGGGGACCAGCAGACCTGGCTGTAGAGGAGGGGGTTTTATAGCTTACAATGAACGTTAGTTCAAATTTTTTACGGTGCCATAATCATTAACAAGACTAACAAAGCATGCTAATGTGTTGTAATGTGCTTTAATCACAGCATACTGTGGACAGGGGTCCTAAATGCAAATTTCCATCCAGGTCCATTGTATTTAGAGGCTGGAATTAGTGAACTGTAAGTAGCAAGTACAATTATCTGCCTGTAGGTTTTTCCAGCCAAACTAGAACATGACATAAGTGTAAATGTCTACATATGCACTGATCAATCCTATAATATGGACACCACTACATCTAATTGAAAAATATTAGGCATACATTTCATAACTTAACCATTAGAGTCACTGGATGTGAAAGTGGTTTGATGTGAAAGAGTTCTTCATGCACTTAGCAAGTCTGAATTGTTCACAGTGGTGGTGATAGGAACCAGCTTCTAAAAGTTACATTACAGACAGTTCTTACATAGAATGGTAAAAAAAAAACACTGCATGATGCCCAAAGCATTATTTTACAAGATTCTTAAAAATGGCATATCAAATATTTTTAAATACATGCAGGGTGCTGTAGTGCAAAATAGTTCCTAAAGAAAACACATAAATCTAAACATTAAATAAAATATATTTGTTTAGTAGTAAGAAATATTTGTTTAGTAAGTATTGTGACTCCTGGTTCCTATCAGCACTATGTTAAGCAACTAGCCTGTATGTTTCCCTACAGTCAGTTGTTTCACAACTACACTAAATGATTTTATTTACCATTATTGATTTTATTTAATAATTTTATTTATTTCAAAGAATGGGTGGAATGCCCCTTTAAATCGTCTGCTGCAATCATATTAGTTTACACTGAAAAATATAATGATTATTTGATTATGAGACTAAAATGGCATTACTGATGATGGTACATGCACACTACTACGGGGTGATATACCATTTATATAGATTTATACATGAGTTACATGTATAAATAATAGTAATGACTTACATCAGTGGTGCTAAAAGGAATCAATTTCACGCACAAGGACCGCCTGGTATTTAGGCTACCTGTAAGGTTTCAATGCATGCACATTCAACTACTCAGTGAGCAACAGGGAGATTGATTCTGAGGTTCTGAGGTGCAATGTTATCAATAAAACGCTGAATACTTGCCTATCCTACAGCATGCGTTTCAAACAACAGGCCTGAAAAACAACAGCAGCAGACTAAATAATGGACTGCACTACATTATTATATACTATATTAAATATATAGCACAGGTAAACATTTACATTTATGGCATTTAGCTGACGCTCTTATCCAGATTGACCTACAAGGTTACTTGTATTACAGATATAGGCCAATGTAGTGTTAGGAGTCTTGCCCAAGGACTCTTATTGGTGTAGCACAGCACAGTCACCCAAACCAGGAATCAAACGCTGGTCTCCCACAGGGTGTAATAGCTTACTGGCAGGTAGTGGTGTTATCTGTTGCGCCACACCAACCACGCCGTAACAAAACATGCAGTAAGATCAGCAAGGTCAGCAAAGCTAACAACAGACTACCGCATTTAGTAGCATCATCATAAGCGTCATACAACTGCAAAACCAAACCAAGCTGCTATACCGTAAATGATGGCAGTATTTGATTCACAAAATTCACAAAATCAAGATATGCAGAAATGAGAACAAATGGATCCGGACGCCAGACCTCACACCAAATTATGATTCTAAAAACAAATTAAAATAAGGGCACTGAAAGCATGGATTATAAGAAGAAACTGTTGTTTAACCCTTAACGCAGAATGTATTATTCAGTAGCTACAGGGATTTCTGTAGAAACTGGTGAGGCTCTTCTTTGATAGTTGAAGTTTGTTTTAATACTTTTGGCCAGTCTGTGCCCATTCACTTTTTAAGGTGTTAAACTAACCCAGTGAACCTGAGAACTGAATCTGCACCAGTCTGAATGCACAACCAAAGGATCACTGTAAAAGCATATTCTGAAGACCAAGATCTCAAACATTGACCCTCTGACCTGCTGGACTTGACATATGAGACAGCCAGATGAGACAATGCAATAGTATTCCTACCTGTTTGAAGTTCATTCTGTGTTTCCTGCTTATTCACTTGCTAACACACAAAATAAGCTAAATCCAACATTTTCTACAATCATAGCAGAAACATGGAACTTGCAATTGACAACAGCTAGCGACATTAACACCAATCATCGTCCTTCAAATGTCCTTCAAATTTTATTATCAAGAAAAAATCATAAAATACAAATTAGTCACTGACAGAACATCATGTTACTTTTTTCATGGTGGCATTTCTGTTGTTTTTAGCTTATTGATGCCATTTTGTGCAATTTAAAGATGATGTCAGGACCCGACAGTTAACTTTTGAATATTCTAAAAGAACAATTTTAAATAAACAATATAAATGAAAAGAAAAAAAAAAAAAAAAAAAAAAAAAAAAAAATATATATATATATATATATATATATAAAATCATGTGCAGAGTGTAGAGAAACCTATATATTTCTTGAGAATAATCTTGAGAGTGTTAAACATAATTTTGTGAGCATACATGCTAACAACATTAGTGCTACCAACACAGCAATCAAATACACCAACAGCACTGCCTCTAAATGTGTTAAAGCAGGATGTTATAAGTCAGAGGTTACTGTAAGACTGATTTATGATTGTATATGATTTCTTTCACACATGTATTTGCCTCCATCCAGCAAGATCTAACAACTGTGGAAAAGGACTGCAGTCACTTTAGTAATAATGGCGATTATGTAGTAATTGTGACAGGCCTACATTTAACATGCCTTCACTTGCTAAAATATAATTCTGCCAAACAGAACTACAAACACAGAGCGTAATCAACTCCACTGTGTGCTTCTCTCTCACTGGCATTCCTCACGTCCCCAGTACACCTCCTGCACTCTGCTGAGAGAAAAAAAGGTCAGAAAATGTCATGCTTTGTCAGTCCATGACGCTAAACGGCTCACCTGAAGGCACTCTCTGGCCTAACACACCTTCACAAAAAAAGTCAACACTTTCACAAGTGCTGTAGTGCTAAACATGTGCCATGGGCTCCGAGCGCCTCAAAGTAAAACACAAAACCACCACTGACAACACTACCAGCAAACCCTTTGTTCCTCTAAGTCCAGACGAAGCTCAAACACAGTGGGGAGCATACACCCACCATTAGAACTCTGGCCAGCATTTTTCTTATTTCCACTGTGTTAACCATATCTCACCTACTGTCTCGCCAGAGTTACACTCACATACACTGGCTTTGTCTACTTTAGCTGATGAAAAAAGGTTCCGAGAGGTTACAGCACATGCAGGTCCAGAATGGACGCAGAAATGCATTTTAGGAATGGATCAGCATGAGCAATGAGAAAATTTCTTCCTCTTGATATAAGGTAGTTTCTTCTTGCAAACGCCACCGGCTTGCTCAAAAGAGGCTCAGACTCATAAATCTGGTTTGTGATAACACTTGTTGCGGAAGCTGTATATGAATACATTAGAATTGGAGATTTCTGTGTATGCCGTCCTTTCTGTCACTGCATTAAAGAAGATCCATGCTGTTGGATACTATTTTTCAATAAGTATCAATAAAGACTGACGGAAGTATTAAGTATATTTCTATCAATGTGATTAAAAAAGCAGTCTGAGCAGAAACGCTCCTTATAACTTCAACCTGAACGGGTCAGAGAAAACTGCTGAAGGCTAAACGATGGCCATTTTGGTCACATCACAGGAACAATTCATTCAAAATGGTCCATTTTGGCAGCCAGGTTTACATATATAGGCAGGGGAGTGGCTGGTGTAGACTAGTGGGTAACACTCATCAATATCCTTCAGAGTCCTTGGTCAAGACTCCTAATGCTATGTTCGCCTACCTGTGTAACATGATTAAAATGTTATTTGCTCTGGATGAAAGCATCCAAATGCATATATATATATATATATATATATATATATATATATATATATATATATATATATATATAATACACAGCCAAACGGCATACATGTAAATGTGTTCTTAAATATAAACAGTGTGTAGCTACTGTATCACTACTACTCATTACCTTTGCAAAAAGTACTTACTATTTATTTTGCAAAAGTGAGGAAAATACAGTTTGATATTGGCCATCTAATACATAATTTGTCAAATCTCCTAAGGATAGTTTTTTTTATTTGTTTATTCCGTAGAAAAGTAAATGTGATAACATCATAGACAAAGTGTTTCCATGGCGATCTATCCACAGACTGGATTTCTGCCTCCTAGAGAATCATCTAAGCTTTCCGTTTGCTGCCATGTTTTTTGTCACTGAATAAAACATTTCCCACAACTAGTGCGTGAGCTCATTTAGAGTGTCATTTGAGGTTGTAGATGCCTTACATTCCTATTCCTATTGTTTAAAAAGGTTGTTTGATACACAAACCAAATAACCATCTATCTATATGATACCCAACAAAATCACTGAGACATTGCACTTTTATTGGTGAAGAAGAATTTAAAAGGCAGCGATTAATAGGTTAAATAAATAAAGAAGAGACGTAATTCAGGCCTGAATTGGAATTGTGTAACACATGAAAACAAGTGCCACTCAATGGTGGTGGTGATAGCCACATCTCATGTCCTTCACATTCGCTCACAGATCCATTACAGGATAAACGACTCCCATCACCACCTTTCTGTAGCCCTCGTACTTTAATAGAGCAAAGAGCTCTTTAGTCCACCTTGAACCCAGTGCTTTACACACTTCCCACTCTTCAGCTTTGCGAACAAAGCTCAGGAGGCTGCAGAGAGCACAGACTGGTTTAGATGATTAAGATGGATAAAGACTAGCTACTGATATCTATTATTTCTATGGTGGCACCTACACTTACACTACACTAGTCAAAAGAGGTTATTTATATTACTAAACAAATTCTATATTGTACTAAAGGCTGCTAGTACTTGTAACAGTGGGACACTTATAAGTGATATACAGAACCACTTCTATCTTCTTCTATATAGAAAGGTGTTTTTTTTACCAATACAATGAATCCATTTAACCAGGCAAAGAACCATTTAAGCCTCCAAATGGTCTCTTAGTTGTCATGGTTCTATATATATATATATATATAGAACCTTTGCCTTCACTAAAAGAAAACCAGCAACCACAAGCAAGTGTAGCCCAAAGACCACAAAGTAAATTTGAGTAAAAATTCCACTGGTTTCAATCTACTGTTGCATTACCAATTCGGACAGAATTAGTATTACGGGGGGGTGGGGGTTAGAGTGGCTACTCGACTGTTGCCTCCAAAAACATGTATGTAGGCTAAATGTTATACTACACAATGACTTACCTGAAGGCATTGCACCTTTGCCACCAGCTTGCTCAAAAGTGGCTCAGACCCATAAATCTGGTTTGTGATAACACTTGTTGCGGAAGCTGTATATGAATACATTAGAATTGAACTGAACTGGAATTGGACATTTCTGTGTATGCCATCCTTTCTGTCACTGCATTAAAGAAGATCCATGCTGTTGGATACTATTTTTCAATAAGTATCAATAAAGACTGACTGAAGTATTAAGTATATTTCTTTCTATGATTAAAAAGCTGTCTAAGCTGAAACACTCCTTATAACTTCAACCTGAACGGGTCAGAGAAAACTGCTAAAGGCTAAACAATGGTCATTTTGGTCACATCACAGAAACAATTCATTTAAAAACGTCCATTTTGGCAGCCAGGTTTCCATATATAGGCAGTGTAGACTAGTGGGTAACACTCATCAATAAGAGTCCTTGGTCAAGACTCCTAATGCTATGTTTGCCTACTTGTGTAACATGATTAAGATGTTATTCACTATTGAACTACTGAGTAGTTTTTTGGCTCGTGCTGTACATCAGATTTGAATGCCCTGAGGTATCTGTACCATGCATGGCGAAACTAAATGCCTTCTCCAGCACCTCCATGCTTGAGAAGAAAATGCGAAAAAACTAATTTTCCACAGGATCAGGATCCTGATTCGCACTGGATTGATATAACCCTAGGTTAATTTAATGGCTTATTTTACAGAAGGTAAAAGGTGCCCGAATCTTTACTGAGGCGGGAGGGTGCATTAAAAAAAAAAAAGACAGACAACAGTCTATTGTCACACCTTTGATCTGCTTCATTTAAATAACATCGGTGCTTGCAAATATATCTACGCCGATGGGCGTGGTGGTCTAGAAAAGGTGTGTTCAGGTAAATTTCTGGCGTATTGCTATCTTGGCAACGGGAAACACAGGTGTTCCACTGACTGAAAACAACCTAGGCAGACGTCAACAGTCAGACGCTCACGGCTATCTTGGCAGTGAATTGAACAGGCGCATGCCCAACGCACGTACACCCCCGCTTTGTGCCATTGAAATAGCAATCCACCAAAGTCAGACCGCACCTGACTCTTAAAGGGGATTGCAAGTGACACACTGAATGGTTTATTGCATGTTATGCCCAAAGCACAGCCATACTTAATTAAAAGACTTAGTACATGCCTTTTGCATGTTTTGAGCCGCGCAAGGCATACTTTTCCCGTCATTATGATAGCAAAGACACACTGACACTCCTTAAATCAAAATGTGTAGTGCACAGTTGACAGCTCGCCAAGAGACTGTTAAACTAGGGCCCTTCATACCTGTAGCTAATTTTTTATATATTTCTATATACCAGAATTTGTAACTTATTTTAAGCAATAGTTTCTGGCCAACCCAAAAAATCAGAGCACCAATCTAGAAGTTTCTGCCTCTGCTGTGTCTTATTGGACTGGAGCTGTAATGTTAAACCAGCATCATGATTAGAGCTCAAGGTAAGCCACAGCACACAGCTTTTAGTGTTTTAATTAGAAAAGTTACCTAAACCATGTTCAAGTTAATGTGCAGTAATTAAGTCAGTAAAACAGGCTTTTTAGTCAGAGTATGCTTGTGTTCCCTTTGGTATAACAAGACATTTGTTTAGCAAAGAGCATCAGTATTCAAGAAGCATGGGTTCACTTACTTGACTAATGCTAAGGTAAATGTCATCTGATACTGCGACACTGTATAGAATAGAGCGACACTGAATTTTATCTACACAGCCCAGCCTTAGCATTATCCCATTTTTCTTCAATTAATAGTGCATAATTAATATACATCAATCAATATACAAAGTTGAGGCAAGACAAAAGCAGGGGAACATTAATGACCAAACCAACTATGTGTTTACCCACTGAATACACACAGACAAAACGGCCAAGCTGTGCTCTAGCTGCTCAGCAAAACTTGTCAGTAGGCAAAAAAGAGCTCCGTGGGGATGGGCATCAGAAGACTGGCTAGCAAAGGCAGACATCATTACGCCGGCTCTCCTCACCAGCCTTCATCAGACAAGCCGTCCTCAGCTTTCACAACCACCTGCACCGAGCATGACCCATCAGCGCTAATTAGCTACAGCATTTCAGAAGGCCTCAGAAGCATCCCCCACTGTGGCACGCTTCAGATGGAGGGATCGTGGTTCTGTCTGACCCTGATGTGGAAACACCACACTCCAATTAAAAACCAACTGCAGCTGCAGATACTACGGAGCATGACTTAATTAACAAACTTGTGACAAAATGACAAAATACACTAATGCATCAGGAGTTCAACTACATCTGAGTAAGTCCGAAATAACATGCATGCGCTCGCGGAGTGCATGTGGACAGTGCAAGTACGTTGCACTTTTAAAAGGTCTGTGTCACGGACAATTGAATTTACCTCACTGTTTTGAAACTATATGGCTGAGTTATTATGTAAATTACTTTTAAATGTTGTAAGCAGGCCTTTTTGAATTCACATGCTAAATTAAAAAAGGCTCATTTTGAAGTTGGGAACAAAACCAACACGGCCACATATTCAGCATGTTTAGCAAATTAGCTCCTGCCACTTAATGTTGAAGTTATTAAGAGTGTTTCAGCCTGAGAAATGAGTCACAAATTTGCACAATCATGCACATTATTGGTGCATCAACCCACACTCCTGTTGCCTGCATTAAAAAAAAAAAGTAGGATATGGGCCCAGTAGAAGAAAAGGCCAAGGTTATTGTGGAGAAAAATGAACTGTATATGTTTATATGCAGGAGAGTTTGTGTCAAACCCAACAAGAACGTGCCCCCTATAGAATGAACTTTATCTAATCCTGATCTAAGTTTAGTCATTTATTAAACTCTTCAAACTTCAAACAAATCAACCAAGCAGAAGGAACCTAAAACTGCTTTCAAAACTGCTTTGTTTGCTTATTTTCTGCACGGTCATGTCTGCACAGGTTCACTACTGTAGCGAGACAGATGGATAATCAACACAGAGCTGATTTTCTTACTAATATTGATCCAGTGAGAGAAATATTAAGAAAGATTGCTATCCTGCTCCCTCCATGGTAATCACACATGAAATTGCTTATAGATCAGCGACTGCGTTGCATAATGATTAAGTGGATGCCGTGCTCTCCATCAAAACATAGGAAAACAAAATCTATGCTCCTGGAACTCTGGTAGGAACCAATGATTTTCAGCATGTTGCTTCAGTTCAAAACAGCTGTGCACAAAGGGTACAGTAAACATTCTCAAGCTTGCAGAGCGGTGACTGTGCTATTGACATCTCCCAACAAAACCGAAGGACGCGCAATCTGACAAGATGTCCTCTCCGCCACCAACCAACAACCACAGTATGAAAGGAAACACAAGCAAGAGAAACGCATCCTCTAAAGCCATTTTTTGACCATCTAGCCGGTGCCATGTCCTGCTGAGATGAGATCAATAGGTGCACAGTTAGCCTTCAACAGCAGCACAGACCAGCAGGAGAATAAAGATTGAATGGTGCCTTGAGTCTGTTTTCCATTGCAGGGCCAAACGGTTTTAAGCACTGAGAATAATCGTTCTACCTGGACAAGCCAAACAACATTTATGGTAGCACAACCATGCTCCCTACAGCAGCACTGTTCAGGTGGGGTTGACCGATGCTTGTGATGCCAAAGCAGATGCCTTTATGCACTTTATTTAGTGAATTCTTGCTCCAAACAATCAGTCAATGTGGTTTGTCTATGGCATCTTTATTCTTAAGAGTGCACTGGTGACTAACCCTTGCTAAGTTTTTGTTTCCCACTGGACTGATACAATTGGTGCATGGAACTGGTGCACAGACACAGGAAAGTGGCCAGCCAATGGGAGTGCAGCTGACCGACAGCTATGGCCACCTCAACATACAATATGAAAGCACCTCATACTACTAAAGCGTAAAAGCAGTCGGAATTGTCGACTTACCTTGGGTCCTTCTGGATGCTGTCTATGGAGGGTGAACGGGCCAGGTTGCCCTCTGGAGGCAGGGCAGGGCCGGACTTGCTGTAGGGAGACTCCACAGATGAGCAGTACTGCAGGGTCCGGTAAGGGTCGGTGTAGTTGGAGGCAGGGCCAGACGTGTAGCCGGCCCGTGGGTACGTCCCGGTGGCATTCTGACTTCCTGTTCGCTGCAAGGGTACGGAGTCAACACCAGGGGAGGACGGGGCTATGGCAGGAGAGTAGGGACAAAGCAAAAAATTCAGGACCTGCTCACAGAATTGGTTGACTAGGTCTAGGTAGAAGACGCAATGGTAAGACGTTGAGTGAGAACAAATGATGGAGCAATGAGAATGAGAGAGGGACATAGGGGCAAGAGGGAAGCAGGAAGGAGTCAGAACAGATTGACAGTTATGCAAGGACAAAACAAGTTTTGAAATTTTAATAACATTACACTTTTGTATCAGCCAGAACTGTTACTGCAAGCCAAAACTAACTTTAAGTCAAAATTAGTTATTTATCATTTCATTTTTTCACCAAATTCAGATCTGGACTGCAACTAGACCATGGCAGAAGATTTTGATTATTCATTATTCTAAAACAAGGTAAAGTTTCTGCCCCTTTTAAATAGGTTGATAGCAGGTACTACTCCGCCCCTCCATCCAACTTTTGAATTTTAACAGGATATCCTGTCACCTCGGAAGCAATGTCATGTGATGGTAAAGGCAATGTTAGGATTGCATCACATATAAAGTGTGTCACTCTGGTGCTTTCATGAAAAATATTGTATGAATTAAATTATATGTGATTTCGATATTATGATGTAGCCTTTTGCTATCTTGTGCATGTCTAAATCTTTACCTCAGATTTTCTTAGAATGTTCTTTGGTCTTCATTTTCTTTCTTGACTATCTTTTGGGTTTGCAGTCTGACTAATGGAACTTTAATTAAGGTGTATTTTATTGTAATGTAGTGTCCACTTTGGAAAGTTTGATTCCTGGATTTTAACATTTAAAAATAAAATACATTTTTATGAATAAATTCACAGAAAATATCAAGGTTCCATATGTAATCCAGGGTAATCCAATGAAGTATAAGAGGGCTGGATACTTTTACAAGGCACTGTAGATATCTGTAGACCGAGCTGTAAGATGTTTTATTTCACCCCGGCTAATGATTCCTTTGACCTACCTGATGATGTTGTTACTGGTCTCTAGAACATCATATAGCATGGTCAACCACACTATTTTTTTACACAGTGTTAAGAGTGTTGTTGACATCCATGGGACCTCTCAAAAGTGGTTTGATACATATCTCAAAGATGAAACGTTTTCCCTTAACACTGGCAAAAGGCTCCATTGTAGGCCCTGTTTTAGTTTAGTTGCTGCATATGCTTCCCTTTGAGTCAATCTTTCAGAAAGACAAGACCTCTTACCACTGCTGCTGATGATAAACAGTTATATCTTCTGCTAAAGACTTGTGATTATAGCTCTTTGTCTAAATATCTGGATTGTCTCAGGGATATTTTCAAGGATTTCCTTGTTTTGTTCAGTTGACAAAATGAAAGTTATTGGTTTTGTAACCCTGACTGTGCTAAAGCGCAGGCTGAGAAAACTGGTCCTTTGTCAAATAACATGCAGAGTAAAACATCTTGCCAATGTTCTTGATTCTACTTTATAAATTGACAAACAGGTAAATGCAGTGGTGAGGGTTAGCCCCCACATTCCCCTACTCTAGAGCTATTGCAACATTTATATGCATGTATGAACATGAGAACCTTTATTCATGCTTTTTTCCTTTGGCAATCAATTACTGTAACTCACTTTATTTGGGTCTCGGTCAGTCAACCCAGTCTAGCCTGCAGCTCAAAATGCAGGGGCTACAACAACTAATACAAGACAAAGGGAAAGTATTTCTCTGGTCCTGGCCTTCCTCCTTTGGTTACCGAGAAGTATAGGACACAGAATAAAAGTTTACTGCTTGTTTTAAAATTGCTTTACGGCACAGCCCCAAGCTATACTTCTGATCTTCCACTTCTAGATTTTAATGTTCTTCAAATCAGTTGCTGTTATCGATTCTTTGGTGTCGGTTCAGATTAAAAGGCGGTCAATCTTTTTTGCTGTGGCAACTCCCAAATTTTAAAAAAGCCTACCTTTCTTTAAAAGATCTTTCCCACACCAGATATTTGTGATGGCTCCTCACAAAGCTGCTTGATTAAAAGCAAAGGCTGCATCAAGCCAAAAAAGTGGATAAACCTAACAACCCAAACCTGATATGTTCACTATGATACTGTTATTATATTGTTTCTTGTCATTCATTATTGCATTTTGATGTCTTCCCTTTCACTCAAAAATATGAATAAAAGCTATAAATGGAATATGACAAAGTTAAGAGCTTCTGTAAAAGGCCTGAAATAAAAAGAGATGGCTCTGCCTAGTCACTGTAGTGTGTGTGATATAATTCAGCTTAAAGAACTGCTAACCCATGAGTAATTGGTTGCCAGTGGAAACATAGAAGAGCACTATTTTTAGGTTTTAGTCCTTTATAGGTGTTCATTCTCAGTTTCTCTCGCCGTTATCAGTGATAAATTAGCACAGCATCCTGTATACATGGAGTGACAGGTCAGCTGAATAAGGATGACACAAAGATTGTAGGAAGAAACTCAAGAGATAACATCATAAGTCATTTCGCTGCACAAGATGAACTTCTTTATAGACCTACAGCAGAATCAAGAACGACCCCAGAGGGAGTTTGCTGCCATTTTAAGGAAAACTATCGAGGCTTGAGGTATCGGATAGTATCCATTTCTCTGTTATGGTAATGGGGCAGTCATTGTCTGGCCTGTGCAGACAGCTGCAACGCTCGAGCCCATAAATCTAAACGCTGAGGCAATCGATAGGCGGAAGCAGCTGGAGTCTAAGCCTTCACCACTACACACTGAAGAGTGTCTGCACTTAAAAAAAAGGGAAAGCATTATATTTACTTGCTTCAAATGTGTACAACATTTCTACATGATAAAAGTATATTACATCAACATAACTACTGCCAATAATATACCATTGAGTGGATCTACCCCATCCTTGTGATACTGTAAATCCCTAGTATTTTAACAGGGCAAGTATGTAACAAAATGCAGAGAATGGGAATATGTATTCAGAATGTAAAAATTACATAAAGATAAAAAAATCAATCAGTTAAATAAAAAATAAATCTCACTAAGCTCTACTAAAGCATGAGTAGACTGATAAATCACTGTGCTGCTCAGTTATTTATCTCAGTGTTACTGAGCTCTACTAAAGCATGAGTAGACTGATAAATCACTGTGCAGATCAGTAATTTTTCTCAGTGTTACTGAGCTCTACTAAAGCCTGAGTAGACTGATAAATCACTGTGCTGATCAGTAATTTTTCTCAGTGTTACTGAGCTCTACTAAAGCCTGAGTAGACTGATAAATCACTGTGCTGATCAGTAATTTATCTCAGTGTTACTGAGCTCTACTAAAGCATGAGTAGACTGATAAATCACTGTGCTGATCAGTTATTTATCTCAGTGTTACTGAACTCTACTAAAGCCTGAGTAGACTGATAAATCACTGTGCTGATCAGTTATTTATCACAGTGTTACTGAGCTCTGCTAAAGCCTGAGTAGACTGATAAATCACTGTGCTGATCAGTTATTTATCTCAGTGTTACTGAGCTCTACTAAAGCATGAGTAGACTGATAAATCACTGTGCTGATCAGTTATTTATCTCAGTGTTACTGAGCTCTACTAAAGCATGAGTAGACTGATAAATCACTGTGCTGATCAGTTATTTATATCAGTGTTACTGAACTCTACTAAAGCAGTAGACTGAAAAATCACTGTGCTGATCAGTTATTTATCTGTGTTACTGAGCTCTACTAAAGCATGAGCAGACTGATAAATCACTGTGCTGATCAGTTATTTATCTCAGTGTTACTGAGCTCTACTAAAGCATGAGCAGACTGATAAATCACTGTGCTGATCAGTTATTTATCTCAGTGTTACTGAACTCTACTAAAGCATGAGTAGACTGATAAATCACTGTGCTGATCAGTTATTTATCTCAGTGTTACTGAACTCTACTAAAGCATGAGCAGACTGATAAATCGCTGTACTGATCAGTTATTTATCTCAGTGTTACTGAGCTCTACTAAAGCATGAGCAGACTGATAAACCACTGCTGATCAGTTATTTATCTCAGTGTTACTGAGCTCTACTAAAGCATGAGTAGACTGATAAATCACTGTGCTGATCAGTTATTTATCTCAGTGTTACTGAGCTCTACTAAAGCATGAGTAGACTAATAAATCACTGAGCTGATCAGTAATTTATCTCAGTGTTACTGAACTCTACTAAAGCCTGAGTAGGCTGATAAATCACTGTGCTGATCAGTAATTTATCTCAGTGTTACTGAGCTCTACTAAAGCATGAGTAGACTGATAAATCACTGTGCTGATCAGTAATTTATCTCAGTGTTACTGAACTCTACTAAAGCCTGAGTAGACTGATAAATCACTGTGCTGATCAGTTATTTATCTCAGTGTTACTGAGCTCTACTAAAGCATGAGTAGACTGATAAATCACTGTGCTGATCAGTTATTTATATCAGTGTTACTGAACTCTACTAAAGCAGTAGACTGAAAAATCACTGTGCTGATCAGTTATTTATCTGTGTTACTGAGCTCTACTAAAGCATGAGCAGACTGATAAATCACTGTGCTGATCAGTTATTTATCTCAGTGTTACTGAGCTCTACTAAAGCATGAGCAGACTGATAAATCACTGTGCTGATCAGTTATTTATCTCAGTGTTACTGAACTCTACTAAAGCATGAGTAGACTGATAAATCACTGTGCTGATCAGTTATTTATCTCAGTGTTACTGAACTCTACTAAAGCATGAGCAGACTGATAAATCGCTGTACTGATCAGTTATTTATCTCAGTGTTACTGAGCTCTACTAAAGCATGAGCAGACTGATAAACCACTGCTGATCAGTTATTTATCTCAGTGTTACTGAGCTCTACTAAAGCATGAGTAGACTGATAAATCACTGTGCTGATCAGTTATTTATCTCAGTGTTACTGAACTCTACTAAAGCCTGAGTAGACTGATAAATCACTGTGCTGATCAGTTATTTATCTCAGTGTTACTGAGCTCTACTAAAGCATGAGTAGACTAATAAATCACTGAGCTGATCAGTAATTTATCTCAGTGTTACTGAACTCTACTAAAGCCTGAGTAGGCTGATAAATCACTGTGCTGATCAGTAATTTATCTCAGTGTTACTGAACTCTGCTAAAGCCTAAGTAGACTGATAAATCACTGTGCTGATCAGTTATTTATCACAGTGTTACTGAGCTCTGCTAAAGCCTGAGTAGACTGATAAATCACTGTGCTGATCAGTAATTTATCTGTGTTACTGAGCTCTACTAAAGCCTGAGTAGACTGATAAATCACTGTGCTGATCAGTTATTTATCTCAGTGTTACTGAACTCTACTAAAGCATGAGTAGACTGATAAATCGCTGTACTGATCAGTTATTTATCTCAGTTTGATTGAACTCATAAAGGAACAGTGTAAAATTAAGTTATTTTCTCCAATGTGTCTTATTAAGATTTATTCTAATTATATTTTAAATGTTACTTTATGCATCTCAATGGTATATGTAACTGAATACACAGGATACTATACTCAGCCTTAAGCAATTAGAATATGATTGTAGTATTGCCAAATACTGCATCAATATAGAAATTAATAAATACATTCAATGTATACTTGAATGGAGTGTAGAGTGGAACAATACAATATCATAGGCAATCATCATCTGTATTAGCAAGTACTGACTCACTAATATTGATATCATATAATTTTTTGTATATTCATATTGAGACCTCTAACCAATCACAACATGTACTATATGGTACTTTGCCCATATAGTTCAGACCTACTATAGAGTCTTGTGCGTCATACTCACATTACCCATTTACAAAACCATCAGCTGAAAGGTTCATTACGATACCAGAAGTGTTTCATTTTTAAGAGTGCAGCTCGACCAAAGGTGACACTGGGTCTGCCGCAGACCATCCACACCTTTTCAGTGTGCAGAAGGTTACAAATGCCCAGTATAGGCTAATTAAGGCTGGAAAGAGAGCTGAAGGGAGAATGGGTGGTGGTGGAGTGAGAGAAAGTATCTGTAGTGACCTGGAGCTGTAGGTCTACTTTGCAGGGAGCTTGAGTTAACTGGACTGTCACAGTGTGCAACGGAAGACTGGACTACCTGGCTAACTACGGCTAAAATATAATGAC
Organism: Salminus brasiliensis; assembly: GCF_030463535.1. Taxonomy (NCBI): domain Eukaryota; kingdom Metazoa; phylum Chordata; class Actinopteri; order Characiformes; family Bryconidae; genus Salminus; species Salminus brasiliensis. Next base: position 77,918,799 of record NC_132878.1, on the reverse strand, counting down.
ACAAATGATACATATGAACAGTATTTCAAGAGAGACTAACTACGTGGATGGCATAAACCAACAGAGAACAGAAATAGTGTACATGCAGTGCTCTGAAGTCGTGATTTACGAATGTCTTTATTGAGTGCAGCAGAATTTAGCTGTGAAAAATGACCCAAAGCCTATTAATGTGTGTGTCGACACAGTGAAATAAATTATACCTGAAAAACACACTGTGCTGAATGAGGTAATAAACAATTAGCTAGCACATTTACAATGCAAATATAAAACAGGAAGGATGCTCGAGGCGTGCAATCTCCATGGGCCAATCATTAATTGTGATGATGTTTTTTTTAAGGAAAATGTGATAGTGCTGGGAACAAAAAATCTTAACGGTAAATTACAATTGTAAGCTAAATTAATTAATGAAATATTCTTAATGCAATCAAATATGTATCAGGTATCCTCAGATAGCAATTCAGAACTGAACAGATTTTTCTTGGCCCAATCAGCCTGATCAAAATTCCACCTCATATGTCTGGAACAACAATCTGCAATTGTTTATTTCTGTGTGCAGCTCGCATTGCACACAACCTAGCATTGCAACTACAGCATTGTCTCTGTGACTATCCTGCAAGAGTGTGTACTTTCTGTCACCTTCAAAGACCATTATCTTATCTGAAAGAGTCAGCACAGCATGATCCAACCTTGGGAAGATGCATGATCACAATTCTCAACACATTTTTAAGGGAGTAGCATTCATACACAAATTCATATACAGTACAGTGGTCAGAAACCAACATTAAATTACATTCAAAATAATGATTTAATTACTTAGTTATTAATTTATTTTTTTGAAAAGATCTCTGAGGTGATCAGATTACTGAGAAGCTGGAAAGGCTTTACTTTCTAAAGGCTTGTTTATGCTCAACGTTAAATACGGATAAGGATGGAGCCCTCAGTCCACTCATTTCATCCGTATTTGTGTACGCTCTGTGAAAGCTTAGAGCGGAGCAGTACCTCTGGAAATCATGGGGGCAGTACAGCCAGTAGTTCAAGTAACACTCATTATATGGACAACTGCCATATGGACACAACCAAGAAGACCTAAACCTTGACCTGCTGCTTGATTTCAGTATTATAAGATCCACCTAAATGCTTTACACTGTATTATGCACTGTGTCATACGTTTAGAAGAAACTTCCTCACCCCATCAGACATGTAATTTGAATGTTTCGAATTGCTGACTGTAATTCAACTGCACAATTTATCATCCACCCTCTACCCACCAATCAGTGGAAAAGGACCATCATAAAACCATGATTCTCCACCCAAACTGACTGAACAGGACACTTACAAAAGGGAGTTTTAAGAAAACTAGTTTTAAGCAAATCGTGTTGTTTACAGCATACTGTATGAATGTACTGAGACTAGCATATTAGCTTGTGGCTACAGTTTCAGCTTCGGGCCTCAGCGTCAGAGCACTATTATATTAAAATATTAAGCACAACTACAGGTCACAACCACTATCCGATCAACCTCCTAAAAACAATTTGAAAACTTGACCATTTCCTCTATGGTATCTATGATTAAATGTAGCTACAATATAGTTGTACCTAATAAACTTGGTGTACAAAAACAACACAGAGGGCTGAACTACTTCCTTACACATACAATCTAAGCCTCGGCTAAACCTCTCTGGTATACACCAGCAGCACTCTAATCAGCCCAGAGCTTATTTCCTGGTAGTGGATTCACCAAGAAAAAACAGACCTGTGTCGCAGTGTCACAAAAAAATGACAATAAAACTGCACTTTTCTGGTAAAAGAGGCGGCAGGCAGCATTGTATGTGTGACACTGTTAGTTAGCGTTCTCTCTGTTCTCGCTGACATGTCGACAGACGCCGCTTATTAATTTCATACGGAGGCTCTTAAGCATGCTAGCTTGCCGATAATGCGCCACAGTGCAGCCTGCTCATAACAGACAAGGGGGTTTATTCTGACCTTGTAATTCTTTAATTAACACCCATTCTAAGCCTTTTTACTGGGCGCATGCTGCCTTATGGAAAGTCCCGCCGGTCTCCACTGTCGTCAGCCTGAAGGACACTTGTGGATAACCGGCCAATTTCAATTACAGTAAAAACTTCATTCCCTCTTTTTTAATTATTGTACCTTCTCTTTTCAGGCCTAATCAGTCTTCCGGGTTATAGATGAATGCCGAAAATGTTGGCTAGAGGATCATATCGATCCACTCTGGGGTAAATGTTGTATACAGTGTTTGCACTGAATAACTACAGAGGGTGTGATTTTCAATCTTTTTGATGGTTGTGTGTGTTAGTCAGCAACTGTACATCTAACATCAGTCCAAAAAAGCTAAAAATAACATTTTTCTATTTTAACTGGAACTCTCTCTCTACCTGAACACTATCTGCTATTCTTATTCCCCGCACTGTACACCTTGTCTACATATGTGATGTTGCTATAACACCAGACTGGTCTACCCCAGCATACCCTCCTGAACCTGTTTTACCCTTCCATTTACACCCACAACACATCACTGCTCTGCATATTCCGTTAGTATAATTTAGTAGAAGTGTAACATAGTTTGGACCTTATTTACCCCAGCCTTTATGCACATACACATTTGCACATGCATATATTTGTATATTTTTGTATTTACTGTATTTATTGTCTTTGTACGTTTTGTTTATGCACCCAGTCTCGTCTTTTGTCTAGTGTCCTTGCACTATTGCATTCCCTACCTCTTCTGCATCAGAGTCGTAGCTAACAGTGTTTCCTCGTACTGCGACATCCTGAATTAGTATAATGACAATAAAGTTGAATTTAAAACTACATTATTTTTTATTTAAGAACTATATACATATTTAATTTGTATTTATGCCCTTAGGTCCACAAATAGGGTGGACCTGTATAAGACTGATATATGTAACTGATATTTGTTCTGACTGACTGTCCTGTAAGCTAAAACAGTCCAATTAACTGTTTTTGCAGTTTAATTTCTATAAACTCATCATTATCATATTCATAGTGATGCTTTTGAAAGTGTTTGTTGTATTGCTGTGTGTAAGTTATTTTTAGGCACAATTCTGAAATATTGCAGGCTACACTTGTTACTGATTTGGATCAGATTTGTTGATTTTTTAAACTTTTTTGCCATTTCAGGAATTGAAGCTCCTCTATCCCCTGGAGTTCCTTTTCCCCCTGGGGTTCACTTGTGGAGTAGTGGAACTATGCTCTCTGGAATGATGGTACACCACCCAATACTTTTAGGGATGAATTGGGCATGAGGTAGGGTGGTGATCATCCAACATTCTGACCTCACTGATGCTCTTGTTGCTGAATGCAATCAAATCCTCACAGCAATGCTCCAGAATGTAGTAGAAAGCTTTCCCTGAACAGTTACTCCAAAAAAAGTAGGATAAACTCTTTTTTTTACCCTTAATTTTTTGAAAGAAGCAATGAATGGGCAGTTGTTCCAATACATTCCAATGACCATGTAGTGTATGCACATGAGGTCTGTACTGATTGGCTAACCTGTTTGTGCCTCATTTTAAAGCAGTCTAGGCTGATATAACATACATACTACATTATAAATGGAGTGTTCTTTTTCATGGGTGCTTTAATTTCCACAGGAAAGCAATATTAGAAAGCTTTCTTGTATAGCACCTACTTGGCATCTCCTCCAACAACATTTATTGCACCTACACCCATTGGCCATATTTCCAGATGCATCTACTGTTGCTACACAATTGACCAGTACCCCTCAACCCTGCCCATCAAGAAACCACCATAGACCCACCCTGACCATTCCCTGCACAACAGAATTTAATACAAATGTAATACCTATGTGTTTAAATGTCAGATGTCATTGACATGAAATTCTCACCTGACGTCGGTAACAACCCATCCAATCAAAACATGCAAAGATACAAACCATAGATGTCCATTAATGAGGCTCTGTGTAATAATGAGAAATGACACAGGGAAAATGATTAAACACACCTACTTAAGTTTATTAAATACTTCATACAAAAGCCTTTGTTGGTGATGACAGCTTGAAGACGCCTCCTGTATAGAGAAATGAGTTGCATGCATTTGCTCAGGTGTGATTTTGGCCCATTGTCCCACACAAACACAGATCCTGAAGGTTCCGTGGGCACTTTCTGTTTCTGTTCCTGCCATAGATTTTCAGCTGGATTCAGGTCAGGTTATTGGCTGAGCCATTCTTGCAGCTTTATTTTCTTACTCTGAAACCAATTGAGAGTTTCCTTGGCTGTGTGTATGGGATGACTGTCTTGTTGAAATGTCCACCCTTGTTTTATCTTCATCATCCTGGTAGATGGCAGCAGATTTTTTTTATCAATAATGTCTCGCTGCATTTGTCCATTCATCCGTCCTTCAAATGTATGAAGCGTGTCAGTGGCGTATGCTGAAAAACAGTATCTGTGTGTTTTTTAACAATAAGGTTGCGAGGGTCTTGAGAGAGCTCACATTAGGAGATGTTTCTTGTGTTGCACCTTGGTAATGAGACACCTTTTTATAGGCCTTCAGTTGAAGCAGCTGATATTAATTAGCTGATATTAAGTGGCAGGATTGCTTTCTAATTACTGACAGATTTTAGCTGGTGTCATGACTTTCCGTGGCTTTTTGCACCTCTTTTTCTTAATGTGTTCAATACTTTTTCCATGTGTCATTACTCATTATTACACATAACTTCAATTATGGACATCTATGGTCTGTTTTCTTTGCATGTGTGAATTGGATGTCATCTAGTGAGAATATCATGTCAATTGGTCACGTGTTCAATACTTATTCCACCCGCTGTAACACTGTGATCATCTGTAGCACAAAGTAAAGAAGGGGTGTTTGTCCGATCTTTGCACTATATAATGCTGAACATACTGCTATGCACTGCTATTTCCGCATGGTGTCTGCAGAAAGCACAAACAGAACACTGCTCCATATGCATGTCCGAGAGAGGTAAATATAAGCCTGTATCCCATCGCCTCCCTCTCAGTCATCTGTTATGTCTGCCCTAACATCCCACCCCCCACCCCCGGTCTGTCTGCACCATTTCTAATCTCTTGTCGCATTGAGGCCCTCAACTGAAGCTGAATATTCTATTTGCTCTGATAATGGGGTGCTCTTTCAAATTACTTGACCTTTCAGATACAAATCAGTGGACGCTGCGTGTCCTGGCTGTTCCAGGAACGTGTAATGCTATCATAAACAAACGGGGTCTTCTCCAGCCCTCTGTCGCTTTCGCTCCATTCCTCTGCTGGGAAATCACGCCTGTCTGAAGACATCTTCCCTTTTCCACAGCAAAGAAAATGGTGCAATCCATTGTAGTTATGTAGAACATTACATTATCATATAATCATCATATGGCTAGGCTACTGCTCCTTGCTATGTTCTTATTACCCCTCTATAGATGGAATTGTTTAACCCTATTTTCCCTTATCTGCCAGTGGTGTGAATGCATGTCCATGTAAGTCATAGTAAGTCATAGAGCTTTCAGTGTGCTTCCATGTTTCCTATTACCATATAAAAGAAGCTGCGTGCTGCCTTTATTGTTGGATGCACTGCAATACAGTGCCTGAGTGCCAGGGTGATAAAAGCAAACATATGCAAAGACCCTAATTGAGAATCAGTGATAAATGACATGTAACACAATGTTACATTAGTGATGAGTGGCATTTTGAGAAATATAACTGATTGCTAATGTATGTAAATAATACACAATATTTTACTGCTTAAAAAAAGCAAAGACATTAGTGAATTACATTACATTACATTTAAGGCACTTAGCAGATGCTCTTATCCAGAGCGACTTACAAAATTGTTTACTCTCTAAGCTACCCCTATAAGCTTAGATGCTACTAAATACAAAAGTCAGTATGAAGACCAAAATACCCGGCACTACACTTCACTCATGGACTCTTGGAAGAGATGGGTCTTGGTACAGATCGGCTTTTGACCACTGACAACACATATAGAGGGGCTGGTCCAACATCGGGGTTTTAAATCTGATGCAGGCAGCCACAGAAAGCCAGTGGATTATTTTTATAGAATGTGCATAAAGCATTAGGCTATGGAATTCAAGCAATATGGAGATTATCACTTGTTATTGATTTTAAGCAACTTGGATTTTTTACGCTACACTAAAATGCTAAAATTCACATACAAAACAAAACCAAAACCTCAAAATCTTGTTAGATCATATTCTTTAATATTGCTGTATTACCTCAGTTCGGTCTCAGGCTTGTTTGGACTTGTTTTGGACTTGAAAGTTCTGGTACTTTAATGCTTTCTTTAATTTGTACTATTCTGGTTTGGGCCTTCTGTCTTTTTTGTCTTTGGCAGCTACACTGTTAAAAACGGATTCCTCAAGGATTGTTTAGTAAAGATATGTTTCTTTAAATCATTTCAACTCAAAGAACAATCTGGCTTTGTTCAATAGTTTTTCACATACTAGGAAAACCTCTCTCACAAGTCAGAAAACCCCTTTTCACTGATCTGTAGTGAATCTGTAGAGGTAAAGCTTACTTTAAAATGACATCCCCATACAATATGAAAAAGACCAAGAAATCTAGACCTAAGGCAGTACAAGACTAGTTACGACTTAGTCTATTCATTGTTTGTGGCCTCGCTCTCATTTGGTCCATTTAGCCTTGGCCTTGACTGGATAACGGCTAGCAATAGTCCTAGACATGACAAAGGTGGTTTTGACTACAGTCCTATTCCTTACATATCAAAACAAATGCAGAACAGAATTAGGAATCCACACTAAAGGAGAAGAGCAGATTAAAATTCAGGAAGAGCTGCATTTTAAGCCTCAGTTAAAATCATGCTTGACTCGCCAGAATGCTACGAATCCTCCTGTGCCAAGTTATTGCAAAGCAATATTTAGCGATATAAAAGCAGTGTGTGTTTGTCCAGTGGAGCAGAAATGAATTTTCCCCCAGAGCAACAACAGAGGAAACATTTACATGAGTTCAGAGAGTGAGCCTTAATAGCTGTATTGCCTTGTAATGGCCCTGTATTGTGCGGCATTATCTTGGAGATCTATTTTCCATCAAGCTTCTTTCGAGCCTAGAGGCGTTCTGGCATGTTAAACCTGCAGACATGCATCGATTAGGCAAAACATCCAGCCAGGGCAGTGCTGATCTCTGCTGAAGTCAATTTAAATGACTCCTGTAAAAAATAGCATTTCATTCTTCGGTAATTACGTCTCCATCCTGGCTGCCGGTACACTGCTTTTGATATCTGCAGACATGGTTTGTATCTCTGGAAAACAGAGGTGGGTAGAATTTCGAACAGGCATTGCTTTAGCAATAAAATGAAGTGCTACTCTTCTCTTTTTGGGTCTAAAATAAAAAAGCAATAGAAACAGAGTTGCTCTGAATATTTGAAAAACTGGGTAGGCCTCCCAGGCACCATATTAGAATGATTTAATTTCATTTAAATGGAGAGTGTTGGTTTCATTGGGAAATAATTCATCTATCATTTTATTATTGTAATGTTCTTTCAAGACTATAATAAATCCCCTAAATAAACAATAAATCCCCTACACTCATCCACAGTACACACATCACTCTTAAGTTCTTTAACTGTTTTTAAAGTTCTAGTCCATCTTTTATTAGACAGTCAAACTCAGTTCACAATTTCAAGAAACATCTAAAACACATTGTTTTGACTGACCTTTACAGAAAACAAAGATTATTATTATTATTATTATTATTATTATTATTATCAATTAATTAAAAAGTAACTGTTGTAACTGTAACTGTGCTCCAGAGACAGCAGTTTAAGAACTGCACTTCAAAAACAATGTTGTGTCAACTATGCAGCCACAACATGCTAACTAACAAACAGCCTCAATGACCCTCTTGACATTTGCTGAAGTGTGGTTTGTCAAGGAATCTCTCAGCGCCCAAGTGCCACCTTATTCGTTCAATTAAGGAGCCTTAACCAGACGAGAGCAGCATGCCACTTCAAGCATGTCAGCATAAACAATCTTAGCAGCCTCCACCACAACACTGGAAACATCTAGGTCACAAACTGCAGCCGCGTGCAAGCTGCTAACCATCTCTGCAAATAAAGACCTGGGGAGACGATGTAAAGTAACGATCTACTTGAATTAAGAGATGCTAAGGGTGAGACGGCAATACCACTGCATTGATTTTGGAATGTTAAAATTTTTTTTATTGATTCTAAGGATCTTTAATAAAGCACACACTACTTTTTGTCAAAATAAAAACAAGAAAAAAAAGTTCCATTATTGTGACTAGTTTCCTGAACTGTAATTATTAATCAACTTAAAAAAAAATAACTAATGGATTAATTAATGAATTCAATAATGTCATCAAATACAACTGTGGTGAAATCAACTGTATCAGATCAAAAACAATTTTTGGGCATTCAGTAGTTTCTAAAAGAATCAAAGTCATGCTGCACTGAATCAGTTTCTACAGAATCAGAATCAAATTGCCCTGCAAAGTTTAACACATTATGTGGTTTTGAATTATTTCCTGAGCAAAGGAGAACACTTGACATTTCAGAAATCACCAAATTGATAAATATTAAATAAATCAAAGTTAAATCAAACTGAAAAGGTAAAAATGTAATGACATACATGATGAGTTATTTTCCTTTGAATTGTCATCACATTGAATTGTGGCAAACTTTAAAGCTACATTATGAACTAAATCCTGTCCTAAAGAATTACAAGCATATCAAACTGTAAAGTTTTCTAAAGAGGTCATTTAATAAAATACCATAATTGAACTGTGGTGACTTTAGTCTTCGTTATGTTGGATACATTCAAGTTCTAGAGGCTTGAGTACACAGTGCAGTGACACAAGACTACATAAAGTGTGAAAGTGCAGAAATTAGTGCCAACAAATGTGCAAACATTCAAGCGTATAGCAAGAGTGCTACGATAAATACAACATAAGGCGCAGCAGCCACCGTAAACAGACAGGACAGTGCAGCACCGACAGTCAGTACTGATTATGAATGGTGAGGGCAAAGGTTTCAGAGATATGAAACATACTCTGACAAACTGAACTGTCGAAGATAAGCCTTTGTTTTTTTTCCGCCATGCCATATTTGACCCATCCTGCACTTCTCCTCCTGTGAGTTGCGATCGTTATCCGTCATTCCCAAGCGCATGCGTCCGGCACGAATGTATAATTGCTCATTAGTCACGCTCTGGAGAAGCAGCGTTCAGGTTCGCGGGTGGCCATTCCACCCCGGCCCACGTGTGTCTTTTTTTATTGGGCGCTCTCTCAGACAGGTGATTTACAGAGGGGATGTGCACTCTAAAGGCCAGAGCAGCCCAAATCCCTCCTAATGGAGGAGAAGCAGAGGCTCTGGATCACTGGCTTTATGTTGGCCTGTGCTTTATGGTGTAGACTTTTAGCACTCGTTATTGCACTACTCCACTTTTATAAGGTGCTTTTTGCTGGCCCAATCCGCTGCCCTCACACAGTTCCTTTCAGTGGCTTTTAGTCTTTCCAAATTTACAAGATGGGGAAATATATATTTATATATATGTATATATGGTTTTCATTAGCTCAGACTGCACAGATTGATTGCCTCACAGTGGTGTTCAAATGAAAACTCTCCTCATGACCCTTTCTTTTACACCATCTTCTGCGCTGTACAGTAGTGAGTAAGACATACTGAGGTAGAAGGGTCTTCACAGGTGAGACCTGTTGAATATCGCATTACAGCTCCAGTCAGTCTAAACAATGCCAGCACCAACATTATGTTGATGGCCCAGCCTTCGACAGACTTTTCAGGCTCAGACTAAGCCTAACTCAGAGCCTCTATATAGAGCTTCCTGTGGGGGTTTGCAGGGAAATTCCAAAACTTTTCCAAGCAAATAACCTCATATTCATCACTGAAGAGTTTCATCCGAGAGCAAGCACCTGACGGGCAAGCAACACCAGCCTCTCCTACACACCATCCTAGCCGCCAATGAATGCCACAGGGACCTTAACGCAGGGAAGGCTGCAATTTTCTCTTAGCATTCTCTTTGCGAGGAGGTGAGGAAAGCTCTTGGTGGACGGATTCCCCTGCTTTGATTCGTTCTGAATGAGCCGGAAGGGTTCTGTTATGAGGACGGCAAGGGGAGACAGCTGGAGCAGGGCACGCTAATCAGGTAAGGAGTTAAGTACGGCAACCAGGGCACCTCTCTCTAGGGACATAGCTGCTGATTGCTGGGGTGGTATTCTGTATGGTGCGAGTAGTTAATGCATCCAGAAGGCTCAGCACAATGAGAGCGCCTGGCTTTCTTTGTTGTTGCTGAAAGACAGTCTTTCCACTTCTTGTTTTATTTGCACCATTTAAAAAGGGACATTTGTCCTTTACATTGTGTGAATGTTTCATGATGAACCAAAAGTAAACCAATAAGTTTAGACCAAGAGAAATTGTTTGGTGACATTGTTGTGGCACTGTTTAACACCCCATTAAATGTTTTGGGACAGTGTGTAGTTTAAAGTTGTCAACAAAGCTGGGACATGGCAGCTGAAAGACTGGCAAAAACATTATAAGCCAAAATAAATAAGTGAATATCAATCTGAAATGAGCTCGCTAATAAAAAAGCAACTATGCCAACTATGGCAAAATTGTACAGATTTTAGAGAATAGCACTTCCAGTGGAATGGCCACTAGGGGTCCTGCAGACGGAGGCGGTAAAATGGCCTCTAGAGGGGCGACAGAAAGAGGCGGTGTAATGGCCACTAGGGGGGTCAACATGAAGAGGACAAAAAAAAGCTTGTCCCAATGCTGGGACCCACGGACCTAACACACTGGTTTCTCTGGTGATGTTGGGTGTCTGGTGGAATGTTCGCCTTTGTTAACATAGCGTTTAGCGGACGAGTGCTAAACATCATGTTAAGAACATTTAAGTGCTTTCCAACATCTTCAAAAGCCAGACTCTTGAACTGAACTTGGTTGACAAGGTAACATCAAGGTTTTCCACCCACCCACCCCTTTTGTTTCTTTTCTTTCTGAAGCAGCCAAGCCCTTATTCGTGTGTCAGAGTCTATTATTTAGCATATATAACAGATTCAGAGAGAGAGGATGAAAAAAAGTGAATTGGCTTAATAGGTTTATGCAAAACAGCCTCCTTCTGAAATGAGTCGTGTGTCATATTAGTTGTCTTTGACGAAACAGTTCTACAAAGGGGAGAAAAATGGAAAACACAGGCTTGGCACTCTCTCTCCTTCTCTTTTACTCTCTCTCTTTCTCTCTCTCTTTGGAAAGTGCTAGTGTTTGAATAGGGGATGGGGGGATTTGGGAGGCGGTGGGGGGAGTCGTGGCTTTAAGACAGCTCTTCCTCCAGGGCTGGGTTAATCCCTCTTTCATTTTCAAAATGAGACTTTCCAGCACGTTCTCAGCCGCCATGTGCCGGTGTCCTTGTGCCTCACACACATCAAAGCCTAATTGACTTGATTGAGTTTGAATTTCAGAGCCGTGAAAAGCGCAAGCCGTCTCCGCGCAATGACGCAGGCGAAAGCTGGGGTGGGGTGGGGATGGTGGGGCGCTGTTGGGGTGATGAAAGGTGCTATTAGTTTAGCGCCCTTCTAAAGCTTTATGCACAAACCTGCCATCAATCTACAAAGCCACTAACCATAATAAATGACATATGAAGAAGAAGCCAATAATGGAACATGTAACATGCTAACATGGTGCGGTGCTGTAATTGAGAAATACAGAGCTCTGTAATGAAGGGGTGTGCATATGAGTGTGGCTGCGGCAGAAATCAGCTGCGGTGATGAAATCTTCATAACCACCGAGAAATACACAGCACTCCAGAACACCGTGGATTGTAGAGGTTGGGCTTGTTTTGGAGGTTCCTGTTGTTTTTTTTGTTTTTTTTTTCTTTTATTTTGATGAAAACATTGAGAACAGTCCGGACTGTACATTGCGACAGTGCCGTCAAAAAAAAAAGGATTAGCTCAGCTCTCATTGGCTGGTTTATGGCACTGCAACGGCTCACAGTAGCCATGTAGAATAGCGTAGCCAGGCATAGCTTTTAACCATGAACATTGTAACACAACGTTTTTTGCTATAATTCACAATGCTCTCAGTGTGCAGTTAGCTAGCAGAAGAAATTGTAGTAGGGTCTAATATGGTTAGCTTTTAGCTGGTGCTAGGACCTTTATTGGCTTCCCCATGGTGTTTTGATCTCTCCCCAACCAATGCATGCAGCTTTCATGTCTCTTTCGGCCATTGCATGGATACCCGACCCTCTGGTAGTTCCTCTGGTCAGCCCTTCTCCGAACGGTGCTTCATTGGTTGTCTAGTATTAGCTTTTAGCCTTTTAGTCCTGCTTCCACATTTTTCAAAGTAGCTTTTGTAAATAATCTCGAAACACTTCTGCTTGTAGGCTGCATGTAAAAATTAGGGGCATAAAGCAAGTCAAGTCAAGACTGTTAAGTAACATTTTTGAGGTTTTGGAATTATGGCTTAATGAGGGTTTTGCATATACAAGGTAGTGTCTATATGTATAGTCCTATATTTCACGTCCTGCAGCACATCCATATAGTCCTACAGTCCCACAATTCCCATCCTGCAGCACACAATCTAAACTGTGTCCATCTGAAAGCAAATGTAGTCAATGTAGTTGATTTGATCCCAGACATCCATGTTTACCATCATGTTTTTGTGTTCAAGGCAAGATAACACATGCAATTGTACTAATTCATGATTGGATTGCCCTGCGCTACTGCATTTGTGCAAGCAGAGACATTTCACACATGCTAATAGCTTTTGTAAATCAGTCCCCAGAGGAGTCAGAAGTCGATTAAGGGCCATACTGCTGCAGAAATCATGATGGCTGAAATGGAGACTGGCCATCCTCCTCTCACACACATGGAACCACTGGCCTGCACTACCCGGATTGCCTGGTCATTTCTGTGAGGGGAGCACAAACTGATCAACTATTCAGAAATGGGCATCTATCCCACAGAACATGGAGCCAGGGATATCTCTTTATGTATCTATGTTGGTATAGCATGGTGGGTAACCCCGGTCTGTTCGCCACAAGAGACTGGGGTTGATTCACTGCCAATGCAAGCTAATCACACAATCCTACCTCTTTATCTAGCCTGGTCCTGTTTGGCATATCCACTGAAAACATGTGGTTATTGCTTATTAAACATAAAGCCAAACATTATGTAGCACTAGCAAATTTTCATGTCATAAATCCACTGCCAACACTTCATTACACCAACTAAACCAACAGGAAAACAACTCAACTAAACAATTAGACAAATTTAAAGCCTGTAAAACCTTAACATTTGCAATGCATTAGACATTGAAAGGGTGCAGTAATGATATACCACCAAGCAAGCAAAATCCAATGTTAATTTTAATTTAATTTAATTTTAATTTTAAATCATTCTAATTATTGTATATAAGAATCAATGTTCACAGTATGACTGATTCAAGGTGGAAGGAAGTCAGTAGTCTCCTTTTGTATTGTCTTTGCAAAGCATGCAACTTGTTTTTTATGTCTTTGTAAACAGTAGTACTGGTTGTGTTTTTTTATTAATAAAATATATATATATATATATATTTTTTTTTTTTTACTTAGTAATTTTGATGTATTTATTTAAATAAAGAATTTCAGTTGTAAGAAATATAGGATAATTCAACAGTTGGAATCAGAGTGGGAATCAGAATTGCTTAAAAAGTCAAACTTTGCTTTATGCACATGCTTCATGGTAAGTGCTGTCTGACTTCATAAAATATATTCAGCCTTTGAACTGCAGTTTAAACCAGCAGATTGAACATTTTGATTCACTCTAATCCATTAATTGCGACCCCACTGTTGAATTAACTTGATCATTCATGGACCGGACGTGTTCATTTAACCTTGCATACTGGACATTTCTATTAGCGTGCGATCAGGTCATCATGGTAGATTAATTTTCTTCAAACTGGGGATATTAACCTGTAGTTCACATGGAATGTCTGTGGTGTGTGGGTGTGTGCGTGCATGTGGCTAATCCTGATCCTGACTTTTGGCAGTGCTTCAGTCAGCCCACTGTCTAAAGTAGGCCAGTGGGAAGTCACTCACCTCTCTTCTCACCTGCTCAGTCTCTTGTGCAACACACTGACCATGCCAGCCCTGTCAGCCTCCATGTGGGATTTTAGGTTAAAGGAGAGATGTAGTGGTCAGGCACAGTGGACCAGAGACTAGCCCTGCATGATATGGACAAAATACTATATTGTGTTGAGCAGTGGAGTGACTTGGATAATAAGTGAGTCAGCAACTATAAGGTTGTGGGTTTAACCTCCTGGTACTGCTGGTTAGGCAAGGCACTTTAGCAAACCACTGCTAAAGTGGTGATGATGTGCTGTACAGTATAACTTTATAACTTTGTAAAAACAATGTAATTAGCTTGATTATTCACTGGTGCTATGTCCAATATAGGTCTCTAATGGAGGCTATTGGTTGCTAAGTAACAATTGGTGGGTGTAGAGATGGAAGATGTCTAATAAAGATGTTAAGGGCTCAGTTACAACAGGCCCCCTGCATTACACCCCAGTAAGCCTACCCCACCCCAACTGTAACTGGGATTACACTTGCAGTATGTTAATCACACACCTCCTCATACCTGGATATGATGCTTGCAATATTTTTGTTCAAGGGTCAAAGATTTACCAGAACACCCACACAATCTCATCTGGGATCTAAAAGTGGGTCAAGTTGCTTATGCTGAGTTGCTGAGTGGATGGATTAAAGGAATAATTTACATATTGCAAACTTCTGCATTACTAGTATCGCATAGGCCAGTATTGTGATAATTAACGAATAATAATTAATATTTTTTCACGATGATGCATACGCCGATACATAAATATGTACAAACTCTGCACATTTTATACATCTGTAAATTTGTACTACACTGACCTAAATTGGAATTATCAATATTTGTAACATTTATTCATGTAGGTTAAAATGTTATAAAAGGCACATATTTTAGCATCACTCATAAACCCTGCTATTCTGGAGTTCAAAGACAGTTTGAAATATTGCTTTTAACACTATTCTAATAATATTGAACAATTCCAATGTGATCTGGCACTAGCTTTAGGGAAAATCATATATTAACAAGGTTTTTATTAGGCTCTGTTGCTTGTTACTGGGCAAAAAAAATAAATAAAACTGGCCGAAAATCAGAGAATTAGCAAATAGTATTGTAAATCATAATAAGTGCACTCCTTTTCATGTAGTAATGATGCTACACTGTATCACAAGGCTCAGTAAAAAAAAACACTGCAGTAGTAAATCGCCAATGAACATTGTTTGGTCTACATTTTGCCTTAGAACTAAGAGCTGGGAAAGTGGCTTGTTGGATTGAACGAAGTAAACAAAGCTTTATTTAACTGTTTTCAAAAAAATTATATATATATATATATATATATATATATATCCATAATCCATACAAAACTCTTTTAGCTTAATGAAATAAAGAGTTCAAAAGTATGAAAAGAAAGATGTCGGTAGAGATGGCAGTGGAAGAGACATGAGACATGTTTATAGGCACAGAGTAGGCGGGCACCATATGAACAAGACACCATACCATGAACATAGCACTACAAACTGCGACAGCAACATATTAAAAACTAAAAGGCTCTCAATGTCACATGGTTGATTATCAGTCTGCTTGATTGTTAACCAAAATGGCTGATGGATTACTTCATCACTCAAACACACAAAGGATTGATTGATCAGGATTCTCACTGCACACAATAAAACATCCTGTGATGTGCTGGAGGCTCGTATGTAAAGTAATTTTTTTTTTTAGGAATTCAATATCAGTACCACAAATGCTTACATCATGATAAAGAAACAGACTTGCTTCTGTGCACACACTCCATTTGAGAAAGTATAGTACAGAGCGTAAGCTCTGTATCAGCCAGCGCTTAGTTAAATCATGCCATGAGTCTAAATAACAGGATACAATGTCATGAATTTGCTTAAAATGGTCCTCTGTGTCTAGGAATGGCTCTTGAGCGCCGTTACTCACTGAACAACAAACTCTACTGAATTATGTGAGCCTTGTTTCATGGGAAACATAATGGAGCTACGAAAATTCCACAAGTGACTTATAGCTTTAATCAAGACAAAAAACGAACCACCTAATGGAAATAATAGAGGCGTAATGAACACCAGGGCCATATGGAAAATTTAACATCACTTATGACAAATAATCTCAGTGTCAGTAGCACTCCAATCTATTCACCAAATGCTAGCAGGAAACTTATGCATTATAAATTTCCATTCATAATGTAGGCACTCATGTAGCCCCGCACAAGACGAAGGAAATTCCAAAGTCTTAAAATCCCAGTTTTTGAGGCCGCCTTTGTTTTGTTTAACCGAACAATGAGTCATGCACCACTGACCATCTATTTATCCAAGAAAGCCTTTAGCATCTGTATGCAAGTGTCTAACGGAGTGATTTATTCATAAAAGTGCTCAACATAACTGCTTGCAAAAAGGCTCACATGGCTACAGTTCTTTTTTCTTTTTTTTTCAGCTGAGTGTCTGAATGATCAGACGGAAGTGTGAAAGGGGATCTGAAGGAAGTGAGTGTGTGTGTGTGTGAGGGGGGGTCATCTCTCAGTTGCGGTCGCCAAGGGAGGGGAAAACAATGCGGAGAAAGTCATTTTCAACTATTTTCTACTGATGCCTCAAAGCCATTAAGCAAAGGCAACAGTTTTGAAAGGGAATCGAATCTCTACAGCACATCATGAGCTCTACTTCACAAAGGTCAAAGAAAGACACTTGGCCATATCAAGAGAGGGAAATTACTACCATGGACCCCTATTAAAACTGGCTATATGGATTTTTATCTGCACAATTGAGCTAGGTGAGGGAAAGTTGACATTTCGTCTCCGGGAGCACTGCACGATTCCATCACACTGCCTGTGTGCCTCAACCTCCCGACACTGTGAGATACATGAGAAGAATGAGATGTGCCAGCCTCATGAGTGCTTCATAAACCAAGCTGAAGTGCACATACCCACTGGATTTAAAGTCATGCTCCGTTTCCAATGAAGTTGTCTCTTCAGTTTTAACCTTGGCCCAGTTTGCTAATTTCCATTATTTCTAGATTTGCACAGATCAGTTGGTTTTCAGTGTGTCTTGTACAGTTAGAGGGTTAGGCTACTTGATCTAGCCATGCTAGAAATGTGTGGTGAAGTCTGTAATGTTGGCAAAAATCCCATTGAATGTAGGTGGGAGTTTAGATCACACTAATATTGGTTTGCACTGCCTTGACTGTGAATCAGTGGCAGCCAGATCCATTAGCTCAAACAGGCTACATTTACTTCCCTGGTATTTCCTATATTTTCTATCCATTTAAGGACACATTCAGTAAAATCACTAAATAAATTGCTATACCTGAGAATGGATGAAGAATTTAAATGATTAATGTTGAATGTACAGTCTGTCTTTTTCATTTCAGCTCCTGAAATGCTGTTAGTTTACCAGACTCGATTTAAGCTAGCATGTCTTACTTAAGGTTAGTGATTATATATTGCGTCATATTTTATGTTCCCTGAATGTTATGCTGGCATCTTATACAAATGAAAATAAAATCCAATTAAAATCACTAAATATTTCTTATATTTCTTGCTAATGACAGACTTTTTTATTTAGCAGAACCAGCATTCACAGGAGATTTCCTTGTCACTAAAAACTGAACAAAAACGAACCAATCGCTATTGTGATTGTATTAATGATCACAGGAAACTGTCACGTAGTAAAAAAATAAAATAAAAAAAATAAAAAAAGAAACTGGCTGGCTGGCTTAAGCTTGTCAAGCTGGTAAAGCTGTTGGACCAGCATAGGCTATGTTTTCGTGTTAGTCTAGTGGTTTAGCTAGTCTACCAGCAGCATGACCAACTTAGTCAAGCTAATCAGCCAGTAAGACCAAACTTGTTTAACAGCATGACCACACTGGTCAACCATCTTGACCAGCATGACCAGCCTGACTGTGCTGGTCTAACAGTATGTGACCAGCCTGACTAAACTGATTGCTTAGCTTGACCAAATGAGTCATGAGTCAGTATGACCAGCAAAAGCTAGTGTTGAGCAAGGGTTTTCAGCGGAGTTGTTTGATGACTTGAAATACATAACCCGGCCCGACCTGCTGGAAGATTGCCTGCTGAGGTCCCCTCTACCTTCGTCAAACCAGCTGCCACCTACCGGTCCAACCAGCAGGCCCCCACCCACCATCACCTATAGCAGACCAGCGGCTCACCCGCCTACCACTGCTACCTGCTTAGTGACCATGTTAAAACCATTATTAACTATCTGTACCTGGTTTGGTCATTTTTATCATTAATGTTTAAATAGTTCTGACCAGAGGAGGATGGGTCCCCCTTGTGAGTCTTGGTTCCTCCCAAGGTTTCTTCCTCCAGCTCTGAGGGAGTTTTTCTTTGCCACTGTCGCCATTGGCTTGCTCACTGGGGATCTTTGATCCATCATGTCTTACGTTATTTTCTTCTTTCTCCTTTGTTTCTGTCTTTTATTAATCACTATTTATGTAAAGCTGCTTTGTGACGACAACAGTTGTAAAAAACGCTATACAAATAAATCTGACTTGACTTGACTTGACATAATTATAGAAAGCATCATTATAGAGAAGTTGATAACCACCAGGAAGCTTACTAGCCTAGTTTAATGTAGCCTTCATAGCCAGAGAGAAAACAAGCTTTATCATTTTTAAACACAACTCATGATGCATTGACCCTGCATTTACCTCCTTACAGCTGACAGCACCACAATGGGTAAAGGCTCACCACTGTTACTTTCTAAAATTGTTCACAGTGCTAAACCTAGAAATCTGGGGCAATTGATTGTAATCTGTTTTTTGTTTTTTACAGTACTGAACTTCCCATGCCACGGAACTAACTAGCACAGTTATGCACAATTTCATCATGACACAGTTGTTTTAAAACTGCACAACGCAGACTCTTACACACAACCAGTATGTGCCATGTTAACAGAGTGTAAACCAAAAACTCTTGTAGAACTTTGTAGAACGTTGGTTGCCACTTGTATGTCTTAAGACAGGAAAAAGGATGCAAGAATTCAGCCCCTTTCAGTTAATACTGCACTGTAAGCTCACTTCTGCCTCCAGTGTGATCATTCAGACACATCAATAACGCACTGAATTTCCATATTCTGACTGAAACACTGCAATGACTCATTAGAGGCTCGAATGGGATTTTGTAGCGCTCTGTAAAGTTTGTCCAACCTTGCAACCTTTGCTAGAAAACAGCAAATTTGCAGGCAAGGACAGATCAACTGAAGTGAATCAAATAGGGATCGCAATGATGAATATTATTAATCACTTGACTTCGAGTTCTGTACAAAGTTCCCCAGTTCTGTTCCACAATAAACAAATGAATTGAAACGCAGCAGTTGCGTAACAGATGCTAATGCTAGCTTGAAGTTCAGAGGCTTAGATTCCCGAGAGGCTCCTCAAAACGACAGGAAAAACACACAGTATAATGATAATTTTAATATTTCCCTCTCTCACCGGAGTGCCATTTCATTTAAATTCATCCTAACTAATACCTCGGAGGAAAACAGCACAATGAGGCGTGACTGAATAAAAAAAAAAAAAGAAAAAAGAAAAAAAAAGAAACATAAATAATTAGCATCTAATCGGATTAGCATGATTTACCTGACCTGAAATCAAGATAAGCCAAAAGACGAGCTAATATGAAAGTATCGAGGCGGTTATTGTGCAATGATACAATGAGGTGAATGCTTCTCACAGTCAGCACACACACACATTTTAATCCAGCCTAGCTCTAATGAGGTCACCACTCAGCTGTGGGCTAGCGTCATGGCAGATTGGCTTGCCAAGGATTTGATGCTGTTGCAGAAATCCTAAAGGTTGGTCTGGTGGGGATTAAAACACATTTACACAACATACACAAACACACACACACTAGTTTTTATTCCTATCGTTGTAGGATATTTCCATTGACATCTGCATGATTGTAGCCAAATGCTTCTGTGCCAAATGTAACCCAGTCCCCTGTTATTATACGTACACACACTCACCAGTTTTTATTTCTTTGTAGGGTACTTTTGCCGACGTATATTACTGTAAACAAATGCTGCTAAGCTTCAAATAGCCAGACTATTACCTGTATGTCAGTAACCTAATGGAGAAAAACACCTTGTTTTCTAAAGGACCAGAGGAATGTCCCCATAATGACTTATTTCTCTATGATATGAGGACAGTTGGTCCCCACAAAGAGCTAAACAAATGTCCACACACAGACAAATAAAGCCTGTACCTGTGTTGGTACGGTATGTCCCAGTGTGCCCTGGTGGTAAGGGTTCCCCTTGACTCTGACTCAGGCTCCTCATCTGAGCTTTCTGGTAGACCCTGTCCTCATAGATGGGGTCGATGTGGTGCTCGGGGGACTGCAGGGGCCTCAGCTCGGGGCCCAGGTGGCTGTGCTGGCTGCTGTACGAGCCTCGCGATCCTGGCAGGGGAAAAGAATGTGTCAGTAGCAGCAACTAGAACAGACTGACATTGCTCCAGTGTCAGTAGCTGTAGAGTGGCCTATTTAGCAAACACAATATATATATATATATATATATATATATATATATATATATATATATATATATATATAAGGCATCCAAATATATATAAGGAACTATGATTACCTCCTCTGGAAAATATGATTTTGACATTTATGACAGAGTATACATTAGCATAGAAGTATATATATATTTATATATATTTTGGCTTTTTTAGTAGATGATTTTTAAATGTTGGTTATTCAATTGGTGGGAAACATGTGGAAATGATGAGCAGCTAATATCTCCATTCATCCTCAACAAAGCAAAGTGTTAGAAGGGTTCTCTGGAGATGAGAGAAAAGTGTTTAAACCCCACACACCAATGAAAGGGAGCAGGAATAGCATTACCATTCAACTCACACAGGCAAACACTGCTCATCTTCAACCTTCAGGATCCACACACAAACACACTCGAAATCCTACACTCATACAGCTATGCATGCAACCAGCCTTGTATTTAGATTGGGGCTGTCCCCTAGTAAGGATCTTCTTGGTCACTCTAAAAACATCTAACAAATAGCATTATATTGGAATTCACTGGACCTTTAATGCTCAATGAGACAGTATGCAGCAGATTACCAGTAGCCAAACCATACTAAAACTGGGAATGTCCCAATCCAGACATATTTTACAGATTGAGTATCGGGTATTTTAGAAGAGATCCATGTCCAATCCTTTGTCTTGACTACTATGCCATTGTTTTAAAGGCTCCAACTAACACTATTCAATTGTGTTAATTAAATATAAGGAAAGTTATGCTTGAAAGTATGAACTACAGTTCAGCATCTTCTACAAGCTCCTCAGCACCCAGTGCATTGCCCAACTGATACACAATGGGTGTAGACAGGCGTGCATCGGTTCGCAATAACAATAGGAGCGCATAGGTGCAACAGAGCAATGCTTTAACTGAGACTTGGCCCGAATGTCCAGCTGTTCAGCTGTTGTTGTTGTTGTTTTTGTTTGTTTGTTTTGGGGGTTTTGAGTTTTATTGATGTAACTGTCATTTCTAATTCACTACAAATAAACACAGTAAACCTTGTCACAGTAAAACAATGTGTCATGAATGTCAGTGTGCTGGTTGCGTCCAAACAAAGTCTGAATAAAAATAATCTCTATATAAAACAGCAAAATGTATATGCATATGTATATTACTACAGCTTTAACAGACTTTTGATATTGTGCCATTAAGACTGACATATGTAAATGAACTATTTTCTGATTGAGTGCCCTGGATGGTGCCTCATTCAGAAAGCAGTCCTCAGTGTGAGTGGGCAAAGCTAATCTGATTTAGGCCAAATAGACAGATATATGTAAATCCACTTGTTTTGTGGCATCATACAAACCGTGAGTCTAAATTGGGCTGTGTTTGCAGCTAAGTTTTCATAAATGGCTTTTATAAATTCATGGTTTTCATAAATTCCATACTGCGTTACGCTCTTATTTCAAAATTGATATGGGCCCTTTCACAATGTAACAAGTGATTCCAAACTTTTGAACGCTACGTCTGTCTCACAGCTTGTCTGTGTTGGAGTCTGTTTTGCCTGGTTCGGTTTCAGCGTATTTGCCATGTTAAGTATTCATGTCAGCGGCTGAGGAGGGTTCCCAATATGCTTCGAGCATTTCTTTGACTGGCTGACTGGCACACTCGCTGAGGCTCTTTCACTGCTCTAAAGCCCCGACGAGCACAGAGTGGAACCTTACAGACGGGAAAGCAACGAATGAGGGGTGTTTTTTTGCCTTGCATGTATCCCTGCGGATCTGTACCTCAGCCCTGGAGGAATGGATGGGGTTAGGGAGTGGATGCAGTCGCCTGTCTGACACCGATAAGGTGATTACAGGGAGAGCCCACTCTAAATGCGGCTTCTCATTGTCTGTACATTTGCACAATTACATTACGCCAGAGAAGCAGCAACTGAACCGACCAAGCCATCTGCAGAGCAGACAGCCAAGTTTTGTGCATTACAACACACACAGAGACACACTCAGGCACACATATAACAGAAAGTGTCACATGTATGTCTAGGCCTAGCCCTGCGCTGAGGCACTCGAGGCTAAACTCCACTGTACCTCTGCTTCAGGTACTGTAGTTGTTCTGAATAGGCATATCCAGCTCAACCATAAACCACATAACACAATAGTTGCCCTTTTCTGCTACATATTTCTCACATTGAAAACTTAAGCAGACAACAAATAGGATCCACTCCAAAAACATAATAAAAATTGAAAAATAAATATAAAAAAGGCTTGTAGGACAGATTTTTTTGTTTTTGCTGCAGGCACTGCGCCGTACAAAATATACTCCTAATTAAACTAACTAAAATCCTATCGGGATCCACATGACTTCCAAAAGCAAACTATGCATTATAGGAAAATCTAGCATGCATGCTATCCAGACTAAGAGTTGCTTTGCATGTTTCTTTCAAACACTGCCTTGTTATTGGAAATGTATCTCTCTGGCTGAAGGTATTTTAAGTCTAAAGTCTTGAGTCTGAGTTAAGTCCATTCCTCACCTCTGATAAGAGCATATTTTATTTATACAATGGCTGTCTTCTCTAGGCTGACTAGTCAAGTAATCAGTCATGGTCAACTAAAGGTTAGCCAGTCAACTAATAGCTGAGTGAGTTTTCCATGTAATCACCTAATTGGTGTCAGACAGGCAACTGCATCCACTCCCTAACCCCATCCATTCCTCCAGGGCTGAGGTATAGATCCGCATGGACACATGCAAAGCAATAAACACCCCTTATTCGTTGCTTTCCTGTCTTTCCTGCTTTCATCTCCAACCCAATAATTGGTTTTATATTAGGATGATTACAAACTTCTGAATGCTACCGAACAAATGAACAAACACAACACAAATAAGGAAGGACTGGAATGGAGCTCTCCCTTTAAGCCTTTTTTACAGCCTATTTGGAAGCTAAGCACTTTGTCCAGGTGGAGGATTTAGGCTGACAGGCTGCTGTCTCCCACACGGTTACCTGAGTATGCTAACGCAACCTTCCCTGAAGGCACATTCCCTCAGAGGCAGCGGGAGGCCTACATAATGCCAGCACCGCTCCACGCTACTACTCACGTCATGATGAAACACCAGGATCCAAAAAAGAAACTCACAATCCTCTCATAAGTGTGGGACATTAGGACACATATGAGTATGCTAAAACAGGTCTCTGCTTACTAGCTGATCACATTAAGTAGAAAGTAGCCCATATTTCACAAGTCTAGAATTGGTTTAATTCAAAATAACTTCATGGGCTTTTGCAGTGGCCTGTATTTAAAGTGTCTTTACATGTAATTGTTGAACAGTGTTTTTATGAGCCTACATTGTTAACAGTGGTGGTCTTTTTAATAAAAATGTAATAAAAAGTTAAAATAGTACTTGCTTTTAAATAGGGTGACAATGTCCTCTTTTCACCAGGACATGAACAATGTGGAATTTCAATAAAGGTATTTCTAAATAAATCTCGTAAAATCTCTGGGATTTGGCTTTAATTTTTACTTTTTCTTTTTTCACAGTCTACACTATGCAACTGTCCTGTCCCCCCGTGCCTGTTAAAAAAAGAAAGGAAAGAAAAATATTCAACACTCTGATTTTACATGTATCTGACACAAAGCTATCTGAATAGCTAGCTTTCCACACAGGTCAAGCCATCTGCAAAACTGACCCTTCACTCCCACACTGAAGGCTATTTAATACAGGTCCTACATGTCTTCTGAATGATTCTGTGTTTGAGATGTGTGATTTAAATAAAGTCGGCCTGCCCTGCTTTTCTTATCTGTGGATTTGGAAATTGGTAAAGATTTCTTAAACTCTTCAGATATCAGTAGACTGGACAAAATGAAGGGTCTGAGAACTTCGGGGGCCTTAAAACTAATCGGAAAACCACTGCCCTGAAAAACCTTTTAGAGACAGCTTGTATACTATACATACGTATGTATACTATATTATACATAATGTATACTAATTAAAGACTTTCTAGAACCCCCAAAATCATCTACAAACCTACACTCTTAAGAGTGTAGATGAACACAAGCAATCTTTGCTATATCTTGAACTGGAGTTACTATAATCACCTACTTTACCTTCAAAAGAGATAAAACGCTTGCAAAGACTGTAAGGCAAAGTTTTGACTAGTTATTACTTAGCCTACACACTGTATCTGGGCATGCCTAAGACATAGTTCCCTAATGATCTATCAGGGAATAAATTACTTTTATTTCGAAAGGACGCAGACCTATTCCAGCTCTATAAATTTGCCCAGTTTCAGGAAAAAAAAATCACTTAATTTGAAATGTAAATTGTTTGCAACCCAGATTTAGCAAGCAAGCCGCTCACTCGAGGCAGACCGTGCCTCTCTAATACATTTTCAGTGTATGTTTGTGTTGATTGTCCACGTGAAGAGAAAAGCTATTTCAGGGTTCTGTTTAGCATGCTAATCTCAGCGGGCCATACTGTCTTACATCAGCAGAAAAAAAATAATAATGAGATGCGTTCCTGGGCTTCTACTGCTGGCTCCATCTTGGCTCTTTGCCCAACAGTGTTAAGCGCTTGTAACATTCAAAAACGGCGTGCCTCCACTGCAGGACAGGAGCATAACATCTTTGTTGCTTTTTTTCACAGTTCATTTATAATGTCCAATGCGTGAGGGAACCTTGTAGAACCTTGTAGAGGTGATGAGAGATCCAGGCAATCACCATGCACTTCACCATGCAAATCTCATTTGACAAATTCCTACTCAACTCACTTTATTGGCACACATCACTTGGCCCTAGTCCATGAAGCCTCCCAGTGCTACATTATCAACTTAACAACTTTCTTTACACTGAATTAAATGCCAGTTTCTTGGGAACATTTATCTTGTACCTTTGCTCATTAGCCAGTTCATCAAGGACTTCAACCATATAGATGCACTTCTTATGTACATGTTTACTGACTGTTTACATACCTGTTGCTATGCACCACTTGTTAGCTTCCTTCTAACCCAGGTGAACTCTATAGTCACACTGCTGACTAGATACTATTCGATGGTGGATCACTCTATGGACATTAGAGATACTGACATTGTAGTGACATATTAGCTGGTGTTGCACAGTAAAGGCTGGACCATACCAATGTAATTGTGGATGAAACTGGGCTGGGTACGGAGAACCCGAAAATGAAAACAAGTGGTGAAGCATACATGTCTCAGTCGTTCAACTGGCTAAATTCACACTGCTGCGGTGTGTAGTGTTGTAAAGGATGTACATGTCACTGCCTTTTTTCTGTTTGTAAGCCAGTTTCAACACAAGCTCCTTTTTCTTATTGGTCCACAACTACCGCCTTCTAGATTTTTTTTTTTTTAATTGCACAACAGATATTCACATGCAATATAAAGGCAATGGGTCATGCAACAAATGGTCCTCTAAGCATGACTCATTTATGGCTCATTAAAAAATGTCAAAGTGGCATCAAAGTACACGGTTGCTAGGGACAGTGGAGCAAGAGGTAAGAACATTGAACAATGTCCAATGTTTGGGTTTTTTTTCTCTGATGATGGAAAACTCATTCCTCATAAAATATTTTTAAATGGTTCTACATAGAACCAAGTTCCTTGAGGAACTTCTGGAGGTTTTAAATCTGTGGAGGAACCTTTTATTGTACTTTGAGGAGCCTTCTAGAAAAAAGTTTTAAGAAGAAAAAGTTTCATTGAAGGTTCCTCAAAGCACCTTAAGAGGTTCCTTCACAGTTTCAAGCATGTATCTCCTGGATCTTTTACTTTTAGTGTACAGAGTCAATGCTAGGACCGAAAATAGCCCACCAGACAAACAGTTTCAGTCAACAGATATCCTGTTGTCAGGAACTGACCACTCATGAGCCGCTAAAAGATCAGTAACTGAAACTGTGTCTGGAAAATAATGAGATACAGTCAACAAGTAATGCCAAATAATGCAGCCAGCAAGTCCACACAGTTCAAAACCCCAGCACGTGAGCAGATGCCATTATCAGGAATGTGAAACTGCATCAGGGCTTGGAATCCAAATGATGGCAGTCAGGTTTAAACAGAATTGTTTTGGGCTGCAAGTCAGGTTTAGATTCAAAACATGGTCTATATGGCTTAGACTATGACAAAGAATGTTATCAAGCCATATTCGGCTTCAGGTCTCACGCCTCGCACAAGTTTCTCCTTCACTTTCTCCCTCGCTTTCTTCTCCCTCTTGTTCTGCCTTCGAGCACAAACTGGGCTTGGTTCCCTGCACTTGAGCCCTGATCTAGGCCCGAGGGCCCGGGGCCAGGTTCTGACGAGTGGGGATTAGTGGGCTGGGCTCCCGCTGGAGGCACGGCTGGGTGCTCTGGTGGAGGGAAGCGTGAAGACACCACAGGACTCGTGCTTTAATCAAAGTGACACGCAGGAGTGCTGCTGACGGCTGGGAGGAGGCCTGGCTTAGGCAGAGCACTACTCTGCTTTTGCGTCCCAGGTGTCGGTGTGTGGGTTTGATGGAAAGTTGACTGTGTGGCAGGTAATACAAGGCTGGAATCAATAGCACTGCAATCAATAGCACCTGCTCCAAATCAGTGTGTTCTACTGTGGATTTAGATACGAGGCTTCACATCTAAGAGTAGGCCAGCTCTGCTTTCAGACTCAGTAGGAAATAACCCGCTTAACATTTGTTAACATCAGGAAGAGATTCCTTATCTTGTCAGGGTGACAAGACGGTCTGAAGACGGTTTACATCAACTGCAAAAATTCAGTACTGTAAAACATTGCTGAATAACTAGTCTAAACAACCTTGTGCTGAAGGAAAACTGTCCAGTTTGGCAAATATTACAGATGTTCTGTCATGGTTATATGAGGGACTATCTATGAGCAAACTCACAGCTGTGCTCTTTGATATTCATCTGAAGATTACAAAGACAATTTTCATATCAAAGTACTGAACTCTATCAAAGGATCTGATCTAGCCTCTACTCTTAAGGATAGCAATGAGGGACGGGCCTCCCATGACACATTATACACCGAGGCAGAAAAAAAAGAGAAAAAAAATCAATATAAAGCATCCCCAGTCCCTTGCTGCCTCTGTCCTGTTCTAACATCCTCTGCTAAAAATGGAGAGAATGTGCTCAGCGCGATGAAAACTCATAGAACTGGAATGTGTTTATTTACCATGTTCCCATGGGTATTTACCTAATTCAACGGAGAAGCCATTGATGTTTTCACTTTGAAGCTGGCTAGTTAACTTGTTCTCAATGTCAAAGACAATCTGACTGCATATACAAGCAAGCATAGTGTATCTGTAGAAAAGGTATAAAGAAACCACTCTTCGATGACAGGTCCGGAAGTGAAGGACTGTATGATGAAAAGAGGTACGGGAATGGGGGAAGAAGCGAATGCAATTCCCAAAAGCCTTGACAAGCGCAATCAAAAGTGAATCAATCCTCTAAAGTCTTGACTGCGCAATCAAACTGGTGTCAACCCCGGCCTTTCGGGGAAATGAGAGAATATTTCATTCGGCCAATTCACTCTCATGCCCATCACCTGTGTGATGAGTAGCTCATCACTGTACAAGTCCTGATGGAGGGACTGATATTACCAACGCCGAAAGTGGCCACACAACTGGCCCCTGAGGTACTCCTCATAAACTACAGTTCTCCTGAATAAATCAGTTCCTCCAATTCAGCACAGCACATGGAAATGTGGCAATGCTACTCAACTACTAACCATGCAAAGACCGAAGAAGCTAAGACTATGTTCGCATTACAGGGCTTGCCACTCTGAGCAATGCCACTATGTCCTTGTAATGTGAATTCAGCCTAAAAGTACTTCTCGACATAGCTGCCCACTAGGTTTGATAACAGAGTCCTAACACATGACATTGACACTCACCAGCAAGGCTGCCAGGTCTCTGCAGAGTAGCAGTAGCGTATAGGTCGTGGGAAATCTTGTACTGCTCTGAGGAGTGCACCAGCCGCTTGGTGGGCGAGAGCGTAGCGTAGCTGCCCACACTGAGCTGGTGGTGAAGAGGGGAGGCGTTGTTGGGTGGGGAAGCCAGCCGCAGGGGCGAGCCGGAGGCCGAGCCCCCAGTGCCCGCTGCGTTGATGGGCGAGCTGCTGCTGTAGGACTTCGCAAGCCGGCCAGGAGAGGGCTTGGGTGAGGCAGAAGAGGAAGAGGAAGGCAGGCGCTGGAGCTTGGTGGGCGAGCCTGCAGTGGCTGCGGTGGGCTGCATGGAGCTTAAGGGTGAGCTGACACGGGGGCCAGGCAGCGTGGAGCTGGGGTAGTAGAGGCCCGGTCCTGGACACGACTGCTGCTGTGGCTCGGACAGGTGCTGCAGGACGCTGCCATGGCTCTGAAGCTGAGCCGGGTCACCCGCGGCCAGCAGCGCAGCGCGGCTGGATGTCACCTGTAAAGACAATGTGGATTAGGCCTAGAAGTGATCTTAGCATGCGAACATTTTCAGTGGTTTCAGAGGTTTTGGGTACCAATAGAAAATTATTTATGTTTTTTACTGTAAAAGACAGATTTCTCCTCACTACCCCTAGACATCATGTGGACTTGTTTGTTTGCAATACTGGACTGCTATGAGGAAAGTTTAGAAAAGGTTAATGGAAAACAGTGAGATGTGTAAATCCACTACATCATTTATTAAGGCTATTTGTATTTATTCTAATATTACTGTTTCACTAAGCTAATAAATACTTACTGCCCAGGGCCTAGTTTCCCAAATGCATTTTAGTGTTAAGAGTCATCTTAAATAGTAGAGAGAAAGCTCTCGTTTAGTCAGATGCTCTCTCAGCCATTTAAGAGTCATTTTGTGCTACAATTCTTTCAGCCTGGAGTGTGGGTGAAGGACGGGCATGCCTCTGAAAGTGAGCTGAAGGATAAGAGATATGGCAGAGTTAAAGGGAGAAGATGGGGTGGTTGGGTGGGTTGAGGTGACGTGAAGAAAGTAGGTGGAATTTATAGGACATCAGACTGGGAAGAGAGAGAAGGGGGTTTCAGGCATGTTTCTTTTCCCAAAATTCAATAAAAAATTTTTTCTATGCCTAAAACGTTTGCACAGTATTGTGTGCTATAACATTGTGCTATTAAACTATACATGAAAGTGTAAATTACGTAGTTATGAAAGGTAGGACCTGACTCACATCCCCGGGGCCTTTTTAAAAACCATGACCCACTGCTAGTCCTGTACTTGGTTATTTTAAAACCTAAGGACGGCTCCTTAGGTTTTAAAATAACCAAGTACAGGACTAGCAGTGGGTCATGGTTTTTAAAAAGGCCCCGGGGAATGACAGCACGAGTGGATCTGACTACAAAGCAAACAGTAAAATTAAGGCAGCGTGAAATGGCAGACTCTCTCCAAAAGCAAAACAATTCACTACCCCTGAGCCTTAATGAACACAGAAAGGTCATATTTCTGCTTAAAGCAGGTCTGGGAACAAAGAGCAAGACCACTGCACAGGGGATTTCAGCCTAGCCTTCTTTAAGCTGGAGTAGTACGTACTTAGAGGGCCATATGCTGCTATTCCTCATGGGATCACACACCTTATGGCACTGACAGTAGTAATGCACATTTTATCAACAGGGAAACCACGTGCAGACACATTCCAGCATGGTACAGCTGGCCCCTTGCCAGCAGTTTAGCGTGGAGCTTTTGGCATATCCTTTTTTTTCCTCTGCAAGATTTTTCCTGATAAGCAGAGCGATTCTGGGTGATTACAACAAAGCATTGGTACCACTGTTCCTATTTTTTTTTTTTTGGGGGGGGGGGGGGGGGTTAGCATGAAACCTGATAAAGCTTTGGATTGATGAATTTGAAGTTTCTTAAAAAAAACACACACACAAACACATTCTTGTAGGGATGATGAAGTCATCCTGTGTTATTTGGCGTGTCGGTTTTAGCGCACCGTGCTCCATGAACACAGGGAGCTTGCATCCACGGCAACCGCAGTTAGGGATGGCGGTCAAATAGTTCCTGACAGGCGAGGAAGTGTGCATTGGAGGCGCTTGAAGACGAGGAGAGGGTGACTGTGCAGAGACAGAACTGGTGATGCAGAAAGACACAGGGCCAAATCCTGCGCTTTATGGCGCTAACATTGCTCCCCCTCAGGCTGGACACGCACAAATGAGTGTGGGAATGTGCAGCTCTAGAAAAACGCCTGAGTCAGGGCAGCCAGCAGAGTGCATGAGGAAGCATCACACAAGCAAAGAGGAGGAGAACACAGGTGCTGGAGGTATAGATGCTATGCAAATGTGAAACATCACTGCATGAATGCTGTATGCAAATGAGAAACAAAAAAAAAACTTCCCCCCCCCCCCACCCCACCCCTCGCTCTCTGCTTCTTTCTCTGTCTCTCTTGCTCGTTTCCCCCTGCTTTCAGCTGAATCCCAGTATAGGGGAAAAAAAGAAGAAGAGCAGCTACTTGAAGGAATTGTTACAGGTGCCAGATGTGGATGAATTATTTAAGGAACAAGAGGGTTCGCAGCGTTATAAATATCCAAGCAGAAAGAGCACCTAACTGATGCATTGTGTTACATAAAGCTATCCTGAAGTAGCCTAGTCCTCTTCAGGCTCTATCCCACAGAATCGACCTGACAGGCTAAAACACAACGCCAGCGAGCTTGATAAAACTTGCACAATGCAGAGACAAGAAGTGAGAGAGAAAGAGAGGGAGAGTGACAAAGAGAGAGAAAGGGAGATATGAAAGAGCCCATATTAAAAAATAATAAATCCAAATATACAATTAATGCTCCAGTTTAGACATTATCGACATATGGAAATCTATAAATCGAAACAAAGGCCGATTTTGAATGCATTGCTTTTGTGATGTCACTTCAACCAATGTATTTACATAAAACCTTCTCAGTCTGCTGCAGTCTAGCCCCGCCTACTCATATTCAAATTATGTATTGTTTTTTATTTTTTCAGTCTGTCTGCTTATTTGAATGAGGCTTAATAAGCTGCTTGGGACCAGAAGGTCGCTGGTTTGACGCCCTGGACTGGTAGAAAGTATGGGCAGTCAGAGTGAAAGACGAGTGCTCTCACTGCTGAGTTGCCCTTGAGGAAGACACTCAGATGGGGACAGCTCCCTGGGTTTTGAGGTGGCTGCCCAGGGCTACTGGTGTGTGTGCTTACTTGTGTGTATTTGTGTGTGTGTGTGTTTGTTCACTGCCACAGATGGGTGAAATGTGGAGGCTAAATTCTGCTGGATTGCTGTGCAATGGCTATGAAGGATTATTGTAATCAATCACAACAGAGATCAATTGCACAATTGTCGATTGTCTCACTGTCATGCAAAAACCTTGCATATCCATTTTTGCTGTTTTTCACTTTTTGACATACCCCAATCAGATGAAGTGGAAGACATTGATTATTCTCATCTACAGTGGCCTCTGTTAATGGGAGGATATTTTAGGCAGTAAGTCAGTTCTTGAAGGTGATTAAAAAAAGGGGTTAAAAGCAGGAAAAATGGACCAGCATAAGAATCTGGGCCATTTTTTAATTCCTGTGGCCAAACTGTGATGGCTAGGTGACTGGGTCAGAACATCTCCAAAACATCATGCAGGTCTTGTGGGGGTTTTCTGGTATACAGTGGTCAGTACCTACCAAAAGATACCACAGGACGCCTTCAGAGGTCTTGTGGAGTCCATACCTAGAATGGTCAGATCTGTTGTGGCGGCACAAGCGGTACCTACTCAATATCATTTGAAATGCTCCAAAACGAAATTACTTCCACTGAAAGTTAAGGTTTTTCCTTATCCTGTAAAGTTTCCATTTAGAAGATGATTTTGTGTGACAGCAACCAGATGTCGGTCATAAAGGCAAAATCAGCGAAAAATATCTGTTTAATTGTAAGTTAAATGGATATGAAAATAGATTATGATTTAGGAGTGTATTTTTTAAGCCCAGACGCCACACTTTTTTTAAATGAGGCTCAACAATCACAGCAGATATTATTAACGTCCATCACTCTTAAAGGCACAGTAACATAAGTGGTACCACACGGCATAAGTGCACATCAAAAACAAGAATAATTATGGCATATTGATGTTCATATCTTCAAAAGGAACATTTTACAGAAATGTAACAAAAACATATAAACCATTTCTATTGGTCTATTTGTCTTAAAAATTTGACATGGTGTGAAAAGCAGCTGGCAGAATCAAATTATACAAGAAAGTAGTAAACGTCAAAGATTGAGATACAAGAACCAATATGGACCCATTAATACTGCACACAGATGGGAGTATTAATACTAGCCAGCGGCAGGGAGAGAAAAAAAATAGCATTTCAAAGCATAAAAGTTTGTCTTTGATCTTTTTTTTTTCTTTATTTACTGAGTGGTTGTATCCATTTAGAATGCGTGTGGTGCCACAGGAAATGAACGCTTTTGTGGAGCAATATCACCCCCTTGACTCTCACACAAACAAGACAAGGGGAGAAAGGATGCTGGGCATCCTTCATTAAAAGCACCGTTCTGAGCCGCCACAGAGAAAGAAGTGCATTCATTCAAACGATGAAAGAGGGAGAGAGAGAGCCAGAGTGAGAGTGAATGATGAGGGAGACTGAGTGAGTGAGTGAGTGAGTGAGCAAGTAAGAGAGAGAGTGAGAGGGAGGCTGCACATCAAGCGCTCTCTTTTTCTCCACCTCTTGTAATCGACCAACACCTCTGTCATTTCCATGAGGCGACGGGGGTGAGTGTTAGGGTTGGTGGGTGTGTGTGTGTGTGTGTGGGGGGGGGTGCAATGGGGGGTGTATTCCACTTAATTAGTAGCAAACGTGGGAAAATTTCCATTAGAAAATGAAATGTTTGCCCCTAAACAGGAATAGTATCTTTTAATGAAGGCTTGTAGCTCGTAGCAGGTGTGCTAGACATGAGTTCGTTTAAAGGAATTGAAACTTGAGAAAGGAACAGCCCTGCGGGGCTCCTCGTAATTGGAGTCTCATCAGCGAGGCAGGAATGAACTCCCCGGCCGCCTCGTGACAAAGTTTGAAGCTGTGCGGCTGTATTTCTGTGGCCTCCCTACCATAAAAACAGAGCTTCTGCTGAAAATAGAGAGAGCGACCTTGCGTCAGAGAGTCTACCCCCTCTCTCTCTCTTTCTCTCTCTCTCTCTCTTTCTCTCTCTCTCTCTATCTCACTCGCTCTGAATGCATGTCACTTGTATTAGTGCTGGAGCCCGGTTGCAGTACAGTGGCTAAAGCTGCAGTCTGTGAGGAGAGTGCAGCAGAAAGTGAAGGGAGAGTTACTGAAGCAAGCTCTAGCACACTCCGCCAGTGGCGCTTGAGGATGTCGTGGAGAAGAGGAGAGAGAGAGAGCGGAGGAGAGGAAAAAGGGAGGAGAGAAAGCATTGAGGGTGGAAGCGCACGCAAGCGAGAGAGATAGAGAAAGAGAGAGACCATCATCCTTCTGTAAGTATAGCAATTAAACACAGTACCATAATGTAAGGTTACTGGAATGGTTTCCAAGTCAAAGGAAAACTCCATCTAGTTGCATTCATATCCATAACCGTAATCTATGAATTATGACATCACTATAAAGACGACTTTATACTTTAATCAGAAAGCTTTTTTGTGAGAGAGAGAGAGAGAGAGAGAGAGAGAGAGAGCGAGAGAGAGAGAAGGAGAGAAAGAAAGAGACCGAACAAATGAAAGTAAGAAGAGATAACGCTTTAGAGCTGGACCGACCTGGTTGTAGGTGTGGACAGCTCCTCCCGGCTGACCGCTGGACCGCACCGGAGGCGGCGGAGGCAGATTCTGGGGAGAGGCCGAAGAAGACGAGCCGTCGTTCAGGGCCAGGGGCTGGTTGCTATGGTAGCCGGCGGAGTACTGGAGGGAGCCCTCCGGGTTGGAGCCGAGCTGCAGCGAGCTCTGAGAGAGCAGTCCTGCGCGCAGAGCAAACGAGAGAGGGAGCGAGAGAGAGAGAGAGAGAGGGAGAGGGAGAGAGACAGGGAGAGAGCAGTTTCAGCAAGGCAGAGCAATGCAAAGCTTCAGCCAGGCAGAACCAGCATACATAATTTATGAGAAGGGGAGGAGTGAAGTAGTGAGAGACGAGCGAGAAGAGGGGGTTGCAAAAAAAGAGAGAGACTGAGAGTTACTGAGAGCAAAGGCAAAAGGGGAGGGGGTGAAGTAGAAAAAGGCAAGTGAGAACAAAATGGAGAAAACCAAAGGAAACAAGTATCTGTATCAGATGCAACGTCCAAAGCACCCTGGAAAGTAAAGTATATCATACTGTGTCATCTGCAGGCTGTCAAACCGATCTCAACACTCCCAAAGACCTGAAACTTGATGATAATCAATAAATAAGTAACTGAAATAAGTATAAGAATCTGAAATTGAATGAAAAGCCAATGAATAAAAGTCAAACCTGAGATATCAGATAGAGAAGGTAAAATTATATTGTACCAGGAGTTACTACGGTAACCATCAATAGGCAAAGGCAAGCAAAAGAGAGGGAAAGCAGAAATCGGATCAAACATGCAAACACCCCTGGTGATGCCACAGTTGGTCCACGGCTAAGAGTCCAAGATAGTATATTCGGGCTTCACTCTCTCTGGGTGGGTAGGATGGCCCTCCCTCACCCATTATTACTCAGAGTCACCATGATTCAGAGGAAGCATGTGCTAGCCTTCACCAACCGAGTCTCCAAACACCCACCCACAAGTGGTGGCTATCAGGGCTTCATTTTTTAATTTATTTAAATTATTTTCGCATCGCCAACATCTCTGGTTTTCATCAATCCAGACCAGCAGTCAGGTAAATGTACTGAAATTACAGCCCTAGCAGAATTTGACCAGCATTTTAGCAGCTTCCTCCTCCTTGCCAGCATCAGTTGGTTTGTGGTACTGTCAAGCGGTTGGCCATGTTTCTTTCAAAACTACTGCTACTGGTGTCACTTCAGGAAACAGCCCTTTCTACATCAACACAACATATCCACACGGTTCCATAGCAACCATATGCGCAACATCAGCTTTAATGAGCATCTTGTACAGCAATGCTCACACGCAAAGCGAACCACATACATACACAAATGCCTTTGTGGGTGGGAATTTAGAAACCCGAGACTCTATATCCATGTGAACAAGACCAGCCATACAGGTAGATCATTGTCAGCTTGCATGCCCACTAGATCACATCAGCACTTCTTTATTTGTCAGGAGCGCCGTCAAAACTGATGGAGCTTTCAGCGTGAACATGTTTGGACTATCAGTCTCAATCAGGCAGATTAGCCTCAGACTGAAACACATTCTGAAAGCAGTGATTGGTGTCTTTTTCATTCTCTCTGCGGCGCCATGGATAAAGCCTCTAAAAAGGTGCCTGCATTTTTTGCGGAAGGAAAAAGGCAGTGTGGTTTCTGCACCCATCATGTTAATCCATGGATCCTCTATCAGCTGGATGCATCATGCTGCTGTGGGGAGATAATAAAACTGCCCCATTGCTATGGCAAAAAATGGCCTTGCTCTCTGTATCTCCTTTACCATTGATCTGCATTGGCTGGGTCGACAAATGAAACACAAGCTTCCTCCCTGGAATTCCAGAGTGTTTGTTTTTTGGGTCTTTTTCCTAGAAGTCAGTAAGCTCGAAATCCTAATCAAAGGCAAAAATGCTTTTTTGAAGGTATGCCACACTGACTACAGAAATTCCCATTGTCATACCACCAATCAAGTCACCACATTTTAGCATAGGTTACTATAATGGATAATTTCCAAGTACAAAGTCCAAAGGTCCATGTCTGGTGTGGACATTTTCACATATTCATGGATGTAATACATCAAACATGACATGCCCATGAAGATCTCTTTGCTTTAGCCCAGACATCACAGCAGTGACGTGCTTCCTAAAGTAATCTGATCCCAAAGAATTGGCAGGATGTGTACATTTACATAAGGCTATGTGACTGGACTGCATGACAGGTGAAGCTCCGAGGTATAGGACGGTCAATGCAGGAAGGCTGGAGACATGACATACTAATGCTGTGGTTCCTCAAGAGTTTTTGTCTAACATGGGTGACTGCTTGAGTCATATGAGGAATAACCATCAGATGCCAGACGCCTAAATAGGGTATATAAGGTGTCCCAACAACTCTTCTAATTTGTAGATTCAGCTTCTAATGTGCCCTGATTGCTGACACAGACGTTCTATTGCAATCCCAAGGCCACACCGCCTCCATAGGAAAGCACTGCCAGTGGAATGGAATGCTCTGGAGATGCCACACACAAACCTGAGATCGCCATGCACAATGTCAACTGTCAGCTAGCAGGAATAAAGCACTCAAGCACTAAACTCTGGCCCAGTGGAATTGAATATCCTGGACGAATAAAGTACCATCAAACTCCTTTCAGACGGATGGAGAGATAAAGCTTCATTGAACACCTTTGGGATGAGCTGGAGTGATGAAGCACCATCATCCTTTAGGTGAGCCGGAGCTCCTTTGTGAATTAGATGTATAGCACTGACCTCCGTAATTCGGCATCAAATCCCAGCAGCACTGATCCAGCATCTAGTGGCAACTGAAACTGTTACTGCAGCAAAGGAAGGGGCCAACTCCCTGTTGACATCCTCAATTTTGGACAAGTGGATGCCTAAAACTTTCAGACGTAGCTTATCTCAACAATCTGATTTACTTTAACCAATACAAAACCTGCCCTAAATGCTCAAGGCATCCTTTGCCTGATTTGAAAATGTAGAACAGATTACCCTACGGAAAGATGATATCTCCATGCAGGTAATGGACTGCAGCTCACATCAAAAGATGCTTCTATATACTACAGGATCAAGGAACCTGTCCCAAAAGATCCAGCCAGTGGGAGATACTTCAAATACCCACCATGATTATAAATTATAACAGCCAAGCTCATATAGCAGGCCTCGTGACTCTAGTACTCTCATGGCACTAAGTCTTTTAGGCTAGTGGTGATGGTAATGAAAGGCAACATCAGTCAGGTCCAACCAGTTTCTCCTTAATCTAGAGAATGGTATCTATAGGCGTTGGAGGGAATCTCATTCATAATGAATGGAGATTCTACATCTATCTAGTAAAAGGGGCTCAAATGAGCTGTTTCGCAGCCCCTTAGGAAAAAAACAAAAAACAAACATTTGTGGTGAGTTACGACTGAACTTGAGGTGTAATAAACCTGCGTGCCATAAATATCCTTTTCCTCCAGTGAAAAGAAGTCACGAGAAGTTGCTTCTACTTTGCGCTGGTTGGCTCAAAGCTCTATGCAGCTCTTCAAGCAGTAAGCTTACATATTTCATGAAGGAGACATTTTTCAAAAGGCTTTTGGTGAACACCAACGTAACTGTACTTCTGGACTAGTATTATGGCACCAAAAAAATTTAGCTTTTAGCTGGAAAACTTGACATGGTGCTCTGCTGTCACATAAGGATTTATTGCATACTTGACATTCCAAAAGTCCTTGAGATGTCATACTGTTCCTAATGTTGTTTTTTGGGTTTTTCTTTTTTTGCAGGAGATATGGGGAATAATTACTTGAAGAACAAAGCTTTAAGACGAATATGAGGAGAGCATTTGCCGGGTTGAGGTACAAACGCATCGCTCCCATTAGATACGTCCACAAAAGCAGCAGCTATTCCCTCTAACAGATGAATTATTGAGAGCCACTCTGCCCTGAGCAGAAAAGCCCAAACGTCAGAGTTCTCTGCTTTTCAGACCCATCACAGCAAACGTATTTACTCTCCTAGAAATGATTCATAGTCCTCTTGGAACATTCTAGAGTGGTGTGAGCCGCTTTGATTTAAATTCCCTGAAAACGCTGGTACCTTGGGAAGCAAAATCAAAATTGGTCAAATGAAACTGGATTAGAGAAAAACGCAGCTTTTCTCTCGTGTCAATGGCCTTGACAGATTATGCAAGGTCAATAACTTATTTTGAACTCCAGAATAAAACATGCTGAGAAAACCTAAACAAACACATCTACACTCTAGGCAAAGAGTTTTTTTACTATATACTTTTTTTGAAATGTGCAATATACTGTGGAATCACTTTACATTCACTGTTTCTTCTAAAATCACGAGTATCAAAAAAGTGTTTATTCTGCTTTTTTGGAGTAACTGTTTCTGCAGTCCAGGATGGTCACCACCCTACCAGCTTTAAGCCTTAGCAGTTAGGGCACGGACTCTCCAGAAATCTTAGGGTGTCCTGTGGTATTTGGCAATAAGACATCAGCAGCAGATCCTTTCCGTATCGAATACAAAATTCTTCTATTAACATATAAGGTCCTACATGGCCTCGCTCCTGAGTACCTGCAGGATCTTATTGTTTATTACGAACCATCAAGACTACTTAGATCTCAGGGTGCTGGCCTCTTATTCGTTCCCAAAATTCAGAAAACCTCAGCAGGGGGAAGAGCCTTTTCTTATAAAGCCCCCCAACTCTGGAATAACCTTCCAGATAATGTTCGGGACTCAGACACAGTCTCAATCTTTAAATCTAAGCTGAAAACTTAAATGTTTAGTTTAGCTTTTGGTAATTAATGTTTCGTAGATAAGGGCTGCAGGTCCAGGGGTTCGCGGACCCAGGGAATTGTAGTACACTGAGATGCTGGAGCTGTCGTCTCGCTGCTTACACGCGATCACTCAGGTTTGTTGACGGTGGAGCAGATAGATGCTGGTGTTCTCAGGGTGTGCCCGTGTCCGTGTTACCTTCTGGCTCTCTCCTTTTAATTATGCTGTGATAATCAGACCTGCCGGAGTCGTCAGACATACCCTGATGCTGATGCTCAACATTCTCTGCCCTCCATAAAATTCCTCTTAGAACTAACTTTTCTCTTTTTACCTTCTTCGAGTAAATGGCCACCCAGCCCGACCTGCTGGAAGATTGCCTGCTGAGGTCCCCTCCACCTGCGTCTAACCAGCTGCCACCTACCAGTCCGGCCAGCGGGCCCCCCCCAACCCGCCACCACCCATGGCTCACCCGCCTGCCACTGCTGCCTGTTTGGTGGCCGTGCTGAAACCTAGATGGACTCGTGTCTGTCTGACACTATTAATATCACCACTATTAACTTTCTGTTGTATCTGCTTTGGTAATTTTTACCATTAATGTTTAAATAGTCTGACCAGAGGAGGATGGGTCCCCCTTGTGAGTCTTGGTTCCTCCCAAGGTTTCTTCCTCCAGCTCTGAGGGAGTTTTTCCTTGCCACTGTCGCCGTTAGCTTGCTCACGGGGGTCTTTGACCCTTCATGTTATTTCTTCTTTCTTCTCTGTCTCTGTACTTTTTTAAGTACTAATTATGTAAAGCTGCTTTGTGACGACAACAGTTGTAAAAAGCGCTATACAAATAAATTTGACTTGACTTGACTTGACTTTCAGTCCTGTTGTGAGGTGAGGCCTCTATGGATAACATCCAAGAGTCTTGGGGTCCAAGATCCTGACACTGTTCCACAGGTTGTCCATCCTCTGAGCACTTTCATTAGGTACTAACCACTGCATGCTGGGAACACCCCTAAAAAAACTGCCATTTTGAGGATTGCTCTCATTCCTGTCGTCTAGGAATCATAACTTGGTCCTTGTTGCTCAGATCTTGTCTATTTTTCCAGCATCCAACACATCAACTTCAAGAGCTGACTGTTCAAATTGCTGGCTCCTATGTACTACCTTCTGATAAGTGCCTTTATAGCGAGATAATCAATGTCAGAAAAAGAGTACTGGACAGGGTTTTTTGTTTGTTGGTTTTTGGTAACTGGTGAAAGTGCATTAAAAGTGCAACACTGGTCTTAATATCCAATTGTGTACCTTTACTGAGTTTTAAGAAAACACTGTATTAATAGAGGAAAGGTACATATTTATACCTTAAAGTCCAAGTGAATTAAAGATTAAACACATTTCCCTTGTCTCGATGATGTATTGAGTAAAACACAGTGAGCACATCATCAGCAAGTTTATTTATTTATTTATTTATTTGTTTGTTTGTTTTCGTTTTTTTACATATGAACACTTAGCCAACTGAACTAAATAGCAAATATTAGACATGATTTTGACATTGACCATTACTGATAAATATA
The DNA here is from genome assembly GCF_030463535.1 of Salminus brasiliensis. Classification (NCBI taxonomy): domain Eukaryota; kingdom Metazoa; phylum Chordata; class Actinopteri; order Characiformes; family Bryconidae; genus Salminus; species Salminus brasiliensis. Next base: position 77,878,170 of record NC_132878.1, on the reverse strand, counting down.
ATATATCCATGTTTTACTTACAAGAACTGTCTTATATATTTTGTGATGCTAAATATGACAGTGGCCAAGGTAGATTTAATCAGACAGTTTGTATTTATTGCTTGTAGCACTCCATAGGGTATAATAAAGTCACTGAGTATAAGGGGTTAAAACCACACATGGTATTAGCACTAAAGACTGAGTTGAGGATATCCTGAAAGCTACGGTCTAGTATACATGTTTGTGAAAATATATAATAAAAATGCAAAGTCTGTTTTCTCCCAGATTCTTTTTTTTTTTAATTAAGAGTTTCATCTTCTGTTTTTAACATAATGGTTGTATAAGGAATGACTAATCCCATTCAACAATCACTGCCAATTTTACACAGATCAAATGAAATTAGAGAAATAAGCCCCATGAGGCATGGAAACTGGTTAATGTATGAAAATTGTCCAAGTTCTATCTTTGCCTTATAAGTGGCTGATGTACAGCCAGGACGAACATTCCCAGTTCTTTTCAAAATATGGTTTAGTTGAGTATGTCAAAATATGATAAGAGACCATGCTATTAAAATGGCCCAGTGCGCTTTTCCATGCCCTCTGGGCTCGATTATTATTGCTATTTGTCCATTTTCGGAAACATCTCTAGATATAGACAGCACATTCACACGTAACAGCAAGTAATGGCAATGCCTTGAACAGCATGTATGCGGGATGAATCAAGACAATTTTCCAAATATAATTCAATCACTGCCTCTTGACTTTTTCCAAAGCTACAAAATGTGCCCTCAATGGGCCCATTTCATGCTCACAGCATTGTGGGTAATAGCGCAGAACCCCTACTGATTTCTACTGAAACTTAAATAGACTTAAAATGGCATTAAAGTACTTTTAACAAAAGATTATCTTTATCTACCAATATGACATCCTAAAATAAGCCCCCTCTGTCATTATTATTCACAGTATTATTCATTCATTAATCAGAACAGAAGTTAACAGAGAACTATCACAGATCCCAGATCAGTGCAATTTACAGCTCTGTCTATGTTTTCTTTTCTTCTTTTTTTTGGTAAATTTGTCCAAATTGATTTTTTTAGTGCATGAGGTCCTTTTTTAATAATGGTAATTTAATAAAACATTTAAATTGGATCACATTCTGCACATCACTGACATTGTACTGATGGAGACGATGTAATCTGGAGAGCACAGCATATTGTATTAAACAGTAAGGATTGCTGTAAGAAATGTGCCTAGGACTGTACAATGTGAGTGCATTATATGAAATGATATGTGCATAAGACAGACCATTTAAAAGACATGGTTCAGGTTCAGGTCAACTTCAGGTTCAAATCCAAATGACTGAAAAGCTAAAGATACAGACTCCTACAAGATGCTGGCTAAACAGAATGCCTTCAGTGATCTTATGATTCAAAGTCAAAATACAATAAAATGAAACCCTGTAACTTTTTGATTTAGGACTGTGCATGCTTAGTATTGTCTTGTCAGAAAAATCTTATATATATATACACATAAGATATTGTATAATCCAGTCTGTTCACTTTCTATTCACTGCTGCTTTAAATGAGCTGCTTCCAGTGCTGACCAGAGGCAAGTTACAGAATCAAACTGAGCGTATACCGAGCATTTTACACCAGCTTTAACACACAGATTACAATAGCACATTTACATTTACCAGTTATTTACAGCACAGAATCTGGTTTCAGCCACAACACTTCTTGAGTGAATGAGTCAAAGTTACTCACGGTCAGTTGTGCTGTATTCTTGATGGTCCAGTATGCCAGACTCCTGCAGGGATCTGATGCACGAGTCAACAAGCTCCAGTCCAGTGTTCAGTTCATCCTCTATGTCTTTCTGTCCATCTGTGGGGCAGGCAGAGACGAGGGAGGGCGGATTAGCCACTCTAGCTAAACCAACAGGTCAGACTGAGACACTGCACATCTCACCAAACACTGTATGTTGACCTAGACTCCAAGGACCTGAACTAACAGTGTTGTTTGTTATTGTTGATATTGTTATGCTGACAAAATATATCACCATATACATAACTGTGTATGCCATCAGTATTTGACTGTGTGTTTCATAGTTTTTAATCATTTCAATGTCAGGAGTTCAACAGAACATAACTGCTCCCAGGCCACAAGCTGTAGTGCTGTGAAGTGCATGTAATATTATTAACCAGGCCATATGTTTATACAGGGTGTTCTGTGACTACCTTTTAGAATCTGACCACTGACACCTTGTGGGGAGTGTGGTTTAACTAGATCAGGGGATACGACTCTATACTAGAGCTTATGGATTAACTTCTCAACTGAAGCATCAAGTGGAGCCAAATCTATAGTGGAGCTTTAATGAGTGCTGCAGGTGCCACACTCCAGTTATCAGTATATTTTATTACAGATATCATTTGCAAACTGAACTCATATGAGTATTTTTTCATAGCTAGTTATTATTATTATTATTATTATAAGTAATATTTGTAATTGTAATATAACTGTAATATAATTGTGCTTACATTGATTTGTGGATACTACAGGCTTCATCCAATTTCTGTGGGTATAGAAAAGGCAAGCTTCACCTCTAAGCCAAGTATCAAGAGACTTTTCAGCGTTCTTTAGGCCCAAACTGTACTGAAGGCTAAAGTTAAAATGTAATGTAACAACATTAAAATGCATTAGAAACCGTTCACCTTGACAACTTCTTTATTTAATCCTCTTCTGTTGAATCCAGATTAAAGATTAAAGTAGGATTTGAAATACTAAAACCCATATTCCTCTTTCCCTTTTCTGCCTCCACTTTTTCCCACAGACATAATTACTCTTAATTGCTGTTGATTACTACTTTGTAGAGAACATTTCTTAAGGTTAAAGGCATTTTAATGACGTGAAGGTTGTCTAAAACTTTCACAAGTCTGGATTTTTTTTTCTCTCGCTGCTCAGCCCTGCTAATATTCACCTGTCAGACCTCTGAAATGTCACATTATCAATCATATGCTGCGTTTAATATGTTTCAAATTAAACCCACTCACTTCCTGAAGGGGCAGCTGGCCCGGGGTGAAAGAGGCTTTATTTGTATTACTTTTTTTTATATAACAACTGGTGTGATGCACCAGCTATTACATGTGAGAATTGAAGGTTTGATGTATTTGGGAGAAATTAGAAAGTGAAGGGTGAGTCACTGAGGTGATGAAACTTAAGGTTAAGAGCAGTTTCTTGCCGGTAGGTTAAATAAGAGATTAAACAAGAGATAATAAAAATCACCTTCGGTATTCCAGCGAAGATGCTCATCCCCTGAACTGTAAGAAACAAACAGAGAATTTTGAGAAAATTAACAACAACAACAACAATCACAGCAAAAAGACGAAAAAAAAAAAAAATATATATATACACACACACACACACATATATATATATATATATATATATATATACACACACACACACACACACACATATATATATATATATATATATATATATATATATATATATATATATATATATATATATATATATATGCACAAATGATAATCTAGACACCAAAACAAATAAATATCCTGATAATAAAATTTAATAAATTTTTTCATCAATTTTGTGATTTGCCCACCACTATTCAGCTATTTAAATATGAGGCATTCCGCATAGTAATTAACTCTACCAAACCAAAGGCCATCCAAAGTCTTTACAAAGTGTACTTTAACTAATTAAAATCTGCCACCAGAGGAGTGACCACATGTCTACATTGGACATAATAAAATGGAACAGAATGTGGAACTGCAGTGTTCTATGTTAGTCTCATCATTGCATAAAATAAGCTCCATGCTGTCTTTATTGTTGGATGCACTGTGATAGTTTTGGATGAAGTGTGAATGAAGACATTCAGAACATAATTCAGATCAGTAAGCACTTATTTGGGATCTGTTTCATTAGAGAACCTAATGTGAAATAATTTTTTTTTTCCTATTTTAACTATTTTTGTTAAAAAATACAGTTTATGATACAAAATTGGCTTTTGTGAGATGTATGTATATATATATATATATATATATATATATATATATATATATATATAGAGAGAGAGAGAGAGAGAGAGAGAAAGAGAGAGAAGTATTATATATTGTGTTATCCTGTGTACTACGATTTTTTATAGTAAGGGGAACTATAAAGTCTCTGTTCATAAAGGCTGGAGTTCCCAGAGAAATCAATGACATGGCTCAGGTTAGCGAAACAGAAGAAGGTGGAACACACTGGAGGCTTTTTTTCTCCTCAGTATTAGAGCTCTATCCTGTAACACACCATAAACAGTGCAGGAAGGCTTACAGCAGGGTTGTGAAATTGAGCACACCCCCACAGGCCATGCCGTGTGCTCACAGACAGGCCATGTGTACGGTACAGACCAGAGCGCAGGTAGGGTGTGTAAACACAGGTTAACCAAAGGAAAACAAATGGCACCTGCGGCCGGAATGGAGTATTGGATTTCCAGGGTCATGATCAATGGTGCCGGAGCAGGACGGGGGCCATGGATCACACCGATGGAAAGGGTATCGGGACAGCCTGAGGGGGTCAGCGAAATCATATCAGCCGCTGCGCAGGGGCTCAGTGGGCTATCCCATGTAGCGTGAGTCAGTCTCCAGCACAGCTCAGCTTGATAAACGGCGGATGGAAAACCGTGGAGTCGTAGCATGTGTTAGTGGGCTTAGCTGCACTCCCCCCCTAACAAAAGCCTATTTATCACCTGTGAGCAAAGGAGAGTCACACTGCTGCTGTGTCGTTGAAGAATCGTGCGTGTGTGTGTGTTTGCAGGTGTGTTTGTTTTTGTACATTTTCAGGACAAAAAAATGTAGGAGTGTCAAACGCATCAGGGCATCATGTAGCATACGATTATTTCGAGCAACTCTGCAGCAGTAATCTTTGTCCGTTCATCAAACACACTGTGGAGAACAGCTGGTGTAATGAAGTAAAGAAGTAAAAACAAACAAAACATTTTAATATGACAGTAACAATTTGCATATTTGGTGTATTTAAAAAAAAATCAGAATAGTGTGGGTGAACAGGGGAGAACCTAACACATTCAGTATTATTCTGCTTATTTGTGCATCCATCTTAAGCATCCCTGTTGCAAACTTTACCCAAGGAAGGGTTCATTATAACAGGCTAAGGAGCTAGTTGTAACGTTTGTAACGCTTGTTTCATTCCAGGTTTGGCCGTTGTCCCTAATAAACAGTGTTTTGCCACTCAGCCCAAACGTGTTCTAGTGGGAATGTGACATCAATGGATACCTCTACTGTCTTGTCTTTTAGTGGAATCCATCGTTCTGAGGTTGACTTACTTGGGGATTCATCCTTTTACACCTAGCCTGCGTCCATACGAGACTCCCAAGCCTCACACTAATAGAACTCTGCCATCCACTCACACACACTAGATTGATCTATGTGTTGTCTTATGGCTCTCATGGCACAATGTTTACAAACTGTACTGGCTTAATTCACATGCTTCAGTAACGTGACAGACATCTGCTCACTATGTTTTCACTGCCGCTCTGCATCCAGACTGAGGGAATTATTACTATAAAAAGTAACAGTGGCAGTAAAGCTGTACACTACCGCACTGTTTTGGTTAAACTTTGTCGATTAACCCATGGTTCACATGCGTCCCGGACCACCTTACACCACTGTGCTGGGATTAGACCTAGCTTGGAGTGACTAAAACAAATGAGGTAACAATACGTAAATTAAGTCTAATTTTATTCTTATGAAATTTTATGATCTGATCTTTATCTGACTTTTTAAGATAACCGAACACAACCAGGGCTATCTTGCCTTCTCAGGATAACCAAAAGAGTCTAACTTTTAAAAAGTGTTTTTCACCAAAGTTTTATGTGTTTTATGCAATGAAAGTAAAAGGGTTCAAACCATCATTTTTGTTAGGAACTTAATGTTGCAGTTCAGTTTACACTTCGTATATATGACCTTATGTCCTTACAAGGTAGAAAAACACACCACCAAGGTGTGTGCGGGTGCCTGGCTGTATGTGCTCCGATTAAACAATCTATCTGGCATCATGAAGGGGGCCTTACACTCTCGGTCCCCTCTCCCTGCCCTCCAATTTCCCTGCCATCGTCAAGTAATCACAATCATTTATTCATTCACGTCCTGCGGCCTGCATTAAACATCCGCCGTCAGGGAGAAAACCCAGCGGGAGGAGCGAGGGAGTGAGAAAGAGAGAGACAGAGAGGAGAGGAAGTGACATTGGAGTGACAGCCCATATTTATGGCACACCGGCCGCGCTCAAGGACCGGTGGGCGCAGGCCATAAAAACGACAGACAAGCAGACAAATCCGTTTACTTCCAGGTCAACCCGAGCAGACGGACACAGACAAGGTCAGGTGCGCGGTGAAGGCCCATCAGCAAAGGATGAACAGGCACCAAACCTCGAAGTGGATCATGAGGCGGTGTTGCCCTCGTCTTCTGTAAGTAAATGCAGACAAGACACGCTCGGGCTGACCTGTTTCATGTTCTTTGTAAACATCTGTAAGCAAGAATGAGCAAATCCCCGCTAGGCCTTCCAGCAGTGTGATTCTGTCAGATATGAAGACGTTACTGGACACGGCTACCTGGTTGTATCTTGACTAAAAACATGACAGCAATGTGGAACAAACTGTGTGTTGTTGAAGCCTGATCTTTAAACTCACAATTATGAACCAAGAACTCTAAAAAGTGTCGGGTTTTTCTCCACTATTCAAAAGTACTTAAAATTGAATTACACTGCTGTTCAAACATTTGGTATTGTAGTGTGCAATAATATCAAATTAATCTGGTTATTTGCAAGTTAATAGCTTTTATATAATTAGCAAGGGGGTTTTCAAATTTGATTTGTGTGCTCGACAAAAACAGGGTAATAAATTCCTAAAATGTGTGTAAAATAGATATCATTGCTGTCTTTGGGTCTGTGTTAATGTGACCTTTTATTTACATGCAATCACTTTTGTCTATTCAAGCACTATTTTTTCAGTGGACCATATTACGATCTTTCAATTTGCCTTTTTAAACTTACTGATTGTTTTCTGACTGCCTCTACTCAGCTAAAGGAATATGGCTCAAAACCACTGGTCTTTGCAGAAACTCATATAAGTGTACAAACATCTACAGTGGCATCTGTCAGGGGTTGGGATATACTAGACATCAACTTAGTCATAACACTCAGTTCTTGAAGGTGATGTTAAAGGAGGAAAAATGGGCAAGAGTACGAATCTGAGACACTCTGACAAGAACCAAATTGACGACAGACAATAGACAACTGGATCAGAACATCTTCAAAACATCAAGCAAGTCTTGTGGAGTGTTCCCAGAAAGAAGTAGTACCTACCAAAAATGCTTGAAGAAAGGGCAACCTCTGAACCAGTGACAGGGTGATGGGCACCTAAAACCCACTGATGCAATCCATGGAAGCCCCAGCTCACAGGACTTAAAGGTAGAAAACATCTTTGTGCCAGATACCACGGGACACCTTCTGAGATCTTACGGAGTCTGGTTGTGCCTCAACCAGTTATAGATGTTATGGATGATCAGTGTATAATGTAATACGACTCCAACGACCATGGTATAGTGTGATTGCATATGCCATAATGCCACTATTTCTTTTTCCAAGATCGATCTTTTAATGAAACCTGAGTATCAACTGATACCAACATTCCTTACCAACCGATACCAACAAAACTACTAAGCTTTAAAAAGCACAGTTTTCATTGAAACTTTAATTTAGGATGAAAATATTTAAAGCTGGCTATCACGCTTAAACTGCTCCACAGTGTTACAGGATGTGTTATTTTTTCCCCTCTGATTTCCTGTCCAGTATTTTCTGCTGATATTGACACAACACTAATCAATACCGCCAATACCGATATGCCCTCTCTCCGCCAAATATGCAGGTTCTGGCGTCCCTAGCCCGACTATATTTCAGTTCAAACCCAGCTCCAAATCTGAGGCAGGTAATCAAGGGCTAATTACTTTGCACAGGAGTGTGAGAAACTTGAATGAATCCAAAATATGCTCTGCTGGACCCAAAGGATTAGATCAGGAACCTTTGCTATAAGAGCCATGCTCTATTTGACCCCACATGTCCTTTTCTGTTTGTTCGTACAGGACGTCCTGTAAGGTAAATAGCAGAGGCAGTATAACACAGTGTAATGTTACGTTAGCATAGTATGAAAGAAAGCACTTCTTCAACCACTTTGTGATGTTTTCTTAGCAATAGTGCAGTCTCTTTAGCTGTTAATATTTTTCCGCTAAATCCGAAGTGATAATCGGAGGCTTCCTCATTCTGGTAGAGACATTTCAGCCTTATAGGACACAGCTTTAAATCCTTCTGATAGGTGAAAGGTACACACATGAGAATGCAACCAGTGCTGCTAGCTTAGCAGCATTGTACGCGGTGGATAACAGCAAGTATATCGGCTGCCTCAAGGCATTCTGAATTGCACTGTACAGCCACTGCCTCAGCCACACTGTCCTCGCTAACCTGTACGCACATACATTACCCATGATTCTCCACCTCTGCCATTAGAGCTTTTGATTATTTGTGCTGTTTTGCACATAAACATCTCATTGGCCCCGTTTTCATTATTCAGACGCTAGGCCTATGTATTATTTAAGCTGAGAAACTCATTTGTGTAAACAAGGTGTTGAGAAAATCTATTTTGTCAAGACCTTTTCTCTCGCTGTGCGACACAGTAATGTGATGAAACAGGTGCTGATTCTTCCTTTGCAGCGCCAAACTTGCGCCACATATTGCCATTGCCACAATACTGACAATTTTCCCACCAGAAGCTATGGTTACTGTATTGCCAGGAAACTCAATGTCATTTTATCTACATGATTTTTTGAGGAAGTGCCTCAATTCTGATGAAAGTTTGGATTCTTAACAATGTAAATGAAAGATATTGGGGCAGATTCATAAAACTCTGTGATAAAGGCATGGTAAAATGTGCTGCATGTTCTGGTGCCTTTATCATTATATCAAAACTGTATTTTACAGTATTTTCTCTCTCTGTAGAAACAATGGCTTTATTGGGGCAAAGCAATTTTGACAGTCATAAAATCTGGACAACTGAAAAACTGGATTGGAACTTTTTGCCTTCACATTTTCAACCCAACCTTTTGGTGGACCCCAAATGGCCCAACCTTTTGCTTAACCTCAGCTCCCAGCACACTTGTACAATAACCAACTTGTGCCCGAACTTGTGGTACAATCCTGTTGATGAGGAACAGTATCCAAAGTATACAAGACTCCAGACTTTACTAAAACTCCAGGGCTTCTTACACACTAAGGTGTATTATTCAGTAAATACAGGAACGTCTGCGCAAACTAGTGGGGCTATTATTTTGGAAGCTTCGGCTCGTCAGTAGGCCATTGGCCATTTAAGGGGTTAAAAAAGTGTGAACCTAGTCTTCATTACTAATTTAAGGTACACAACTAAACCTCAACCACCACTGATGCATCTTTGTGGGTACATTCAATATACAGTGTTTGTACACTGAGGGACAAAAGTGTACAGTGTACAGTTGGAGCTTGGATAGAGTGTAAATAAGGTCCCTGAGAACTGGGTTGAGAAATAATGCCTGTTTTTTTCCTGAACACTGCAAACACTCGGGAAACAATGTGGAATACCCCAGTTCTGTAAATCTGAATGTTTTAGCGCACCCAACACTCCTGATTCAACTCATCAGCTAAATAATAAGCCTTCCTGAGTTGAACTGGGTGTGCAATAGCAGGGAAAACACTAAACTAAGCAAGGCAAACAGACTCCTGAACTGGGACTTAGAGCCACCGTTTTGCCATGAGCGCAAATTAGACAAATTTGTTTTAAACCTGCCAGAATAAATGTTTCGGCTTCTGAGTCAGGCCAATCTCCAACAGCAGCCGTAGAATCAGGCAGATGCGCATCGCAACAACGAATAATCCCGTACCTCAAAATTACAGTGATTACACTTCCCTCCAAGCAACAATGCATGAAATAACCTGTCTCTCACACACTCGCCGCAGCCAGCATGCCATTTGCTTTTCGCTCCTTCTAACACTCGGGCCTCATTGTTTCATTTTCAAGAGGCTTGCCACGTTCCCGGCTCCTCGACCGCTTGAAGTGTTTGCTTGAAACGCTGTCACACACCTTCTGCTCTGCAAGAGACAGGCGCACCGAAGCCGAACGCGAGCAAAAGACGGCCCGGGACAGGCAGGGCCACCAGACATACAATGTGATTTTCAGTTGCAACCTGTTGGCTTAGGAAGAATTCAAGGAAACACATATAAAGGATAAAGGATAAAGGTGCACGTATTCGTCACTGTACAGTGTGGACTGTACAGCGAAATGTGTCCTCCGCATTTGACCCATCTGGTAGTGAACACACTCACACACACACACACGTGTTAGGGGCAGTGAGTACACACACACACCCAGAGCGGTGGGCAGCCAACTCCAGCGCCCGGGGAGCAGATAGGGTAAAGGGCCTTGCTCAAGGGCCCAACAGTGGCAGCTTGCCGAGCCCGGGAATCGAACCCACAACCCTGTTATCGATATCCCGGCGCTCTAACCGCTGAGCCACCACTGCCCCATATCCATATGTTATGCATGTTGCAGTAAATTAAGTTGGGTGTGCCCTTGCATCTACGGGGTCTTAGGTATTGTTTGGTGAACAACCAGCATTTGTACAATTTGCCTCTAACCCCAAACGTACACTCTCAGTAAGAAGGGTTCTATATAGTATAGACAAAGGGTCCTTTGATTAGGAATGGTAGTGGGACTATTTCTCTGTACAGAATCATACTACATCAGTACACTTTCTGTTAATTCAACAGACAATTCCTTCGATAATTTAACAGCAGTTTCTGTTATAGAACAGTATATGTTACATGTATCTACAGAACAATTCCATAATTTTATTTATATAAACATGTGTATCAAACTACTTTTTCATGATTTATAAAAAACATGTAATAATAAATTATTACAATACAATAATAATACATAATATAATAATAAAACATAATAATAAAAAAGAATACTTTGTCCACTTGTACATTTGTTTTCTAAAATCAACTGTATTTTAAAAAGAGGTTCTCCTGCTTTTGTTGGAGTGACTGTCTCTACTAGATTTGAGAGCATTGCTGTGAGTATATGATTGCATTCAGCAACAAGAGTGTTAGTGAGGTCAGGATGTTGGATGATCATCACCCCACCTCATCCCCAACTCCATCAAGTATTGGATAGAGCACCACCCATCATTCCATAGAACGCAGTTCCACTACTCCACAGCTCAATGCTGGGGGGCTTAATACCCCTCTAGCCCACCCCTGGCATTAGACATGGCAACAAGTTCATGTTTATGTGCTCCAGAAAGTCCTATTCTATTGGCATTACTCTCTACAAGCATTACTCTGGATGTACCATTCCCCCACTGAGTCTGGATCTGTCCTTTACACAGTATCCCTTCTATTCCCCATATTTTCTTGCACAAGTCCATTCATCCCCTGCACAAACATCAGCAGCCAACAGATGAGATGCTGTTCATTTCTGTGAGAGAACAATCGTATCAAGACAGGTGCAACAAAATCGATAACAATTAGCAAAGAGAGACACGTAACCTTTTGTGGCTCGCACCGTGTCAAGCTGTATTCTCTGAAACTGAATAATATTGGTTAAATGGTACATTGTTATATTTGTATTGCACTAAATACAGCAACACTAGAACAAAAATAGTAAATAGAGAGAGAATTAAAGCAGTCTTGAGCTACAGTGAGGTTTTGACTTATAGTGTTTGTTAGCTACATTAGCCCTGTAGCCCCAGTTCAAAACTAAAGCAGCAAAATGATCAACGGCATCAGGGTTAAGTGAAAAACTGTGTAAGAGCGTAAAATATACCCTGCAAAAAGTACGGCCTGATGGCTGCAGGATGCCAGTCGATAAAGCAGAAGGGCATTACTTCTGGCTGGCAGCTTCTAATGACTTTCCAGCAACCAGTGGCCTTGGCACGGAGAAGGTGCTCACAAAGCGACACAGATAACTCATTCTGAATGTATGAATGAGATAACAAACGCTGTCATTCACTCCTTTGTGGGAATTAGCTTTGGTGAAGCAGGTCCAGAATGGCTGATCAGAGCAAGGCTCACCCTAAATGTGGAGGCACGGGTCTGTAATTGTGCTCCTTTGCCAGTTCTGCTCATGTAAGGGGTGGGAGGGGGTTGTGTGTGGAGGGGTGTTGGGACTTTGCCTCACGTTGGCTAGCTCACACCACTTAAAGGGTTGCTAAAGTGCCAGCAGGGAGGGAGTTACCATGGCTCCTAGACCGACTGACCCTCTTCTGAGCTAAGGGAACACAGACCGCCTCAGTGGGGGGCTTCGGTGGGGTATGCTGAGTTTGGTGCCAAGCAGAAGGCTTCAGATGGCTTCACCAGACATCCAGAACTTTAGCATGCTATGAGCTTGTTGAATGCTGGGCTGTCAGAAATCACATCAAAGATGTCAAAGTGTATCTGGGCGAATCTTCTGTTTGGGAAACTTTTGTGGCCCTTGGATAGATCTCCACAGATTAGGTAAAGTATCTGAATTTGGCATTGTGCTTCATTAATGACATCAATTAGTTGTTTTTATTTTATTTTATAGTGTTAAATTAAAACAGTAAACCATAACAGAGCTATATTTTGTTTATGTGGTGTGTTTTGTGAGGCGCTGTGGTGGTACGGATTGCTAAATTCATGTAACGCTCCAATGTCGGACCTCCCGGATTAAAGAGAAAGTTTGAATATTAAAATAAAGTTCAAAAATGTGCAAACCAGACCCAGTCAACACCAAACAAAGCCAAAAAAAGCGGAAAGACAGAAAACAAAGTCAAAACTAGAACAAGTCAAATCCATTATGAGAATCTAGCAAACGCTACTCAGCACCCAAAGTAAAAAGAATGGCAATACTTTGCAAAGAGACAGAGCAAACCCTCCAGTAGTAGAGGCTCCAGGCAAGCAGTCAAGTGATGTAGACCGGTAAATCTATCTTTGATTTGAAAGTGAGCCATGCATGGGTGTCACATGCACAACCACTGAATCCTGGGAAATGAAGTCCCTGGCGTTACAGTAGGGCAGGTGTGAAAACCCTAGGCTGCAGCCGAGCTAGTGTGCATTTAGCAGCCTATTGGTCACAGAGATATAACTGTATAACAAGACTGCATGGTGATGTCACCGGAAAGGTTCCTCTTTCAATAGAAGATATGCATTCCTGCTGGAACATGCCCCCTTTGGTCTGAGAGAGTAGAAAAACATTCTGCAATATGGCTGTGTTAATTAAGGAATATGATCAAACCAGGAATGATACATTTTTGTTATAGACAGTTGGACTCAATAGCAATCCAACCAAATTATCAAAGAACGATTGATGTGTAGCCAGGAACATCATGCTACACACACACACAAGTTTAATAGAAGCAGTGAGCACACACCCACCCAGAGCAGTGGGCAGCCAACTCCAGCGCCAGGGAGCAGAGAGGGTGAAGGGCCCAACAGTGTCCAAGGGCCCAACAGTGGCAACTTGCGGAGCCTGGGTATTAAACCCACAATCCTGTCATCAATAGCCCGGAGCTCTAACTGCTGAGCCCCCACTGCCCCAGGATAAATCCTCATATCTGAAAACACAATGTGGAGTGATTGGTCTTAGGAGTGTTTAGACTCTTTTCAGGTACATTTAGTAAGCTGCTTAATTTGTGTTTTGCAGCAACCCATTTGTTTCTCTTCTCTAGCTTTCACCAGTCTGTAGAAGGATAGCTCTGAATTCCTGCTGAATCTGTTTGTACAGTCAATCACACAACAACTCTTTCCCATTTTGTGTTTTGGCGGCATTCACACTGTAAACGCTAACATTGCCACTCAGTCTGTCTTTTTGCCACTCGGTGGGCATGGCTGCAGTGACTCCCTCCATCGGTGATGTCACGTGCATACCCTCTATTGCAGCTTGCAACTTCTGTGCTTTCTCATTTCTTCACGGAAATTAATTAAAGGTAACATTTTAAAACGAACTCTGCTATGGAGGCTTCGTTTTCTGCTATTCTCATGGTGCTGTTGCCCACTGCTGTTCATTTCGCATTGTGGGATGCATTTCTAGACTGCATACGAAGGGTCCTTTACTTTGAAACAGCCTTCTATGACGCAGCGGCCGGGAAATGCTGCTAGGGAGAAGGTGGCCGAATGCTGCATCATTGACAGGAAGCGTGACATTTCAGTGAGAGGAAAGCGCAGTCAGCAGATCATACAAACAGTAAAACACAGCAGAAATCCTTGTTATTTGTTTTTATCGTCGCTGTAAATCAAGCGGCCCATCATGTTAATCTGGTAATCAGGTACACGATTTTAGGAACATTTTTAGAGATTTTTAGAGATTTTAGATTTTGTACAAGCACCATGTTCAATCATATGATCATCACACAACTGATTGTGATGGTAAAGAAAAATAGTGATGCAATGGCAACAGGTTAGTTCATTAATAATGGGTTTCATGGCCTAATATGATCCCATTACTTCACATAGCTTGAAGCTAACTTCAAACAACGCAAAATCACCCAGAGATCCAGTGCCAAACAGAGACGCTTTAAAATATGATGTTTTGCTTGAACTTTGATTAAAGCCATGTTCAGCTCTTCCTTCCAGAGCACAAAAATGTAAAAGTTTTATTATAATAAACTGTAAAATAGTTTTTTAAAAAAAAGCTCCTGTCCCCAACCTCACACCGAGAGTCTAAATTACACTGTCACATGCTCCATTATCTAGTGTGCACTGCTGGTGCAGAGCTGCTTAAGAGTAGATGAAAAATTAGATGCGCGGTTTCTTGGCTAACACTCTGAATGAAAAAAGAAGACCTTACATCCACATGATGCCAATTAAAAACTGATGCTTTTAATGCTCGTCGCACGCGGCATCTCAGGATCCTGCAAATGAACCTGAATCCCTCATCTGTCTGTAACCCCAATCTGTCTGGCACAGTAAAGCAGTGGTGGCGAGCGGTGTACAGTGTTTACTGCCAATTAAAGCTGCTCCTTCCTCTGGGCTGCATGCAGCTTGTACAGCAGCAGCGTGGAGAGCAGCACTGTTGGGTAAACACCGGCACTGTTCGATATTTCCACACAGCCGTTATATAAAAGCCTCAATAATTCATGGCAGTGCTTCAAAAGAGTGAAGACACACACATATGCAGACACAAGGAAAGGCTTCTACACATACACCTATGCAGACATGCACTTCAGTTTAGACTCATTTAGATTTGAGCAAAGTGGATTTATAGATTTCTAACAAATAGCTGCAAATATTTTGTTTTGGGTTTTAGCATTGTGTTGAAAGCTGTGATATTACTACAGCCACCAGTTAGCCTGTGCTGGTCTACTTATACAGCTGCAATAAAAAGTATTCAACTGTAATGCAAATTATTATTAAATTACAAAATTTCAGCTGTTTGCAATAAACCAATCAAACAATAACCATTTAAGTATTCTAACATAACTAATAGAACAAGTGCTTTCTCCACATTCAACACGAAATGACACTTTTAACGACCCCTTCATAACAAGCATCTTCGGTACTTGCTATGACCTGCTGCAAATGTGATGCATAGCCAGGCACTAGCTTCTGGCAGCGTTCCTGAGCGATCTTAGCCCATTCCTCATGGGCACTTACCTCCGCTTGACTAATATTCATAGGATTGCGTGCTGCAACCGCCTTCTTTAAATCCCACCAAAGATTTTCTATGGAGTTCAAGTCAGGTGACTGAGATGACCACTCAGAATTTTCCAGGACTTCTTCTGAAACCAAATTTTGGAGGAATTGGAGATATGTATATGTATAAGAGAGAGTTGTTCCTGTAATGTTGCTGGTAAAAAAGTGACATTTTTTTGGGCACTATTTTGCCTTGCAACACCCTGCTCCACTTTAGACTACAACAAAATTATAATTAACATTAATTATAATCAGCAAAGCATTTTCTACTAAGTATTTTATCTAATATATTGTTTTTGTGATACCATTCAGTGTCTTTGATTGCATACTTACAAATTAATAATCTGTAAAATGTCCCTTTAAAGAGGCAAATAAGGAATGCACTTCTAATCTAAAAAAAAAAATCTTTATGATTCTATATTTTGTATTTTGTAATCATTTTAATTAACAGTAATGACCATGACAAGCATGCACACACACAGTCCACTAGACTCGTAAAGACACAAAATACTACATCTGATCTATAACTGTCAGGTAACACTAATCAGATTCTTAGCACGGCTCGTTAACCTGTAACCAGGTCGATGTCATAAAAGTCTCCATAACAACAAACACACAGCATCATTTCCCTGCTAATGTGAACCGAGCCGGTCTCCTTGTTCTGCAAAGCAGCTGCTCTTTATCCACACAGATAAAAGTAGTTGCAGCTTTCGTCTGACACTACTCTGCCTGTCATTAAGCAGCGTGCGAGGGTGTGTGAGGGTGTGTGAGTGCAGTTAGAACGTGCGAAAGCCTCGTGCTGAGATGACAAATGAAATTTGAACTGTAGGACTGATCAGACAGAAGCAGATCGTGAGGATGGTGTGTAGTAATGCAGTGCATATGTTACACATGAAAGAGGCCTATCTGGAACATTCCCTCTTCAAATGTCTGTGAGACTAGTAGGAGTCACTATAGTACTGATGAGATCACACTCCACATTGACTCATATGCCCGCTCTCTCTCTCTCTCTCTCTCTCTCTCTCACACACACACACACACACACACACAAAAACAGGGAAGATTCTAGAGCAGTACCTTGTAAAACAGTACAGCCTAATTCAACCTTATCCATGGCAGTGAACTCACACACACGCTAGTGAATAAGGTAGTGAGCACACACACACACACACACACACACACACAGCTGGTAGGCAACCACCTCAGCACCAGGGGTGCAATTGAGGGTTAGGTGCCTTGCTCAAGGGCTTCTCAGTTATGAATGTTGGGGGAGACAAAAGTGTGGTTCCATCCCCCCACAGCGCACCGGTTACCTTCTGGTCCCAGACCACTTTAGGCCACAGCTGCCCCCAGTGCTAGTAATGAGGAAGTAATACAAATGGTTGTACACTTTCCCTATATTTTTATTGTTCATGCTTAATTAAAAAAATTCAAACACTCATGACACATTTTCACTGCCATGAAAAACTCTGTATCTCCATTTGTTTTTACAGTTTATCAGTTTTTGACATTATTTGAATATTTTTAATACTGAATGGATCAATAGAAATGCTCCAAAGTAACTCCTAATAAAATCTTGGCTGCCATTGATTTTTCTTTTCTTTTTGAAGATATGAGGTTTTGTATTGCAGCAACAGTATACTGAAACCTTTGCTTATTTGAAGAGTCATTCCAGCTTAATATTAGTGAAAGCTGAATGAAAGTAATCGCACAGTAGACCAAGCTATACAGATGTGGTCAATATGGATGGGTTTGGGTACCAAACTGATATCAGCAGAAGATGCTGGATCTGATTTCGAATGAGAAAAAAAATTAATTCAATTCGATTCTGCAACAGATCTAGTCTGAAACAGCACACACTCACACTGGCTGATGAGGTTGGATGTTGTTAGCTTTTGGGAGCATGAGGGCCTACTTTTAGGAGCTCATCTGAAGTGAAGCACTTTTAATTTGAAACAGCTCACTTTCAAAATCAGTAGATTATAAAAGAAGGAATATGGGATTGGTATGGGAAGATGACCACACCAGTATCGGGATTATAAAAGAAAAAATGGTGTTGTGCCAAACTACACCACTTTTCTAAGAAAAAGAGAGCGAGAGAGAGAGAGATAGAGTGATGAAGAAGGAGAGCCACAGAAGGTCTAAGAGTGTGTGAGAGAGAGAACTCTGCAGTCATGAACAAAGTGTGCATGCATCACTCAAAAGGGAGTTGTGTTATAAGACATGGCACCCTGTAACACACTGACACACACACATACACACACACTCTCACACGGACATCATATAGTCATGCGCTGTCTCTGTTCTCTCACAATGAAACATACACATACACACACATCAGATACAGTCACTCTCTTTCTCTCACACTAAAATACCCCCCCCCCCTCCACAAACATACACCAACACACCACACATACTTACATCAGATACACTCATTCTCCATCTCTGCCTTACACACTGTAGAACCCCCAAGCTTGGTGTTTGGAGTTGTCCAGCTTGAGTCTGGATGTAGTTGTGTCTTCCACAGAGCATCAGGCTTTTAATGAGTCCCAGGGGTCAGACAGAGTCTAATGCATGACTGTCCACACGCAGTGTCCGGGGACAGGCCGCTTGGCAATTACCCAGGATGGAGCAACACATGTGCGTGCAAAAAGTGTGTATGAGTTTGAGTGACCACAAGAGGCTTTGCAAACACTTCATGAGTACAGAATATATGCAGATGCGGGAGACAAAGCAAAAGAGGCTGCATGAGTGTGTTTGTGTCTGTGTTTCTCCTCTTCATTAGAGTGTTTTATTTAAAAGCATCAGAATCTTTTTTTTTCTTTTTTTTTTGCATGTAGGCCGAGGACACAGCAAAGGGAGAGAGTGAGTGGGACACAGACTGAGCCTTATCTAAAGTGACTGGGGCAGTGGACAGAAATAAGCCTGTGTGCTGGTTTCTCTCAGCCAGTGTGCCCAACTAGTCCAACCAGGTTTACTTTAAGAGCTTATACCAAATAAAAAAGTATACCATACCATATACCAAGTATAACATTCACTCCCAAAGCCCATATATATGGAAATTAAGCTGCCAAAAAATAGTTGTTTTTGTACCCGTCAGGGTTGTGATTCCTCAAACATGAACACATTTATATCGGACTGCCTCTGCAGTCTGCAGCACTGTAGCACCACCCATTCTCACTGAAGTGATTAGTATTTTTTGAACTTGCCAAGACAGTCACTCTGAACAAAGACCATTTACATATGATCACTGTCATTTTTGTTTATCCCATATCTCATTTTGTGAAATAATGTGAATGTGGCACATTGTCTCAGAATTCCACGACACAATTGAAATGGACCAAGAGAAATGCTCCAAAATTGACTTCCACTAAAAGTTAAGAAAGATTTTACTTTTTTTAAATCTCCGGTAAAGTTTGCATTTTGGAGATACAAGGTTTTTGCATGACAGCAACAAGATTTTAGTTCTTAAGGTACAGTAAGTGAGGAAACCAAAGGCAATACTGACGAGGTAAAATACCCTCAGAGCTGAAGGAAGAAACCTAGGGAGGAACCAAGACTCACAAGGGGAGGCCCATCCTCATCTGGTCAACAAACAATCAAACAAAGCACATATGTCTCTGTGTCTCAACAGTGGTATATGTCATGGCATTATGAGCATAGCTGGGGTGTAGCTGGCTGTATGCTGGGCAACGTAGCAGGGCTATACACATTTAAACAAACACCATTTGTAGGTTTAATTGTGTTAAGTGTTGATTTTGTTAGAATTGACCAGATTTGTCTACACTTCTATCTACTAACAGCATTCCTTTTTTCCCCTCTACTAATGCCCCTGCCTCACTAAAAACAAAGAAATATCCACTCTTCTTATTGCCAAACATGTAAACATATTTTACCATGCTTTAAAGACTGGTACATGCATACAGTGAATTTTTCATTGCTGCTCCATTAAAAACAAAAGAATATCCAGTATACTGCTGTCCATCTTCCGCCATGATGTGAAAACAAGACATTCAATGAAACACATACTTACAGGTTTACAGATTACAAATTGTCATATTTTCATATATTTCAAGATTTTAAATATTATTAATAGTATAATATTTTGATTGGGGTGTGGGGGTATGAGTAATGTATTCATGGATAAGACCAGTACTTTATCATCTAAATGGCCTTTTGCTAGTGCGGACCACGCCCTGAGATGGAATGGGAGGGCAGACTCAGAATACTTTTGGCTTGGAGTCACTGTCAGCTTTTGTATGGTCCCCCGCCCGAGGAGCGGGGATATAAAAGGGCTAAAGGGCCAGGAAGAGGTGTTTGGGGCATTGTCCTTCTTCTAAAATGTAATGTCATAACTAAATCCATGGAAATCCATGCAGTTCCACAGTCTTGTTTTCAGCAGAGAAATAATCAATAAAGATTTAAGCTGACATTTAATAGAGATAAGCAATCAAACAACAATTACCCACCCACTAAAATACATCCAATAAAGCAAATGTCTAATGGGTAAACAATTCACATAGGCCCAAACCATTTTGTTCTATGCTTAAATGATGAACACTGCAAAACCTCCCAATCACATATCATAAAGTGTGCACTCCACAGTACAAACCATCACAAGTAGCTCAGTGGTTAAGGTGCTAGCCTACTGAACACAGGGTTGTGGGGTTGAAACCTGGATCCACTGAGCTGCCACTGTTAGGCCCTTGAGCAAGGGCCTTAACGTCTCTGCTCTATGAGTGCCACAACAAGGCTGACAAGAGCTAACACTGGTATATCAAAGTATCGCAACATTATGTCCTGCAGTACTTTATCAATTTTTAAAAATTTAAAAAACATTTTTGATTTATACTTGATTTATACTATGATGCATTTTTCATTTATACTTCACTTTCAAGGATTGGTGGTTCAGTGGTTCATTTGGTGGTTCAGCCCTATAGCTGACCCTGTGCTCTAGTTTCAGTGGACTGCATAAGTGTAAATGACAATAATGGCACATTATCAATATGACCAAGGGCTGTAAAATAGGGCCACATTCAAGTGAAGCATGTAATGTTAAAAAAATAAATAATGAAATGAGAAACAATACGCCAGAACGTCTACACCATTAATGGTCAGGAGTGTACAGCTGCCCACCCACAGACTTGTCGCACTTAGCTACGACAACGACTCAGCGGATTTGCCGTATGCCACCCTCCCAGAGTCTCGTTAAGCTCTACTTCCCTCTTACTCATCTCTCAGCTAAATGAACAGCACAGTTAAGATGGCAACTGTGCCCACCAACGCACCTAGGCCGTCCAAGTAAACATGGCCACTGTATTATTTGAAAAACAAGGCGGGCATGCAGGCAGTAATGATGTTTACCAAGAGGCTTTGGGTCCTCTGCAGGAGCACGCAGTGAGGCTCATCACTGCCAGCTCACTCCTAATAAAGCTCTAAAAGAATGAAGGCAAACACACAATTTCATGTTTCGATAAATACAAAGAAAACTATATATTTTAGACACAACAGAGCAGATTTTTTTTAGTTCAAACTGGACAGGATCTGATTATTCATGCTCGGACATCATTTCTCAGATGTCTGTTGGGTTTGGACCTGGTTTGGATTCCCTCTCAAACGTCTTTGGTCTGCATTTGGTCCTTTTTGTTTTTCCTCCCTACTTTATTCTCCATCTCTAATTTGATATACTGGTGTAACTCACGTTGTTGGTTGTTGAGATCCATGAGGTTAGTCAAACTACACACAAAGTTTATCTAGGCCTAAAACATTTGGGATCATGTTTGAAGTCACTGATAAATACATCTGCTACAATGTAATATGAATATCATTTTTAATAGCAAGTGTTCAGGCTAGTTTTTCCTTTTCTTTTTAATTAGTTCATAGTTAATTAATTCATAGTCCATTCGTTCATCCAATCATAAAAGTTACAGTCAGTGAGACAATAGGAATGTGACGTTTCATTCAAGCTCTGGTTTAGGGGTGTAGCAGTACATTATTTGCACTGGGGTGATGTACAGAGTCACATGGAGAATACAGGGGGCACTGGTAGCTCAATGGGTACAGTCCTGGATTACTGACGACAGGGCTGTGGGTTTGACACCTGGGTTCCCTAAGCTGAGCTGCCACTGTTTTACCCTTAAACAGGGCCCTTAACCTTTCCTCCTTCAAGGGTGCCTCAGGGAAGGCTGCCCACCACTCCATGTATATGCGCTTACCGTATCACTGTGTGTGTGTTGTCACACATATCACTGTACAGATTGGTAATGGCAGAGGCCAACACAATCAGTGAATGTGGTTGGTTTGTCTGTCTCACATGGTATATACTTTTAAGGTAATATATGGTAAAGTCATAAGCAAGTGCGCCACATGGAAACCTTTAAGCTGTAAGTCTGGTTGGTCTGTAAGTCTGTAAGTCTGGTTGGTGTGGCAACAGATAACACCACTACCTGCCAGTCAGCTACCACACCATGTGGGAGACTGGGGTTTGATTCCCGGTCTGGGTGGCTATGCTGCGCTACACCAATAAAAGTCCTTGGGCAAGACTCTGAACACTACATTGGCCCACCTCTGTAATATGAGTAGCTCTGGATAAGAGCGTCAGCTAAATGCCATAAATGTAAGTCACTGGATTTCCACTTGCATAGGTAACGTGGGAACTATAGTAGATTTACAAGTATTGCTAAAGTAACTGTAGTCCTGTCTCCAGTCATGTTGGGAATATTTGTCTAATTACAGTAATTTTATGGACTATAGTCAGATTCAGGCAAAATCTCAGGCCTTAGTAAAGCTAACTGACACACTTCATGAGCAGGAAGGTTTAACTACACAAGTTAAGGTTTATATTGGTGGAGATGGCATTTGTAGTGGAGGAGAAGCTGATTTAACAGCAGGCCCTGAGATTAGGCTAGCTAGCCCTTACAGAAAGAAATCAATAAACATTTTACATTGCTCAGAGACCCAATCAAAGGAATGTCTTTCTCACTTGGTCAGGGCATTGACAGAGAGATTAGTGAATTAGCGTGTCAATACAGTTTCAAGGCAGAACCAGACAGGAGGAAACACTTCATTTTAACCTGAAAGTTTTCAGAATGAGCAAACTGGATGAAGGAGGATTAAAAAAAAACAAGGTGAATGTAGAAGCAACAGTAATGTAGATAAAAACAAATGCAAGGAAGCATCTAATAGTCACAGGGTGCACTAACTGACACATGGCATCTTCATATGTTATTAAGTAGTGTTGCACACATTTTATGCACAGAACTACAGCCTATCTACATCACTCATCCAGCTGGACTAGTTTGTTTTAACTGTTTTTTTTTTTTTTTAGAAAGTACACAAATGAGATTGGCCTTAAAATCTCAGGGTTCATTTGCTCAATAGAATTTGACATAAAGGGTAATCCGGCCATTTATTCTAATGAAGAAAAGGATTAAATTAAAACAAAAAGTTATTTTAAACTGCTCAGCTAAGCTTAGAGAAGAATAGGTTCATGACATATTTGAGCGATATCTGTTAATTTGGTCTGCTTATTAAAGTTTTGAAACCCCTTTGTAGGAAAGGAAAGCCATTAATAGACAAACAGCTATTAGTCTTATCTAAATTATCTAAAGTATGAGTCTAAATGTCATTTGTTTTCTGAAATATGACATTTTATCATATCTTTTTATTATTACTATTATTTTAATAATGATCTTTTTTATGTGCATGATTTTGCATGGATCTGAACATTAACAAGATATAATTCCAACTTTGAACCATTTCTATTTATCCATTGGCCACACAATAAAAAGGGCATTTAATGTTCAATTATGTAAAAAAAAAAATGGGTTGCAAAGCTCTGATTATTAATTTACTGGCAGTCAATCTACAGTATGAAATCCTGCTACTGGCACATATCTAATAGCTGATTTAGACATCCACCTAGTTCCTCCTGAATGTGATAAAGATGGCACATTCTATCAAATCACATAACTGCACAGGCATGGTCCAAAATTGACAGATAGGCATCGGTGCCATCCCTCCAATCTTCTCAGGAGACTGTCCTGATTCCACTTCATACAAATCCAAAGTGACAGTGCATGCTTTGCAGGGACCAGGCCAGGACTCATGCCAACTGGAATTGAGACTTTTGCACAATGAGAAATGGAATTTTGCATTATGAGAATGTTATAGCAATACATGTGTTTCACCTACTTTAGATCTAGTATGAATCGTATTCTATTGGCAGATCGTTTTCTTTTAGGAACAACTGCTTGAAATACGGCCATTTAAAAAAATATAACTAAAAAAAAAACTACAAACAGTCAGAGAAATATTAGATATACTGATTAGAATTAATATGATTTCCCTTCTTTTTTCACTGACATGTTCTATTGCCTCATGCTCAGTTTTCAGGACTATATCCTCTACTGAGTATTACTATTGTATTCACTATTCAACAAAGCAGTGACAGCTTGTCTTCATAATGCTACCCTGTCACTCAACCAGCAGAAGTCAGCCTTTGTTCACCGTATGGCCCACAGAAAGAATATGCAAATCAAGTGATCCAACTCTCTCCAGTCGTGACTGCGGCTTTTTTTTTGTCCATCGTGCCCATGTTTGGCTGCATATCCAAATTCAAACACAACTCAGTAGGCCTGCAATAAGCAAGCTGTTCTGCGCACGCTCTACATTCACAAATACCAGTCTTCTTCTACCACCTAATTGCTTTGCACATATTCGTCCCTAACCCTGAGAGCTCAGCATTGGATATGTGCTCTCTGCTTACAACTCAAGCACAGATGGTCGTTAAAGAAAAAGCATTTTCTTTCACATTTCATATTCATTTTAAATATGACTAGATTATAAGTTTGTGTCACTATGTGAAATATGTGAAGTTTTAAGTGTTTTTTGTTTTTAACTAAGCTTAATTTACAACTAAATTATGTAGTTATTATTGCCTGCATATTCTTTTTTTTTTTTTTTTTTTTTGGAAAAAGCAAGTTCAAAATGAGTCTCCGTCAGCTGTGGAAAAATGAATGAATCAGCCACTCAACTGCCACCAGATATCTACACAACCACATTACTAATACCATACATGGTTGCACGCCAAGATTTGAGTACCTTTGGCCAAATAACACATTTCGTAGCTACACAGCCTTTAGCTAATAAGCATAAAACACAACAGTCAACCATAGTAACACCCCTTTGGCAGAAATCACAGCTTGTAAATGCTTTTTATAGTAGCTAAAAGTCTTACAGTTCTTATAGTTGGATGTTTTCCCCCAGTTTTCTTTGCAGAAGACATCTAGCTCTGAGATAGTACCGGGTCATGTTACACGCACAGCTATCCACAAATTCCCTATGATGTTTAGGTTGAGGGACTGGGAGTGCCGTTCCGTGTCTTCCGGTAGCCCATGGTGGGTTTGATGTATCCTGTGTCCTCTTTTTAGTATCAGGCTTTTAACAGATGGTCTGACATTTGCATCCAGGATTTGGTGGTATTTTTTGCGAAATCCATTCTTCCTACCACTGCTCCCTGCCTTTTGACCATGTTAAAAACTATATGGACTCTTAACTATCTGCCACTATTATTATTACCACTATTAACCATCCTTACTCTCATTACTCTGACCATCACTGCCATCACCATATTAAGTTATACCAAACCATGATTATTTTATATATGATTATGAATATGTTGGACACCTGAGCAGTTTAGGTTTAGGTGGTTTGGTGACTTTTGTCAATAATTTATACATAGTTTTGACCAGAGGACGATGGGTCCCCCTTGTGAGTCTTGGTTCCTCCCAAGGTTTCTTCCTCCAGCAGGAGTTTTTCCTTGCCACTTTCATCTTTTTCACATTTTCTTATGTTGTTGATTTCTTGTCTTTTTACTAATTACTGATTGTGAAAAGCTGTTTTGTCACAACAACCATTGTAAAAAGTGCTATAGAAATAAATTTGATTTGATTTGACTACTACACTAGCACAAATTGTTCTAGAAACTACTGAAAATGTATATATATATATATATGATTTAATCACTTAAGCACCCATTTTTACAGGCAAACAGTGAACTCCTAAAGTCCTAAGTGGTCTTTCTCTTCATTGATCAAAAAGATATTTTCGTTCCATGTGGAAAATTCAATATAGGTACACTATATGTATTGTGACTCGAATGTTTCATTCAGTCCCATGGACACATGCAGTCTTCCTTAGTGAAAGAATGGGTCGTGCTAAAGAGCTCACTGAATTCTAGTAATAGGTACTGCAATAGGATGCCACCATTGGCGAAAATTCTTCCCTCCCAGATATTCCACCATCAACTGTGAGTGGCAGTGGGAGCTTTCAGAAACCACAGCCACTCAGCCACCGAGTTCCAAGCCTGCTATTAGAGCTTCAAGAGGGGACCGACTCCACATACAGTTTTAATGTCTCTGGATTTAAAATTGGATGTCATACAAACTCCTGTAGGCGTAATGTGTAGGTGCCCCAATATGTTTGTCCACATAGTGCACTTCTGCATCAGTCCATGTGCACAGTAGACTCCAGCTGAGCAGTAGACAGACCAATGACATATTCTAATAGTGGTAGCTGGAAATATGCAATAAATGCTAGAAATAAGTTATGCTATATATGTTTATTTTTTTTGTTATCATTAGCATAAACAATACATATTGATACATATGTATTTCTTCTGAAGGTGGGCCTTGTAACTTGTTTTGTAATACAATGGTAAAATGCACACAACCATTATAAAGGGTTTCCTCTGTCAGTATTCTATTAAACAAGTGGCATGTCAATGACTGTTTAAGCCTTATTCAAGCTTTATATGACAGAAAACATACAAGCAAATGACTGGAGATCTGTAGGAAACCAGACAAACATGTAATGAGCAGATATGTAGACACTGACTGAGAGACAAAAAGGTAGGCTATGTTAGCATGACAGCCGATGATACAGTAGTACTGTTTGGAAGTTTATTTCATGTTGTAAAAACGCATGGAGCATTCAGGGTTGGATATTCTTGTGGTTATTAATGCAACACAGCAGTCGTTTGCCTTCAAATGCATGCACATATGCTAGCCTTGGTTACAACATTAACTCTCCAAGTGTAGCAAACAGCCTAAGGGATGATATAATAATGGAGACGCTGAAAATATGTGAACGCTGGGTTATGCAGTGCACAAAGGGCACATTTTCACAACTAAGGTTTTACCAGACTCATGGCCATTTGCACTGAGAGTCTGGTACATTTGGTCGAGAGCGAAAGCTGTTTCCGCTCTGTCTTTGAAAGATATCCACTCCTGCTGGGCGCTGGGCGGCGATTGTTCACATCCACTTTCAAGACATCTAGAACTGTGCTACTGTTCTACAGAAGGAAAAAATCAAACCTGACATGACTCCTCCCAGAGGTAAATAAGCCCAGTTTGAGTAATGGCTGGAATTGACCACATTTCTCGGCAGCTAAACTGGCCTTGTGAGGGTGCTAATGAAGATGGAGGGGGTAAAGAGAGGGTAGGAACACTGTGAGATAATGCTGCGATGGGAGGTGGTATCACAGAGGTCAGTGACAACTGGGGTGCGGACATAATTTCATCCCAATGCCCCACACACAACTGACTTTGTATGCAGCCTTAGCGCATTAGCTTCGATCATCACTTTCAAAGTAGTGCCGCCAGCCATGAGGAGACCACGCCTGCGCTTTTGAAGGTGCTCTAGCGCTCTCCTCTCACACATACATGCACACACTTATGATTCTGCGCCCCACATTTCCTCCTACTGGGAGCCCTCTGGGGCCTCATTGCTAATCCCCTCAGCCATCGGCCTGAGTGAGTGCTCATGTGGAATATGGATTCACACACACACACACACACACACACACACACACACACAAATGCCATCTCTCTCTGATTCATAGCTTTTCAGCCTCAGCTCAGGCCCAAGCCATCACACACAATCAGTGGACTCATTTGAGTGCGCATATGCAGCTGCCGGGGATGTGTGTGTGTGTTTGTGTGTTTGACACTGATGGAGTCTTTAGAACACATGTTGTAATTTTCTCCTGGGAGTTGCACAGTATGATGATCCATGCTTTGCTCTTTTTAGCCTCAGGCCTTTGCCGAGCGAGTTTTTTTCAAAATTCTGCAAGCAGAATGACGTTCATTTCAGTGGGAAATCACTGCAATCAAGAATTTCGCAGTGCGGACTTTTAAGGTAGACAAATCTGTGTGTTCAAGTTCAGCTTTGAACACAAATGTGAATCGTCAGTCAATAGCACAACTACTTTGAATGCACTGACTTCCGAAGGGACGGTCCTTTTAACAGTAGCAATAAAGAGTAAAAGGGGGAAAGCACTACAGTAAGCTCTGTCCACTGACACAGCATTTTATAGAATTATTTCCCAATCAATAATGTATTAATACATCAACATAAGGCTGTGGCAAATGCTTATTTGAATGATGGATTAATTGCATTACAGCATTTTCCAGTATTCAATTAAGGAAAAACTCCTGTTATTACTAGCTCCTTTTTTAAATACCCTGTATTAATTCATCAAAATTAAGACTCCATATTCTTATTCATATTTGCTCATCAAAACAAATCAGGCTTTCATCAGACTTTTTATTTAAGTTCAAGCAACAAATGTTATTGCCTACCTAGTCACCAGTCATGTAAGTCAGTTCACCATCAGCGAAAGAGCAATTACAGGGATGTTTAGAAGCATATATTTTATCAGTCAACAAGAACCTATTGAAAATGGAATTTCTCAAAGTCTCCACTCTCAAGAATGTTTTCAGTGAGCTACAGCTCCTAAGACTGTCTTAAAATAACAGTCTCCAGATCATGTTGATGCTCCACTGACCTGTAACAGCTTCTCTGCTGTTGCTACTCCAGGCTTAGCATGCTTCTAACTATACTATGTAAATTTAGCAAAGCAGGCAGGACAACACCCACAGGAACTGCAAAATGCTAAGCAGTCTAAGTGGTGTGTGTGTAAAGTCCAATGTCACTCCACTGCAACAGTCCACACGCTTATTCCACTTTCAATGGCGGTTCTATTTGACTCAGTATGTAAAATTTCATGCGTGCCATGATGGGGTGAGCTCAAAGCACAATTTGTCTTCAATGCAGTTAATAACACTCTCCAGTTGTAGGGGGGAGCCCATGTGCAAACACACATCACTGTTCTGCTGGTCCTGCCTTTGGCATTTTCCCTCTGTCAGTCATGTAAAGGACAAATACTGTATTATTAGCCAACTAATTAATTGCAGTACGTACTGATGCCAATGTTTATTAGTTGTTGCAGTCCTACATACAAGAACGACAGTGTGGTACACAGTCAGTCAAGATGTAGATTAAATGGTATGCCTGTCTTTAAGTGTTGCTTTTACTGTTCATGGTAATGAGAGTTACAGTTAGGTTATAGATAGCGGGCTAGGAGCCAAGTCAGACTTGAAGTTTTCTTTTTGACATCTGATGGGTTAACCACGTTATCATAGTAATGGCTCACACTGCTTTTATTTATTTATTTATTGCAGAGATGAGATTGCTCTTAGAATGCTGGTGTTCAGCTGCCCTGATTGAGCTCATTTAGTGGGAAAGTGTGTGGAGCACCGTGAAGCTGGGGCAGGCAGACATAATCTTCGTAGGAAATAGCTGTCTGTGTTAACATGTATGTTAATGTTAGACATCCTCAAAACATGGTTTCAGGTTTCAGACATCAGACAAAATGAAACATAATTGTGGTGTATTTGGCTGTTTGGCGAAAATGTTCAAATTAACTTTACTTTTACTTTTAATATTAAAACTCAACACTCAAATGTAAACTTTGCACTTTACACCTGCGTTTGTCGTCATTATTGAGGAAAACTCCAGTGCAAGCTGAAACTGCTAAAATGTAATATTTTTTTTATTTGATTTTTTTATAAATGTACCACTCACGCCTATTTCACAGTGAGACTACAGATGTCTGGCATGACTTCATCCTAATGTATACCAGTAACTAAAACACACTAACACCATTACTGGAGGGGTGCTTGAATCCCAAAGGACTTTCAAGTATTTACACAACAGTCGGATTAATGAAAGCATTACTTAACACTTTGGTATCACCACTATTACAGTATTACACTGCGTGCTGTTAAGAACAAGACTAGATTATCATGGATTATGGCCAGGGGCAGCTGGCTGGTTTCTAAATGTGTGTGTGTGTGTGTGTGTGTGTGTGTACCAACATCTGCAAGACTGGCCCTCACACTGACCCTAGCACTACTCCACTGTCCAGATGGTGTCACTCGTTCATCAATTTCTTCTACATACCTCTCTGTCCCAGCATGTGGGCGGGCGGTAATCCCAGCTCAGTCTTTCTATTGGGATCCATTTCTAATATTTTAATATCAGATGTGATTAATACCGGTGCAATCACTGTAAAGTGCCTAGGCAGTTACTCACTCTAGACACTCATCCTTCACAGTTATCACCAAATCCAATAGCACCAAATTAGGCAGGGCTCATGGGGAAGGGGACTGTATTTAAGGTTTTGCAAATGAAAAAGTAGCAAAGAGCAACTTACCTACTTTATTTTGGGGATTTAGTAATACATTACAGCAAGAAGATTTGAGTTATATAATAGATTTGGGTTAGTCTGACAGGTTCCATTTGCAGATTCCACGGCTACTTTTCAGCTCAATTCAATTTGGCCTTGCCTTTTTAAATGTCCAATTTAATAGTTTAGAAGCTGTAAAGCTATAGTATAATACAACAAAGAAAGAGCATAATAATAATAATAATAGGTGATGATCAGGGATATCAGATGTCAATAACTTGGTAAACCATAGAGGCATGTTTGATTCTTTTCTAAGCATCACTTGACGGACTTCGTGCATTACACAGCATTACACTGATTTCAGTTCATTTGTGCTATCAACGATATACCACATGACCCCTTTTAAGTTACATTAGTTTTTCGCAGGATCTCCATATGGATTTTCTTTTATGATTCAGACCCGAATAGTAGTGTCTGAAATTAGAGGTATCTTATTCTGTTCAAACTAGCTGAGGTTATTCTTGAGTAAATAACAAAGCACCTTTGTAAGTCGCTCTGGATAAGAGCGTCTGCTAAATGCCCTAAATGTAAATGAAAAAAGGGCTCATTTATGCTTTATTCCCACCTACTGGACATATTTGCAGTAGTGAATATCCATACATTTTTATTTAGGAATGAATGTTCAGGTTCTTGATCAAAGATACCAACATGTATTCAAGGCCTGTAGAATGCTGTTTGGTCCACCGCTAGCGGACATATGTGTAAAGCACTGGAAGAAAGGAGGAAAAAGTAATTTTCCAATGTAGGTCCTCTTATCTACCTTGAGGAAGTCGCTCAATTTGATGGGAGCAAGGTCCATGAGTCCAGCATGGGAAGAATGCATTATGAAATTTTGTAATTGCACTGATTAATGAAAAAATTCATTAAAGTGGAATTTAAACTTAATTCTGAATAGATGCTTATCAGGCTATTCATATGTCTGTCACTGTCACTACAATACAAGCTTACTTTCTAGGTGCTAATATTTGACTTGTCAGAATTATATCAGGCTACAGTCAGGTTCTGACAAAAATTTCAGACTTGATTATAGCTCTAAAGCACACTGCAGATAAATGATGTGCTCAGGTCTGGGAACGGCGTAGTGTGTGGTTGCATGTCTTCATACATATAGCACTAGGAAAAGGCAGGACTGTGCTCAGCGGTAAACTTCAAATGGACAGACGTGTGACTGGGAGTGGCGGGTTTCACTCTCCATGTGGCGTCTGTTAGCTGCCGTATCAGAAGTGACACTGAGCATGCTACTCTAAGCATATAGAGAGGTTCAATGACATTACGTTAGCAGCAGTTTGAATATATATAGTGGTGCCTCACATGCTTCACATTCCCCCTTCCAGCTTGGTAGACTGTGTAATTGAACATAGTACCCTAACTGATACAATTATATAGCAGGGATGTCCCGATCTATAGAAGGCATTTTTTAATAGATTGGGTATTGGCTATATCTGGGTGTCATACCTGGATAAAGCATTATGGAAAATTTTTCCTTTACCAACAGCCACGTCACATGCTGCTTCTAGTTCAAAACAGGCATTTAACATGAAGTTGAATATCAGGCAATAAAAGGCATTGTGTGCATATTAGAGCAGTATGAAACCATACTGGATTCATAACACTGAAATAAAATGATTATTTCACATAGGTAGACCACATAAATCAGTAGTACCTTGTAGCCAAATCATCAGGGACATCGATCAAATTGGATAATAGACAATATTAAACACGCTATTAAAAAAACAAACAAACAAAAAAAAACATAACAGTCAGCAGTGTCACATTATGCATAAAATGCCATTGTAGCATTAGTAGCTTTACATGGCAGCCTTGCATATTACACCTATATTATGGGTGTGTGTTATCTATAAAATAAATAAATAAATAAATAAAAGATACGTAAAGCCACAAAGTCAACAATAAGGTATCTCGACTGGATGGGAAAAATTAAAAAAAGCACTACATCAGAACTTCAACACACGAATAGTTTTGCTTGCTTATTGGTTGTTAACAAAGCAATTGTAATTCCCCAGAAGGGGCTTGCTCAATCTAAGGATATGGGAGTTTTTTGTTTTTTTTTATTAATAGACAATTAATTGATTGAATCACTTGTATTTGGTTATAACACTAAATCATCAACTACAGCTGACTAAAATATATCAGTCAGCACATATATTCAGCAGGGAGGTTGAGAGGAATGAAGGGTTAAAATTCACTGAGGGTTTTGGGGGCAGGGACACAGCTGGAGGTCTGCAACCCTGGTTTATCCCCTGCATCTGACCATAAAGCAAGGTGAGCTTCCTTCACTGCCTTCACTGAGACAAATGATCTGATGTGTGTGCGAATGTGTGTGCGTGCTGCTGTGCTGTGTCTGTTCCATCATATAAAAAACACACACTGCACATGCCAACACACTCGTCATCTTGAAGTCTAGTGCAGATACAGTGCTGACGCTACTAGATACACATGCATTAGAAACAGTAACAGAAGAGAAAAGTCGATACCCGTATGTTCTAGTGATGGGATATTGGCATGAATGTGTTTAGGGAATTGGGCTGATCCCACCGGTGAATGCTGAGGGAACAAAGATTCTGATCCAATCCAAACAGCTCATTTTAAAGGACGCTATGTTTTAATGAAGAAATATCTGGAGTGAGTTTCCCTAAAGATTTATAATGTAATGCTAATGAAAGTATGCAGTCAACTAGTTCTTAAAACCTCCATAACTGAAGTGCTATGAACACACTTACACATTAACAACTGACCTGGCCTATTAGTTTTCGAGGTGACCTTTGCCTGCAGCTTAGCACCTTAAAGCCAGGGACAGCAAATTCTGAGGGAAGGGGTATGCATGAAACTGGAGGAATAATAATAATAATAATAATAATAATAATATATTATAAAACACATATATTACACATCATAAACAACACTATTAGTATCAAATAATAATATGTGGTGTTAATATACATTTAAATTGATTTCTGTGAGCATAAATATTTGTCTATGTATGTATGTTTTCAGTAACAGCTGAAAACATCTCTCAGTCAATCAGATTACAGGATGAGTAATACATTTTTTTATAAAAGTAAAAAGAAATCAGGGGTAATAAAGTTATACTATGTTTCTGACTAAGTTGAATTGATGTTTGCGATCTGACTGGTTATTTAAACTATTTAAAGTATTTAAACTGACTGTTATTTAAAGGGGAGGAGTCAACAAATGCTGACTGGTTTAATTTACGATGCTCTTCAGGAAACTAACTTGTTCAATTCTCACATCCTTTATTAGTTTACTTGTTTTTCACTATGGCTCCTGATCAGTACTGGTATCAGACGGTATTTCAGGTCTCAATATAGGCATCTGAAAAGAAATATTTGCACCACACTATTTGTAGTATGTTTCAATTTTCCAATTTAATACAAAAACTATGCCAACATTGTCTGGCCTCTCTCACTGCCCCCAGTGCTTAGACTGAGAGGGTTTTCTGAAATGAATGAGCCCTACTGTGTAATATTAATGTCGGGGAGAACAGGGCACAACCTAACAAGGGGTAAAATGTAAGATTTATGCGGTCAAACAGATTCAAGAATGTGCTTTTACTTATGTTCTATATTCCCATAGCAAACTTATCTCCTAATGCAGACTGATATTTCTACAGATTCACATGAAGAAGTTGGTGTACCATAAAAATGAACTTTTATCACCTTAAGCTTTTGATTACTGTGTTGCATAAGTCACATAATTCAATTCTAAATGAGTTTGCCTTGGATGGCTAATGGTTAATTTAGCATTATTTAAAAGCATGCCATTAAACTCACAGTAGGAGCCTGACATGCAAGTACAGCTGCCACATACCCCCCCGAATAAGTAATAAGCGAAGCCCGTATTCCCCATATACATTTAATATGGTATTTTGTTATGCATATATTAATTAAAAATCTAAACAAATCATGTAAACAAACAAATATAATATAATAATCATTTTATTGCACTGATATTCCCCCTTCTACTTAAAGGGTCGATATGAAAAAGCAATCAGATGTCACAAAACCCTACATTTACATGTATATCCTCCTATTCAGCCTACATAAACGTAGCCCTGCACATTCCTGCTGAAGTAGTAAAGAGTGTCTCAGTTCGTTCTTGGTTTTGAACAGAACAGCTAATCAGAACAGAGCATATTTACATATATCAATTTTAAATGGCTAGAAAACGAAAACAGCCTGTTTAATTCTAAGGTACAAAGAGAGAAAATGATTATAGTAATGGTCAAAACAAACACAAAATGTACATAAACACAAACCAAGTAAATGTTAGCAGGCCTAAGAAAGGAAAAAATGCCAGACATGGACCCTTTAAAAAGAATTTGACCCAGTCTGCATCATGCTTATGTAGATATTTTACATATTTAGGTTGGACAGTTTGTCTAGAGTTTGGTACCATCATATTCTACCAATATTATGGTTGTAGAAGTACACTGAATTAGTTGTGCACCAATTTGAGAGATGCTTTAGTGTCTGTTACAACTAGCTACTCAGTCGTTTCACTGTTTTTCATTTACAATCATGCCACTATTGACTCAACTGTTCATAAATAGGAGGTGCAGGCAACAGAATTGTACTTTCATTTGTATCAGTGAAGTGTAAGCTGGTTGCATGAAAATGATTCATCTTGCTCAAATACTTCTAAAATGAAATTAGATGTTTGTGCCTTGCTGGTTTTTAAAAATGCTCCACTCATTCACACAGAGGGCCTATGAACCTGTACTTTATATACGGTAAAACTGGAGCTTATCTCAGATTTGGAAGCTTAGGGGAGGTTAGGCTGGACAATGTGTGTACAATGCATGTACAGGCGCTGCAATGCTAGATAAACAAATAAATAAATAGCAAAAAAAAAACAAAAAACAAAAAACACCACAGGCCTGAAACCCAGTGTTTACAATGCTCACTCTCCCTGGAACCAAGAAGCAGCAGAGCAATAACAAATATAAACAGGGAGAGACGCTTGGAATAAGTGAACCATTTTCATCCAGCACGGAGGGCAAGGCATGGCAGAATATGAAAAATATCATGCCCCGTGGGCTCCACCAAGGACGGCTTACTGTGGAGACTGTTTTCATTTGGAACAAGCATTTGTGGGTTGTCTCATATAAATGCCTATACGGTCCACATGACTTATTGTCTCGCAGCACAGTACAGTGGGCGTCCATTTCCAAAAAGGCAGCTATCGCACTTTCTGCTCGGCTGGGCCACCTGAAAACACTCAAAACTGGGAGTAATTGATAGCGGTGACATGGAAGATCAGCGGGACTTATTTTTGACTGATGTTGGAAGGTGGAAAAAGGACACCCCCCCCCCACACACACACACACAAACACGTCTCGAGGCACCGCACCGTTACATTGGTGTGAGGAACAGTTGAGAGGAAATCCGAGTGAATGCTGCCTTCGGTGTATCCAAGTTGTTTTCAATCACTGAGCCCAAGAACCGCTGCAATTTACAGATCAATATTAGTACATATCTAATAGAAACTCTTCAGGCTACAAACAAATAAATTACAAGGAAAGACATCACATTTGAGGAGGCTCCAATCACAGCCCCCAACCCACCCTTTCCATAGTCACACACACACACACACACCCTCATACATACACCTATAACTGATGATGTTTTCGCAAGCTAGCTCAGAAGGATGAGTGTGCCTTTGATTTAGATGGACAGGGTACAGTGGTGCTGTTGCCGCCGAGCTTTTAATTAACTCACTCGCACCACGGGCCGCGGCCACCACCATTAATCACTCTCCCTTTCATGTCTGCGGCACTCTCATGTTAGCCAGCGGAACCTAGCATATGTTTCTGACCGAGCATGTGCGCCCTCACAATCTCGCACTTATTAACGCAGCTTCGCTTGCAGGTCCAGCCCACAAACCTTCAGCTGTACCTTCGAGGCCATTTCAACCACTATTTGCCTCTCTCTTCCCACTCGTATGGACGTGGCTTTGCGCGAGGGGCACCCATTAGCTAGCCGTGCGGCTTGTTGTTGCTAGCTCCGGCCTATTAATCACTCATAACGGTGACAACGGCGGACCTGACTCTCAGAGCGGAACGTAATTATCTTCCGGACTTCAAGTGAGCATTTCCAAATGTCGCTCTCTGAGGCAACGCCAACGAACAAACCTTTCATCAAGATAAGAAGGAAACGGTCACACAACACGGATGGGGTACAAGCGGTTAGCAGCCTCTCCATTCGTGTGAAATAAGGTGAGGTCACAGAATGTCTAAATAATGGAGACCGAAGTTATCCGTGGAATTGCATGCATCTGTTCAAGGCTATAAAAAAGGTAGTATTTCAGAAGTCAGTCAGGAACATAGTGGGGAGTTATCTCCTTAACAATTCCCTGCAGAAAACTCCAACAGTGCCACACTTCAGGCTATTCTTCAGTATCTACACAAGCAGGAGTGCATGAGCAGTGCCCCAACAGATCATACCCTGCCTGTCAAAAGTTTAATTTTCTCACCGTTACTTTTCATTATGAAAAATCACTGACACTATGAGCATTTCTTGGAACATTCCTCTGCTTATCCATCAAATTGCCCTTCTTGATATCTCTGCTGTCCAATGAAAACCATGTATCTCCATTGTTTGTCCGTTTTTAGTTTTCTCCATGGTTTGAACCCTGTGGCTGCTCTGTACACTGTGTGAATAATTCTGGATGAACAGACCAATAGAAATGCTCTAAATTGCTTGGAATGAACCCCTTTTTTTAACCCTTCTCCTGTAAAGTCACCATTTTGGAGATACATGTTTTTAATTAGACAGCGTCAATACGTAGAACAAAAACTGAGATGACCACTGTCCCCAAACTATTTTTAAATGCATTGTTAACATATTGTGAATGCTGCTAATATTTAAGCCTCAAAGTGAAATTTCAGCACCACGCCTGAATGACTGCTGACATTACAAAGAAATTAAAATGCAATTTAAATTAAAATTCAATTAAAAAGGTTTAAAAGGTTAAAAGGTTAGGGGCAACATTTAGGGGCGGACAGTCTTCACTTTTTCATCCTGTCTCAAAATATGAGATAATAAATAAAGATGACAGAATAAGTGTGTCAATCAATCATTCACCTGTCAGATTAACCACAACTGCAATTGTTGGACTGCTCTGAATTAGGAGAGATAAAATGGTTAGCCTAAGCTTAGTTAGCATGATAAAATGTTGCTCACCACAGAACTTATGAATGTTTAGATAATGACTGAAAAGACAGAAAGCTCAATTTCAAGGGCTTAGCTAGCTCGGTTACAGCTCCCCCAAATATCAGTCCAGTGCCCCAGTGCAGCTACTGTTGACTAACTGATGAGCTACCAACACAAGTGCTCACGATAAAAACTAGTGTCTGACAGAGCGAAGTCGAGCAGCTGGTGTTGGGAGTAACAGATGCAGGCGGTTCTGCTGCATTTGGCCCAGAGAAGTTAGTCAATGGGCTAAAAACCACAGCACAGACTAGCCATTAACTGAGGCGCAAATCTGAGAGCACTAAGTCGAGTGAATGGACTTGTGTTGAATGGAGTGTTTTTGACTGTTTTGAGGCACATTTAGTAGACTGGCTCATCCACGTTTGCTTACTCTTCCTTTTAATCAAACTCAGCATGTCGCTAAACTCGCAGCTATGATTGACTTTGATTGTTTTGTTTTTTCCCCTCCTGTTTTACAGAGCGTGACGATTAGTGAGCCCCCACAGCGCCTGTGGCTTTCTTAAATACATATGGGGGAAATAGTGCATCATCAATAATCGGCACATCATCATTTTGAAATACCGTCCTCATTTTGGGATACCATCAATATTTTTAAATACTATGGTATACATATTACAGTTATGCCACCAAACCCTATAAGACATTGTTCCTCAAGAAGAAATGCTGTAAATAGTCCCATGTCAGTCAGTTTTCCTTCTGTAATTCTGACCTAACTAGCCAGGCAGCTGTGGCCTAAATGTTAGACAAACAGACTTGGGTCCAAAAGGTTGCTGATTTAATCCCGGTAGACCGAGAAGAAGTGGTCCCTCAAGGCACCTAACCCTCAATTGATGAGGTAGCCCACTACTCTGGGTGTGTACTCTTTGCTCTATTGACTGGTGTAAGTGTGCGAGTTCACTATCAATGGATGGGTTAAATGTGGAGGTTGAATTCTGTTGTACTGCTGTATAACAGTGGTGGCTCAGCGGTTAGAGCGCCGGGATATCGATAACAGGGTTGTGGGTTCGATGCCCGGGCTCGGCAAGCTGCCACTGTTGGGCCCTTGAGCAAGGCCCTTTACCCTCTCTGCTCCCCGGGCGCTGGAGTTGGCTGCCCACCGCTCTGGGTTTGTGTGTGTACTCACTGCCCCTAACACGTGTGTGTGTGTGTGTGAGTGTGTGTTCACTACCAGATGGGTTAAATGCGGAGGACACATTTCGCTGTAAAGTGTACACTGTACAGTAACAAATACGTGCACCTTTACCTTTAATGGCTGTTTCTAATTTACAGGTGATATCTCAAGCATGTGTGAACCACTTAAAAAAAAAAAGAGTAGCGCTTTACAAGGCACTCAGGGACATATCAGGGAGTAATCTAAGGCCACTGCCTCATCTTCCTAACAACTTCCTACAGAAAGCTCCAGCTGTGCCACACTTAAGGCTGTTTGCACAGGCAGTAGTGTAAGAGCAGTCGCCCCATTGGAACATTTATCCAGGAAGTGTTGTGCCCTAGGACATGACCGCAGGAGGGTTACACTACAGGACATGTCCTATAGTGTAGCCTCCACCACAGTACATAAGAGAAGGACATTCTATCCTAAAGTAATTTCACTGTAGATTCAGAACTCCTTATTTTTGCTGGTGGTGCATTGAGATATCTCAGGCAATAGCAGGGAAAATTTGACCACACACACTTAAAGCCTTGACCCCCGCGTGACACCTCCAGCGAGCCAGTGCAGTCAGTGGGCTGTGCACAAAATCAGCGCAGCGTGTGGTAAAGTGGTCATTCCCTAGAGTGGAGGAGAACAGCTCTGAGTAAAGACAGCAGTGGACATGAGGTCTTCCCTACGGAGAGAGAAAAGCGAAGGAGAGACAGAAAAAAGTCTTTGATTGCTTTCTTCTCTACATGCCTGTCCTCGTCGAGATAGGCTCGAGGAGCTAGTGGGTGAAGCTGCACCTGGATCAGGGGCAAGGAGAGAGAGGGTAAGAGAAAGAGAGAGAGAGAGAGAGAGAGAGAGAGAGAGAGAGAGAGAGAGAGAGAGAGAGAGAGAGAGGAAAAGGATGGCAGCATGAAAGAGAGAGGAGAGAAAGGCACAAGAAAGACAGGCGGAATGAAGAAGGGAGCATATTGGCGCAGGCACGAGGGAACAAGCGGTAGCTGTTTCAGAGGACCTTGAGTAAATTCTCCATTTCTCATTTCCCCAGTTGAGATCAATGCAAAATGATCCAGACCTGAACTTGGGAACTAGGTAGAGCAAAGACAGGTTTCCTACAGAAAACAAAGACTGTAGATACAGAGAAAGAGAACAAAAGAGATTTGCACAAGACACTAGTCTAATCAGTACTCCGTCAAATAATCAGTTATAGTAACTACTAGTCAGTGAACCACATTGGATTCCTTTACAAGTGAATTACAGTTAATACTGGATACGTCTGGACAACTCACTGTTGCACAGATTCTTTATTTCCTTATTAATTCATTTTCCCATGGTAATGTGAATGGTTGGGCTATTCTGCCCAACCATTCCGACTTACTAAAGATTTGTGTCCACTCCACTCAGACTCGCTCAGAGACTCAACAATAGACTCAAACTTACAGCCAAAGACTCCACACTCAACATGGGCTCATATCCTACAGGCTTCACACTTAACATGGACTCACACCCCAGAGACTCCAGACTCACACCCTACAAACTCCATACTCAACATGGACTCACACCCCAGAGACTCCACTCAGACTCGCTCAGAGACTCAACCCCAGACTCAAACTTACACCCCAGAGACTCCACAATCAATGTCATGTGAAAAGAAAGAGGACCTCAGATGGTTAATGAAAGCTGAAGTGACTCTCTCATGCTGATAAAGGACAGAGTGGCTATCATCTTACATCTTTCACCCACATAGAACTGCTTCCACAGACAACCAATGCCAAAGCAGTAGAAAAGAGAAATGGAGGAAGGTTTTGATGATAATGATGATCAATGTGCAGACACACATACACACACACACACACACACGCTCAGCCTACCCACTGTTGTGGGCTGTAATACCGTCATTCAGGCGATCTGACTTGTGCAAAGAAGAGACCACTTTCAGTTGGAGAAAACTGAAGCACACATCAATCACACAACAGTGAGAATGGCTATTAAAGCAGGCCCTAATTACTGAACGGCTTCACAAACAAACGACAGCGAGGGCCAAAACCCGCTGTAATTAATGACTTTTTAATATTCACAATGTGTACTGCCCCGAAACACATTTTGGCCAATTAAATAGAAGTGTGATTGTTGTGGTGGACGTGTTTGTCTCGCCTCATTAAATACCTTACCAAGCACGCCTTTCATCTCACAACTAGTGACAAAGCTTTTGTGTAGATCTGCCTGTATCTGTGCAAGGGTGGTTCCACAACCGGGGTGCCATTTAACCCTGTACCTGTTAACTCTTATACATTAGGAACATTGAGATAAAGTTAATTTTCCTTACATTTGGACTTATTCTTCTGTATTTAATCTAATCATGTTCAGCACTGAAAGTCTACAAATGAATTGGTTGTTTTGTACATTATTTTTATTAGGGAAAGATTTGCTTTCCCCCTTTTTTTTTAAGATAGCAATATATTTTAATAGCCAGCATGACAACTAGACAGAGTTAAAAGATTAGTTAAAACATACAATCTGCACACGCTGCTTCGCCATCAGCACCAGGAGCCTGAAAGAGCACAACTGGCAATGCTCTGTCTGGGTGGGTAGATGGCATTCTCTCCCCTCATGCTGGCTGGCACAGGCATCTGTTGACGTATCAGAGCTGGGGATCTGTCCCTTTGCTTCTAGAAATGTTGCATTCAAAAAGAGGTGGTGGATGACATCACATGTGTTGGAAATAATGAATTAATGTGTTAATTAACGTGAAAGTAACGTTATAATGTAATGAATGTGTATTGGTTAAATACTTAATACCATTCTAATTATTTGTAATCCACAATTTGGTTAAGAAAAGGGACAATTGTCCGAGTGTCGAGTGTAACTGGTAACAGGTAGAGTAAATGCTTTGGGATATAATTCAAATGTACATGTTTCATAATATGCAACCAAAGACTAAAAAAAATGCCTGCTTTTTTTGAGAGGCTGAAAGGATTCACGCATTAATGCAAAAATAATGAACATTTAATTATTATATTCCAATATAAAGTATAGTTACAGTAGGGTGAGACAGACTGTTGTCTGGGTGTAGTACAATTGTCCACACAAGTTGTTGTGAAATACAGTTGTTATTTAATGCATCTTTTACCTTTATTTTACATACACATGTTTCTATTACATATTATTGCAGCTATTATTAGTGGTACACAAATGGCATCCCAACAGTGCAACAACCTATACGAAACGAAAACACGAAAAGAAAAAGAAAAGACAAAAGAAAGCAACAAGTACAGAAAGAAAGAAAGAAAAAGCATTAGAAATAAAGCTGGAAAGGAAAAAAAATAGAAGCTGGAAGGAAAGGGTAGCAATCACGACCTCAGCCACATTGCTTGCAGTCTCAGAAGAGAACTGACCAGCTGCGTCCCTCTGCATTACCATCCTTACACACTCTTCCACATGCGCTCTCTCGCTCTCTCTTTTACACACACTCATACACACATACACGCTGCCTCTGACGCTGCCACCACTGTCAATATGATGCTGTGTACAGCAGTGGTGCACTCAGTGGCGTATCCCGTGTGTTATTGCTGCATCAGTCACTCTTATCAGCGCGTCACTCAGCCCTGTCAGGCCCAGCCGACTGAGCTGTTGTTAAGCTGAGAGGATACTTACAGTAGCAGAATGCTGAGTAATACACCATCGTCAGTGCTTCATCTGTGTCAATGCCAAGATTAACAGCAAGCAGGGAAGAGGGAAATGAACGTCTACCAGATGCCTACTGGAGGACAAGCGAGCAAGGTGATTTGCATTTGCTCGGCACCTTCTAAAAACATTGTCGTCTTGGCTTGGATGTGTGGGTCTAGGGATTTTCTTCCCTGTGGTTTGGGTGTATGAACCAAAAGGATGTTTAATATTGATATATGTAAATGTTCTGATTGGATGCACTGTATTGTAATCCATTCAGGAAGCACTCAGAGCTGAAACCCTCCTTGACACTTCAGTGTAAATGGGCGAGGCTAAACTGCTGTAGGCTGAATGGGTGGACATATGCAATTATGTAGTTATGTCGTTTTTTTCATTTCCAAATGTTTACATATATCATTTTTATCAGAATTCTTACTGAAAATAAACTGAGGCAGTTATTCCATCGAAGAGGCCCTTTAAAGGAGGACGAGGGAGAGAGAGAGAGAGAGAGAGAGAGAGGAATAGAGATGTAGAGAGCTGTTGGGCTGTTTTGTCACGGTGTGTCCGGTCAGCAGTGAGGCCTGCAGTGAGCTCCAGCTCTTAACAGTGGGACATGTGGGAAAAATCGCTGAGTCACACTTTAGCTCTGTGCTGCCCAGACCAATCCAACTGCAGCCAAAACAACCCTCGCTGTCTTATTTATTATTATTTAAAATAGGAGGACAGCAGAGACAGCAACAACAACAACAAAAACAGTCTGGGAAAGACCAATCTTGTTGAATATTCTTGGATGACACCATTATTATTATTATTATTATTATTATTATATTAATAATTATTAATTATTAATAAACCAATATGCTTTCTGTGTGAATTCCCCTGATTTTTCAAAACCTCTGAATAATTCTGAGAGGTAATGAGAGGTACTGAGAGGTAAACAAAGTTATTTAGGGTGGTTTGGTATAAACAATTCACTTTAGAAAATCTTACCATCTCTGATTTCTTTACCTTGGTGCTGATAAGAGGGGTCTACATAAACACAAATATAACCATTTTATTTACTACCCAAAAAAAAACGTTATTTCTAAGTGACCTTGTTTTTATCTTAAACACGTAATTATGCAGAAACTGGAAACAATGGGTGGTGCAACTGTCTAAGCGTTTGGCCTGTCAGCAAGATATTGTGAGCTTGATTCCCAGTGATGCTACTGCCATCTGTGGCCAGAAGTCCAGGAGAGCAAAACTGTCCTTGTTCTTTCTTAAGGGGGATCTGTCAAAAGTATATTTACATTAATACCATTTGGCCGATGCTGTTATCAACAATGACTTACCTGCACATGTAGGTAAATGCAGCCTCTTGACCAAGGACTTTTACTGGTCTAGTGCAGTGTGATTGCTCGGGTAAGAAACTGAACTCCTGCCTGCCACATGGTTGTTACTCACTATGCTATGCCTATGCTAACATTACAGGGGAATGAAAAGTGATCTTTGAAGGGTCACAGACACAGACAGACACAGACTGTAGGTACAGTAGATAGTAGGTAATCAATGAATCATACTTATAAGTGTAAATAATAAGAAGATAGTAAATGAGTAGTAGATAATGAATAATTAATACCTACTGAGTAATTAGAACCTATTGGATTATAAGAAGATCCTCAAACACTTTGACACTAATTAATTAATATCCTTTGAATAATTAGTAGATATTGAGTAATTAAAACATATTTATTAAGTCGTATGAATGTGATATTCTCTGAAATTTGTATGTTTTGAGTAATTACTAATTTATTAAATAATTAGTAGCTACTGAATAATTATTCAGTGAACAGCATGCACTGAATAGTAGGTGTTAAAACTAAAACTCAAACATAAGACTTGGGTTCAAGGGGTTAAAGCTATTGTTTTTTCAAAATTGACATGTTGACATCAACACAACATCCTTTGCAGGTGTGTGTGTGTGTTTGTGTGTGTGCCCACTTGTGTGTTCATGTGAATGTTTGTGAAAATGTGTAGACACAAAGTAAATGTTTGTGGGGAGGTTATTTATCCCTATTTGTCCTTCAGTGTGTGCCAGCGTGCAGTCCAGTGACTGACCAGCTGCAGGCTTCACCTGGGCACTGGGCCAGAGGGATAGGATAACTCTCCCCTCACAGCGATACACACACAAACACACACATACACACACACATGCTTTCTTCCCGGCAGTACGGCTGGCCTTATCAGGACGCAGCCACTATCTACTGTTTGGACAAGATAAGCATGCATTTGCATGTCTAATGAGATTGTGTGTGTGACAGTGAGTGTGTGTGGATGCTCCGTTGTCTGCGTCATGCAGGCTAGGGAGGGTATAGGAGGGAAAAAGGGGCTCACTGCTGTTTGGGGACCCCACTGCACTCTCTCCCTTGCTAGACACACACATACACACACTCTGGCAGAGCAAAGCTGGCAAAGCTCAAAACAAGCCAGAAGGATGAATTGCATTTCTATCATCATTCACAGACCCAATTTCAGCAATGGACAGACAAGAGTGTGTTTGATTGATTAAAACTGCAAGGA
Source organism: Salminus brasiliensis (assembly GCF_030463535.1). Lineage (NCBI taxonomy): Eukaryota > Metazoa > Chordata > Actinopteri > Characiformes > Bryconidae > Salminus > Salminus brasiliensis. Next base: position 77,833,231 of record NC_132878.1, on the reverse strand, counting down.
TGCAAACAGAGCCATGTTTGATCATGAAGCGCTCACAGAATGGGAAAGTAATGCTGGTGTGAGAGGTAGTGGCCAATTTCAAACGACCTGAATCAGGTAAAAAGAAAAAAAAGGAGTGATTCACCCACAAGAATCTAATTCATCCAATTTTTCCTTCAACACAAATCAGTGCACGATATGAACGTTTTGTGGACTGATAGTGATAAAGGGGGAAGCATGTCACTTTCTTCAGGGGGAGGGCATCCTTCTCAATTTACAACTCCCACCCACCAGCTAGGACTCTCCTTGTCACGTATTAGGGTAAACACTAACACATAAAGCCAGCACTGCATCTTACATAAACTTCTGTTAACGCAAAATCATCGGACAGCTGAATGGCTTAGAGAACACTGACTAAGCATCATGCTTAGGGCCATCCTACTCACCTACTGAGAGTGAAGCCAATTGCTCTTGCTGGGACTCCAGGCCGTGGATGGCTGTGGCTAGAGGTGTGCGATATTTACAAAAAATCATATCTCGATATTTTCCGTGATTTTGGCGAATTAGAAAATATTACTCCTTACAAATGTGTTTGTAAAAGTCTTGAATTGCGCTAACGTGTTCTACTTATTTATTTACTTAAAACTGAAGCAAAAAGTGAAGTAAAAATAATCATTTAATATGAATGTACAATATCTGTACATTATATTTATATTTAATGTTATTTATTGTCATTTTCATTTATTGTCAGTTTTATCATTTTACTTTGCGTATGTTTAAACATCTTAACAAATTCACAATCTATTTCACTTAAACTGTAAATTAATTGACTGCACATTTTCTTATAGAAAAATGTGGGTTTCTGGCGATGTCACATTATGTCACTTCTCTATACTTCAATAAGCAACAGTGCAGTCACATAATCTGATAATCTGACATATCTGTCAGAATATGTGACTGCACACAACACATAATCTGCACAAAATGCCCATGCACATGTAAAAGAGCTGAAAATAACCTCAGTAAATGTATTTAAAAATATATAATATTCATCACACAATAATAATAACAATAATATAATAACTAATACATAATATATTAACTAGATCATTAATAATGATTAGATAATCTAATAACTATAATCTTTTCTAAACAGCTAACTTTCGTTATGGCAACTTATCTGATGGCAATGGTCAAAAGCCGATCCGCACCAAGAGCCCTTCGAGCTTCAAGTACGGCTCGGCTTGACCCGCCATCCCTCAAAATCCGCGGAAGACAAGCGTCCAGGCTTTTTTCTGTCCTGGCACCAAAGTGGTGGAACGAGCTGCCCCTGGGTGTCCGAACAGCAGAGTCGCTCGCTGTCTTCAAACGCAGACTGAAGACCCACCTCTTCAGAGAGTACTTGGACGAATAGTTCTATGGTCGCCTTATTGTATTGTGTTTAGCAATGTCTAAGCTTAGAGGTATCTTTTGAATTATTAGCCTATTCTAACTAGCTAAGGTTTTCTTGGGTAAATAGCAAAGCACTTTGTAAGTCGCTCTGGATAAGAGCGTCTGCTAAATGCCGTAAATGTAATGTAAATGTAAATGTTCATTGTTTTCCTGTTTTTATGCAATTTTAACTTCCTATAATGCATTTGAGCAGTTGCGGTTATACGCTTTTTGGTACTTGCGGCTTTCCAAACTCTGGCAAAGTTTCATTAATGCTTTGCTCGACAAAGAGAGAAACTTCAGTTGCTAAAAACTTATCGCAGTACTGAAAGTTGTTATCTGTGAGCAGAGAGCAAAAAATAAACAGAGAGGGAGAGAGAACCACCCAGAGCTGCCTCTGCATACTCCGTCAGATGCACGCACCCCATCCGTTCAAGTAGAAATCTCAGAAACTACCCACTGAGGTCACAAAATTGGATGGTCACAGATTACGGTCCAACAGGTTCTTGACTCCTGAAATGTTTATTTAATCTTCATATTCAGCACACAGGTTAGTTTGCAGATGGTGAAATAAGTTTGTTGTTGAGCTGTCTTCAATTGCAACTGATTTTCGACATGGTTTGCAGAAGGCAGTCTTTTGAGAAACCTCTGTGTTTTTTTTTAAAGCAAGCTAGTAAGGATGAGCCAGATCTAGCAACTAAATCTAACGCCGCAGACTGGCAGGGTGTTGGTGCTTGTGTTTTGTCTCCTAGCCCAGTCTTTCCTAGGCAGAAGACTAGGCTGTGTTGCAGTAAACTTGTAGGCTATGCTAGCACGCTGCATGTACCCCATGCCCACTTAAGACATGTTTTTGAGTGGTTTCCACAGTGAGTGACATAGTCGATAATGTCTGCTCGCACATCGTTAAAACAACACTTAATATATTATTGTAGAAGATACATATCACACACTCCTAGCTGTGGCATTACCAGGGATTAAACTTGTAATCTCCCAATGATAGGGCCAACATTACACCTCTTGAGAGCCCCATGTGCCAATCAGTTCATATTGCCCAGTTGAATGAGGTGGGGTTACACAATCAAAAGGGTGGGATGCTAAGGAGACAGAAAAGTCTTTGAGTCACCTAGCTGAGCACAGCGTAACACGGTAATTTACTGTGGTAATTCAGCACTGTGAAAGTCATCAGAAGGAAGCAATAATTCAGAAATACAGTATGTCCAAAATATGATATGACATTAAAATATTCTAAAAGCACACTTAAACTGAATGAAGTTTCTGAAATTAAATTTCTGAAGGGGGTTCAGAAAGTCAAGATTTGATAAAAATGACCTTGGTCAGAACTTTAATAATGTACAATACAGACTGGTTCATATTTTTGTATGGGAAAATACATATTTTATCATGTAAAAAGTTCAACTCAGCTATACGCAATATTATAACACAGATAAGAACCACCCAGATGACTGCTTTTGGTCACTGAAAGTGGTTTCCATGGAAAACGGTAAATGAGGGATCCAAAGAAGACCCTGAGGGGATGTTTCTTTTCTGAAACTGTAATAAACTCATTACAGCCTTATGTATTCTTAATATAAAATGTAGCAGCAGATGTAACATATGCAGTATGACTGAAAATACAACAGTTGCCAAGGTCCAAAACATCTGAGTGGTGGGTAAAATTTGTGGCAGGTTAAATAAAAAGTTTCTTCGCAATTCTGGGCAGAACGCCTAAAGCTCTGAAGCCCTTTCAATGTCAAGGTTAAAATGAGAAAGAAAGAGGGGGAAAAAAAGCAGTATTGGAGTCCCACGTCCCCCACCAGCCTCCCAAGGTGATGCATCATTAGGTACATGAGGACCTCCTGCACATCACAATTCACTCTATTACCACCCCATAGAGAGAAGGAGAGAGAGAGAGAGCATGAGTGTTCTGCAGCATTGTAGCTGCAGGCAGGGACTTTCAAGCTTATTTTAGGCCATCAAACAACCTCACGTAATGAGAGTCCACACTTACAGATTGGTGCTACAATCACTGCTGTAATAGTCCACCCAAAAAGTGCGTTCGGAAAAGGCACTCGTCCCGAACCCGAAATGGGCCGCTCCTAAAATACTGCCAGGCTAATGTAGTAATGGGTGCAGTTATTGTCACGGAGGAGCGAAAAGCAGCAAAGTGCAGTTTCATTTTCATGGTAATGTTTGACTACTTCCTTCAAATGCACATTTATGGAAAGTTATTTCTGACTGTATCCGTCATTTGCGGGAGGAGAGGTGTGCTGTTACATGGATCTATACACAGAGATATGATGCTTTCAAATATAGACATGCACACACACATGCACTGCTACCAAACACACACAGGCACTGCTGTAAACCATGGGTGTAGCTTTGGGGTGGCCTAGGGTAGCCTAAGTGCCCTACATGGATGCAAGCTAGGGCTGGGCAATATGATGCATCGTGATACATTTTGTTATTGTGATACACAATATGCTTCTCTAAGCATATTAGGGAAATTGTTAGTGCTTAGAAAACAGGGATCAACTGAAAGTTTCATTACCAACAGTGTAATTAGACTGAAGTGCAGGGGTGTAATTAGATGAAGAGCAGCAGATGTTGAATATATGTTGAGTATGTGAATAGTAGTTTTCAAGAATCTTTCACTACCAATGTATTTAGTCTGTGATTACATGTAAATGATAAATATTCTGTATAGTCATAATGCTTTCAAGTATCGTGATATAGTATTTTTACCATATCGCCCAGGTTTTTTTTATGTGAAATAAAAAAAAACCCAAGGTACATCTTAAACTCTTACAATACATAATGAACCTCAAGGTACTTTGATAATTACCAACTTTCAGAGGCCGCTTCCACTGTGGCAATGGCTACACAGGTGCATGCCACCAAAAATCACTTACTCATTCACTCACTCACTCACGTTTTGCAGAATGAAGAATCTCTACAAAAGGATGCTATTTATACTCAAATAACATCATTACCCCCTGGAAAGTCCAATGCAGGGTACAATACACACCCATTCCCTCCCCTAACCCACACAGACATGGGGGTAATGTTACAGACCACTCCCTCAAGCACACACAGCCACATGCAACTCTACCAAAAACACACTGCTGTCTGATTTGCAGGAAAACACTATTTTATAACATTATATTTTTCACAGTTTGCTGCAAAGATTATGCTTACTTTTTTTTCACTATAAAAATCAACTGCCTATCGGTGCACCATAGAGGTGTGTGTGAGTGTGTAAGCATTTAAGCCCACAGAACAAAAGATTAGTTGAATGCATCATTTCTTTTCTAATAGATGGTTCCGCATCCCCTTGCCTTAATAACAGTGTCAATCCTGTCAAGTAAGGATTACACCAGTCTCTTGAGAGTGCATTTTTGTCCACTCGTCCACTGATTTTCTGCTTCACATTCAAGCCAGAACACAACACAGACACACTCACATTAAAAGATGACCACTGTAGATGTGTGACTACTTCAACAGATGTGACGAAACACTGGGAAACTGCTGACCATCCAAATCCCCAGACAGGGAAATGCTGAACAGGCCTACACCAGCTAGTGGAAGGGTGGATTAAAATGGACAGAACCTAAACTATCAGAGACTGCTGTAAGGGTTATCTGCCATAGAATGTGTTTATTGAGTATTGTAAGGTGTTATGTGTTGATGTATATCATTGCTGTCCAATTAAATTTAGAGCATTTCTATTGGTCTATTGATTCATAATGACATACATAGTGTACAGAGCAGCTACAGGGTTCAAACTACAAATGGACAATAATGGACATACATATTTTTCATTAGGCGGCAGCGATATATAGGAAGTATGTGACTTTGGTTGGGGTGAAAGGGGCCCAGATGTTACTTAACAAGCCTATTAACAACCTTTTTATTTTGCCTCAGAATGACAGACACTGATTTCACTTTTATGGTGGGGTTCTCAAAGCAAAATAAAATAATATAAATAAATAAATAAAAGCTCTGCTTTTATTGGGTAGTTTATGGCACTAAATGACATAATTAGTCTTCCCGGATAGTGTTCCTGTCTTCCTGCTGTGTCATGTCAGCACAATGTGCTGGGAGCAAGGTGATGAAATTGTAGTTGGTTAGCTTTTAGCCTTGCCCCTCTTTTGCTTCCACGGGTTTGGCTTTATCAAGTGTAAAAAAATAAGCTGGCAAAAATAAGCCAGCATTGGGTCTAACTTTGGGCTGGCCTAGGGTAGGCTAAGAGCCCTACATGGATGCAAGCAAGGGCTGGGCAATATGACCATATTTTATGGTCATTGTGATACATTTTCTTATTGTGATACACAATATGATTCTCTAAGCATATCAAGGATATTGGATTCTCACCTCTATGCATTCCATATATTCAACTATGTCAAGATAAACGCTGTATGACATTCTAGGGCCTCTTTAAGGCAAGGGGGCGCCTAACCCCTAACCTAATGTGCAATGCCATCAAACGCTCGCGGCTAACAGGTGCTGGATGGGCTGCTGGTATAATGGCCTGTCACACCCCCTACTGCAGCCAAACCCTCAGTCATACATCACAATCAGAACGGACGGATCTGAATCGGATCAACAAATGTTTCTACATCTGTCTTCATCGGCAAAGCTAATTACGCATGGTGCCCACAATGAGATAAATAATGAGTGACTGACTGTGCGAAAGTGTGCGTAGGAGTGTGTGCGTGTGTTTGTGTGTAAAGAGCAGACTGCATGATTTAAAGTGTTACTGTGCTAACTGGAGTCCTTCAGCCAGTCAGACAGAAAATGAAGGTCAAGTCACTTTAACTTCAGTCATGCATCAGCATACATGAATCTGTGTATGTGTGTGTGTAGCAAAGTGCAATGTGTACAGTTTTGGGGTTTTTTTTTGGGGGGGGGGGGGGGGGGGTTTGGTACAAATTAATGTCCATGTGTGTTTGCAAATAAGGCTCAAGGCAGTGAGTCCAGGCTGGGAAGAAGTCTTTAGGATTTGAATCATGTGTTTGCCCACTGTAGCAGAAGGCCCGAAGGGACGGATCATTTTCTTCATCCCAAGCCCAGCGGGGCGCCCGTAAAATGTCACAGCCTAATTTGAATGTAAAGTCCAGTGGCAGCTTTGAGCATTCTCACTCCCTCCCCCTGTCTCTCTGTCTCTCTCTCTCTGTCTTTCTGACTTTCTCTCTCTCTCAGATCTGCTCTATGGCGTCATGCCCTGTCCATGATCAGAACCAGGCTAGTCTTCAGTTGTATGCAAAAGTTTGGGCACCCATGGTCAAGTGACCCATTTTGTTCATTATTGAAATTAAAAGTAAATAATAAGATAATAATAATAAACAAATAATAAGAGGAAGGGTCATACAGCTCTCTGTTCTCTACTTTAAGGACTAGTTTTTCCTCATCTGTTTTGACAAAAAAAAATGTGAAAGTGAAACATCAGAGGATCCATTCAAAACAAAAACATATTGCTTATCAAAAAAATGGGTCCTAGTTGTTTAGGGTGAATAGACTGAATTTATAACAGCTGTAAATATTTTTGGTATTTTGTTTTAACTATTAAATTAACTCGCTGAATCATCCATGTTTGGAGTTACAATATATTTGAGATTTAAAAATGATTTTTTAAAAGTATTTAGCAAACAGTATTTGGTTACTTGTTTAGAAACAATGGCCCCAGAGTGGTGTGACTGTCTAAGCGTTGGCTCTATCACCTCTGTGTACCTTTGAAGATTAATGGTACAATCTCAGGTGATGCCACAGCTATCCGTGGGCGGGAGTCCCAGATAGCACAACTGATCTCACGCTGTCGACTGTTGCATTACTCATAATAAAAAAAAAAACAACAATTGATTGGCTGGCGGCATTCTTCTCGGAGGAAGCACATGTTAGTTTTTACAGTGTGTAAAAAGCTGTTCAGGCCAGCCCTGGTAAAAACAATCAATATATAGCTTAGAAACATTAGCAATAGGAAGCTCATAAAAACAGTATATTAAACAACAATTATGTCTTAAAAGCCTGGCAGATACTCATGGCAGATCACTATTAACATGTAAAATGCTATACTGGATAAAAGATTACGAGCTATTAAAGACTATATCAATTTGTAATAAAAGGAGCTTTCCCCGTCAGATGAGGATTAGGCTGAGGTTGCGCTTATTGTAAAAATATCATGCTGAGACAAAACATTAACGCCTACAATAAACCCAAATGTGTCTTAATTCACTAAACCCCTGGGATTTGCATTGAAACAACAGCTGCAGAGAAAGATTCCAAGTAGCTGCTTTATTTGAGGAGAAATCGCTCTCCAGTGTCTGAGCTGTGAGCGGGCTACCAACACAAGCCAAGTATAGCAAATTAGGCATGAGTGACATTTATGAAGTTAGCAGCAAAATGTCCTAGACCTGGTGTGGTAAGTGACCTTTGTCTTGTGTGTTTCCCTCTGCAGTGAGTGTCCCGCTATAAGCAGCTAATAGGTCATTTTAACTGCTCTCCTGGAAGTAATAAGATGGAGATGACCTTATGCTTATTGATTGGTTGAACTAATCTTTTGGCAGGGCACCCACACAACATGCTCCAATACGCTCTGTCTTTTCCTTTCTCTAAGCTGTCTCTCTCATTTCTTCTCTATGACTCTCTCTAAGAACCTATAGCTATTTGTTTCTGTCTATCTGTGTCAGTATGTCTCTCTCTCTCTTTCTCTCTCTCTCTTTGTCTTTCTCTCTCTCTCTCTTTCTTTCTCTCTCTCTCTTTATAATTAAGTACTAATTATGTAAAGCTGCTTTGTGATGACAACAGTTTGTAAAAAGCGCTATACAAATAAATTCGACTTGACTTGACTTTATCTATCTATCTATCTATCTATCTATCTATCTATCTATCTATCTGTCGGTGGATGGAGCACCATTCATTCCAGAGAACACAGTTTCTACTGCTCCACAGCTCAATGCTACGTGGATTCATACCCCTCTAGCCCACGTCTAGCATTAAGCATGGTGCCAATCTCTACAGGGCTTAGACAAGCTGTGTGTGTGTGCATTTGCACATCCAGGTCAGCAACAGGTGCAACTTAGCAACAAACAGACATTTGGGACATGTTGTGTATCTACCCTATCTGCCTGTCTATCTATCTATTTCTCTATAAAGAACTCACCCTTACTACTATTTGGACTAACTCTTGGTCTAATCTTCAGCCTTAATGTAACTATGATAATATCCATATCCATACTTAAATTGTCAAATAATCAAACGCATATTTATATTAGCATCTTCAGATGTTTTTTTTTTTCTTTAAACTCAATAGTTCTTAAAAGGTCTAATAAAAACCTGTTCCCTGGGGAATTAGAATACCCTTACTGAAAATGTAATGGTATTGCTGAGGCCACCCTCACAGAGTAAAAAGTCCAGACATAATCTCTAAAACACACACACACACACACACCCTGCAGAGGTGGTCTCTCAGTCAGTGGCAGACTGGTTTATAGGCTGCGGGCACAGTGGATATGACAGTGGGCACAGCCAGAGCTGTCCGGGGGCACAGATAGGGACATCTATCATCACACAGCCAGAATAGTGTGTGTGTGTGTGTGTGTGTGTGTGTGTGTGTGTGTGTGTGTATTTTATGAAATCTTTACTATTAGGTGCTGGATTGGTACAGGATGAGTCAGGCTGAAAGCTGTAGCAGCTGCAGAGTGAGTCAGTGATTCAGTATTAACGAGTCACGACCTGCAAAACTCTACAATAGAAATGGTAACAGGAGTTTACATTAATGATTAATGACATTAATGAATGAGTTCAGGGAACTGTTTGCAAAAATCATAATAATCATACAGATTCAGCCTCAATTAACCAGTGTTTAACACCTGTACTATGCAGATAACATTTTACCACTGAATTGTTGTGAAAATATACATATATAAGGCAAATAAAGAAGGCAAATATCTGTTTTTGCCTGTTTAATTACTCTTTTAGATTCATGTAGAGTAATACAGAATACAGAAATCGAAAGGACTTCAGACATAAATTGGAAAATTCAGAAAGAAATTTAGAAAGGACATAAAGACATTCCAAAAAAAACAAACAAGAGATATGTTTCTTTTAGAAGAGAAATTCAGAAACTCACAAATAGATTTAGAAAGAAATTCTGAATGTAATTCAGAAATAAATTTTGAAAAAAGGAAGAAAGAAATCCAGAAAGAGTTTGAAAAAAAATTTGATTCAGACATAAATTCAGAAAGGAATCAGAAAGAAGGATTTTCAGACTGAGATCTAGACAGAGATCCAGAAAGACAGAAGAAATCTAAAAAAATATCTGAATAAAATTCTGAAACAAAGAAGAAATTCAGACAGAAATCCAAAAAGAAAGAAATTCAGAAAGAAAGATATTCAGACAGAAATCCAGACAGAAACACAGAAAGAAATTCAATAAGAAAAACAGACATTCAGAAACAAATTTGGCAAATAAGATATTCAGACAGAAATCCAGAAAGGAAGAAGAAAGAAATCTAAGACACACAGGCAAGATATTCATAATAAAAATCAAAAAAGAAATTCAGACAGAAAGAAGATCAAAGGGTTAAAAGCCAGTTTTCATTAAGCCTGCTGTTCCAGCAGCCATAGAGTCACTGATCACAGTTCAGTGGCCGTTATCGATCAGGGTGATTTACTCTGTTACTCTGAAAGACCTGGATTTGCTCCCACTATATCCACACCTAAAAGCCGCACACACACACACACACACACACACACACAAACACAACCCAGATAGCTACAGAATAACACCGTTCAGTCAGTCACTAAGCCTGGTGCTCAGCAACACCACACTCACACCCGAGGCTTAGCTGCCTGTTCATCACAGTGTTTTACTATAAAACAGTCACATTTACACAACTCCCACTGAACCTCAGTCAATCAGCTGAAACAGGTACCATCTGTAGTTCACAGCTATGAGGTCAATGTAGCTAAAATGAGTGATGAATCATGACTAGACCTTCAAAGAGAAGATTTTACGAAATAAGTTTTTTTCAAAAACAAAATCAATCAATTGGTTGATTCCTCTGTTAGGAATTAATCTAATGTGCTTGACCTTCAGTCTAGCTCCTGGAGTCCTAACCACTGAAACTTAACAATAAATTAAAATGAAGAAATAAAGAAAATAAATAAAAATTACAGACATATATTTTAGCTCCCAGAAATCATTAAGTCTTTTCTATAGATCAAGAAAGCACTGAGGGTTCCTCACAACAGCACTGTAACAAATTGCATGCCTGAATCCTCACACACTTGCTTAGACAGGCTTTCTTCTGTGGATTCTGACACTGTATACAGCACAAATTCTTCCTATATGCAAGAAGCCCCCCAACCCCCAGTGTAAGAGACTAAAGCCATAAGCTTTGCAGACATGTCTTGGCTGATTGGCAACATTTGAGCGAAAAAAGGGGAAAATTGTAAACATGTGAATTTTCAACTAAGTATCTGAGAGTCATGCTGGCTGGCACAGAGTGGCCAATGTGTGTGTAAACACTGGCTAGAATGAAGAGGAGTTAAGCTATGAGACATAAGCCAGCGTCATGGCTCATCCCACCCTATTCATACGGTTCTCATCTGTCTCACTGTGACAGACACACTGCCAACTCTATATGTCTCTCTCTCTCTCTCTCTCTCTCTCTCTCTCTCTCTCTCTCTCTCTCTCTCTCTCCTCACCCCCCCCCCCCCCCCCCCCTCTCTCTCTCACCACCCCCAAGCACACGTCTGCTGGAAGTGTTTCTACAGCTAACTGCTACATCCCTTGTATGCTCACAAATGCATTTAGGACCAATTCAAACTAATGAAAAATTGTAGCACCTCAGCAATTGACAAACACCTCAGTTTGTCAAAATGAAGTGGCATTCACATCAGACTGCTGCCATTTGTTAAGGGTTGCAGTGTGTGTAACTATGTATACAGCTTGTAAATCAGAAACAGAAGGTCACCAGTTCAATTTCCTTTACCAGCAGGAAAGAAGAGGTGGGGAATTGAAAGAAACCCTTCCCTTAACATTCTGCCATGAATGGGTTAAATGTGGAGCTTAAATTCAGCTGTACTACTGTGCACTGGCTCTTATGTGTAATTCTAATTTTTAGAAGAAATCATAGATACAATATTAAAGATTCAGTTCTGCTTCCAGCTTCAAAACAATTGGGTACTGTTCTGGCAGGCTCCTATTACTAAGTGTAAAATTGGAACGAAGCTCTGCACTGAAATAAGTTTTTTTCATTAGTCTGAAGAGCATGCTCCCAAATCTGGCTGAATGACATTGTGAAGTGTAAAATGTGCAAAGCTAAACAATTTTACCAGATTTTATCTAAATAAACTTGCTAACTTTACCACCAGTCTGTTAAAACATTAAGACAGTAGATAATAGGAGGCAGCTGCTAAAGTTCCCATTTATCCATTGACTTTATGTAATGGGTTTCTCTGGATACGGATATAGATATAGATATGGATATACTGGCAAAGGTTAAACTATACAACTTCCAGCACCTTTATACTTACCAAAAATCAAACCACAACAAACCTTTAACAAAAAACAAACCACATGTGAAAACTGCTGGTATTAAACGCCAGTCCTGAAAAAGCTTAGTTCAGCACTGACTAATTCATTTCATTTCATTTATTTATTTATTTGCTTTTACTTGTACTCAAGTTTATAATCAGTTGCATTACTTTTACTTAAGAATGAATTTCTGTACTTTTTCAAACATTTAATAAAAACTATTTTAAAGGTTCTACATCCTATATGTCCACTTGTGATGCAGTAACGTTTTGTATCATAAATTATCAGAATTTATTTTCACATGACCATGTTCAAACCTCTCTATATTCCTTATAATGATACAGGCTATTTTTGTTATTGTACCTATTGACTGACCTGCTCATTGAAAACAGCAGTCTGGGCCGCAAAACTATGTAAAGCATCATCTTGAATGGACGGGGCTAAACTACTGTCCACCAAATAGTCAGATAAGAGTATATATATATAGGATTTAAAATGAGTGGAGTGGACTGGACTGTTAACTGTTATTATAAAACTTTACATAGAATTATTGTATTTGAAAATATAAAAGGAATTTGTATGACATGGGGTCAA